>NC_061074.1:8012295-8327881 GCF_021917145.1 Hypomesus transpacificus | reverse complement strand
ATTATCCATCTGGGTCTTTTCCCCTTCAAAATAATAGAATTTCAGCGGGGGAAGGAATTTTTCCACTGGGTAACGCAAAACAGGGCTGATAGGTTGAGAATGTTGAGGGAGAGAAATATGCTTACAAAGTTTCAAAACCACCTCTCTTTCCTGCTCCCCTTTGCCTTTTTTTAACCATCAACCTTCTTGCTCATACCTTTGTTTACAAGAGAAGCCATTATAAATGCTCTCGTACTGTAAGCAACGTCCACCATGGAAAGCCCCTTCCATCTTTCCTATGGCATGTCTTTCTGCTTAATGTTATTTTCCACTCCCTTCATCCAGGGATACATACAGGCAGCATGAGCTGGCACGAGCGGGAGGGGGGGGGGGAGGGGGAGCTAAGCATTACAGTCAAGACAGCGTGGCCCACCGCTAGGCTAACCGAAGCCTTTCAAGAAGAAATGATCATCCATCTCTCCACTCTCTGCTCTTTGATTGGTCCCTCCCCTCTGTACCTCCCCTCCACCTCTCTCCTCCCCCACAGTTTACGTTGAAACTGCCTGGCAGGGTTGTGGCGGTACAGCGCCGCTCATCTGGTTGTCATTCCTGGTAAACACAGGCTTTACTGATGGCGATACAGGGCTGGATAGGTACATAATAACCTGTCTTCTATCTCTGCCTTGACCCACTTAGAAAGAGCTACCCAACCTGCGGTCTTCAGATGGCCTGGGCCAGGCGCCAGTTCCATGTCAGCTAGGGAGCTAACAAGTCCCACTGACGGGAGGGGAGGTCTGGACCAGGACCAGAACCATGTTAGCTAGGGTGCTACCAAGTCCCACTGAAGGGAGGGGAGGTCTGGACCAGGACCAGAACCAGGGGCCAAGTATCTCACACCCAGCCCCGCTGACCCATTTAGAGTCAGCCACACAAAAACATCCAGGGTGAAAACAAACATAGTGGGAGTCAGATGGCTGAGCGGCTAGGGAATCGGGCTATTAATACGAAGGTTGCCGGTTCAATTCTTGGCCGCGCGAAATGACGTTGTGTCCTTGGGCAAGGCACTTTACCCTACTTGCCTTGGGGGAATGTCCCGGTACTTACTGTGAGTCGCTCTTGATAAGAGTGTCTGCTAAATTACTAAATGTAAACATCACACTAGTTTCCCCTCTCTGAAGAGAAGTCCTACCAGGGCTTTTAACCTCTGTGGGTCCTACCTCCTTGGCTGGTGTGGAGCCCCAGCCAGGGTGTCCACACGGAGGCTCCCTGGCTGCTGTGACAGGAGACCCTGACTGCGTAGGGGCTGTGGGGCTCCAGGCCCCCCACCAGGAGGCTGGCCGGGGGGACGTTCACGTCCTGGTTGAGGATCATGTGATCGGTCAGGTGATCGGGGCCCATGCTGGAGACCCCGCCCGATCGCTTTGTCTGGGGAACAGAGAAACAGAGAGCTGCATCAGAACACATTTGTCTGTGCGCAACATATTTTGTGCCTCAGCCAAGTTGTGAAGGATTTGAATTTGAGTGACGAACAGTGAAGTATGATTTCTAAATCTTGAATGAAAAACATCAAATACTTGATGAACATGAGACAAGTCAGCGTGGAGCATAATACACTTTCAGTTCTTATTTAAGAGAAGCAATCTGTTACACTTCCTCACATGATGATTTTAACCTCTCTCTCTTCCCCATCCAAGTACCCAGATCAGTCTCTGTTTGTGTGTGTGAATGTGTGTGGTGAGTTTGTGTGAGTTTGTGAGTGTGTGTGTGTGTGAGCGTGTGAGCGTGCTGTAAACAGATCTCATCATTGAACTCTCAGGCTGAGAGCCAGCCCCAGCGAGGTGCAGAAACTCATCAACACAAGATCACAGGCACCGAACATGCTGCCTCTGCAAAGAACCTCTGCAAAGCATGTTTGAAGAGCAGTGCGAGTAGGGGGGGGAAAAAAGACCATAAGAAACCACATGAAAGCTCTCATTTTAAAACCAGCCTATTGTTCTCTGCTGCTAAACTCATTACCCACATGCTCCCAGCACCGGCTTGTATGCTACAGTAGAGGGTGGGCTACATAACTAACATAACACGGCCAAACACAGACACAGCCCAGAGTGGAAATGAACAGAGGAAAAGACGAGTGAGTAGGAGCTGGTAGAACAGAGAGGTTATTGTAGGAATGTCTTGACAATGGAACAGTTATCTCAAGATAAAGGGCCCTGACCAGAGGAGCAGGTTGTGAGGTGGCAGTGGTGTGACTGAGGTGGAATGTTTAGAGCCGTTTGTGAGTGAGGAGTCACTGCTGACTCACTGGACTGCAATCTTTAGTCTAAACAAGGCGGGTTAATCCAATATGCTTGCTCTTGTGTGAGTCACATCGCTGAGGCATGCATTCACCACGACTCACTCACACCTTTTCCTGTTTCTATGTCTCTCTTTCTTTCTTTCTTTCTTCCTGTCTTTCTTTTTTCATCGTTTTTTAGTTTTCGTTTTTCTAGAATTCCGGCTCCTTTCCGGTACTTTCTTTTGTCTTTCGACGACAACACAAATCTTTCGTTCCTTTTTGTACTGTAGCTTTCTAATGTTCCTGCCCGCCGCACAATGAACCGTTTAAATTCAAATTTCTCCCTATTCTGCTGTAGCTGGCCCCCTTTGGCTGCTCCCCTGTGAGAGGGGATTGGGGGAGGGGTGTGTGTGGGGGGGGGGGGGGGCAGCCAGGGGTACAGGCAGAGGGGCGTGCGGAAGGGGTGGCTTTATTAGAAGCAGACGTTTTGGGGTGGTGCTCTGCTCTGCACTCCAGCGGAGAAAGTTGCTCCACTTTGCTCTGCTACGTTCTTTAATGGTCTGTGTTTGGGGGTCGCGCAGTGCGCGGGGGGGGGGGGGGGATGCGGGGTCTAGGATACAGGAGGGAGTGGTGCTACACAAGATTAGACCAGGAGGCCACTTTCCCAGAGTGAAATCTGACCCACGGCTACATGAATGAGCGAGGGAGGGGAGAGGAGGAGGGGGGGTTGGAGCAGGATGAAAAGACGGCCGCGCTCCGCTCTCGTCTGAAAAGGAGTCTGACAAAAGGTGAGGTTGCGGTCGACAGGAAAAACAACGTCTCGCCGACGGATCGGGAGACTGATGCGTTTGGCGAACTGCAGGTCAGACGCTTCCTGCTTTTGCCCCGCTGTCAGAGCCAGCTGTGGCGGAGTGTCCACCCCTGGTTTGTCTGTCCTCCTCCCCCCCCCCCCCCCCCCCTCCTGGGCTTACCTGCACGGTGCAGTGGGTGATGGGATAGTTTCCTCCAAAGCCAGGCTGCCAGGCCAGCTGCAGGCTGGAGTTGGTGACCTCTACAACCCTCAGCTTTTGGGGCTGGGCTGGGAGAACTGGACAGACAGAGACAGAGAGAGAGAGAGAGAGAGAGAGAGAGAGAGAGAGAGAGAGAGAGAGAGAGAGAGAGAGAGAGAGAGAGAGAGTGACAGAGACAGAGAGAAAGAGAGAGAGAGAGAGAGAGAGAGAGGGGGGGGGGGGGGGTTAATGATGGAGGTTTACAAACAAGCATTCTTTGAGCCAGCTCGGCCCGTCTGATCTCCTGGCCGTGTGACTGACACTTACCGGTGATGGTGCCAGAGGCCGAGGTGGCCACACCCTTGCGGTTGTGGGCTTCACAGGAGAAGGTGCTGGTCTGGTTCAGACCTGGATGGAGACACCAAACATCACAGAGATGTGAAACAGGAACTACAGACGTCAACCAAAACCAGAATCCCTACTCAGCAGCCTGTGCACTGTGGCGAGGTGTGTGTAGGTGTGGGGGTCAAAGTCGGGTTGAGATCCAGTCAGGGTTCAAGATTCCTGAAGGCAATGTGATATGCGTGTCAACAGTGGTCAAGGATATGGGCAGTGTTTAAGAGCTAATGCCTGCTTGTTGATCCTTTGGTCTATCTGTGTGAGATCGGCCTAGCCGGGGATAGGAAGTGGTCGCGCTGAGCTGTGTGTACATCAGGTGTGGAAAGAGCTGAGCTGCTGAGTCGTGGTTCTGCTTTCAGCCTCTGAGCAGGCAGTGGGGCTCTCTGGAGGGAAAACACACACACGCTTGACATTCTCCAGTGAATGAGCGCTCAGATAGCGATTCACAAGGCATTCACATATAGGAGTAGGGTCCCCACACGCACACAAGGGCACGGATGCACACACAGAAACATGTGACTGTTGTGTGAATAACAACACACACAAAAACCACACTCCAAACCATCGTGATCTAAGACTTGGACATTGCACACACGCGTCCGAGCCTTGGAGCACACATTGCGTTGTGTTGTTCCCACACCACCATGCCTCCATTGTCCTGGGGCTGGCGTGACGCCGGAAGGACAGGGGGTTCGAGCCCTGGCGGCCAGAGGGAGCGAGGAGGAGAGGAGAGAGGAAGAGGGTGATCGTGCCCTGGGGGACAGAGGAGGAGAGGAGAGAGGAAGAGGGTGATCGTGCCCTGGGGGACAGAGGAGGAGAGGAGAGAGGGAGAGGGGGATCGTGTCCTGGCGGTCAGAGGAGGAGAGGAGAGAGGGAGAGTGGGATCGAGTCCTGGGGGACAGAGAGTGTGGAGGAGAGGAGAGAGGGGGATCGAGTCCTGGGGGACAGAGAGTGTGTGGAGGAGAGGAGGGCTGACCACTGACTGTGTGGATGAATAAACTACTCATTGGGAGATCATGATTGCGCAATTTTCCTTCCTTCCTCAACTAGTTAGGTTTCCCCTTCATCAGCGAAGTTTTAACCCAACAGAAACCCCCGTTTGATGGCTTTACTTCTGAGTAACCGTCTTCTCCAAAGTGTCAGGATGTGAAAGTGCTCTGCTGCGTCCCTGAGCCGATACTGGGTTGTTATCGATCGTTTGTCGAGAGGCTACGTCTCTCTGTGGTGTTGTGAGGAAATGCTCTGAGTTCCAGATAAACTTGGGAGTTTTCTGCGGGGGAGCAGAAGGGTGGGGTGGCCGTCTGCGGAGGGTGTATTTGAAGAAGCGGGAAGGATGTCTGCCCTGGTTCCTCACGGTCCACTTGAGCTTGGGCTCTGTGCCATCTCTCTTTATGGGCCTGTCCAAGGAACACTTGTGTTGTGGCGGTCCTGTCTCGCGGGCCGTGGAAGCAGCTGCCCATTCCTGGGCAGTGAATATCCCTACTAATAGGCTGACGGTCAACATCAACCTGCTTTGGTGAGTCAAACAGCCCCCCGACCACATCCCCACCACCCCCACCTCTCCACTCAGTGACTCATCCCACAACAGCTCAACAACTGGACTTTACACAGGCCAACTATGTGACAGACTGGTGTGGTCTGTGTTCAAACGGCAACAACAAGCCTCCTCCTCCGCCTTTCACTCCAGATCTTTTATCTCCCTGGTCTTCCACCCTTTCTTTTCTCTAGCCCTCTCATTTGCCCTTTTTCTCCTTCTTTCTTCTCTCTCTCTCTCTCTCTGGCTCTCTCTGCTCTCTCTCTGCTCTCTCTCTCTGCCCAACCACCACAGGGCCCTGCAGCAGCAGACCCGCTGGCGTCCTGCCAGGCAGCCTGCACACACCGAGGGGGGAAGTGGTGTGGGAGTGGAGTGTGCATGTGTGTGTGTGTTTATGTGTATGTGTGCATGTGTGTGTGTGGGTGGGGGGGGAGGGACGTTATTAGAGAAACTCTTTTTAGATCCTGAATTAAACTGACGGTCAAATAACAGCTGTTTTTAAACAGATGAATTGGCGGCACATTAGAATGGCTGACAACTGATAATTGATTGATTTATTGATCCTGGAATGCTGGAGTGTGTAGGGGACGGGTGAAAGACCTGGGGGAGGGGGGGGGGGTGTTGAGGGATGTGAAGTGTTATGTTTAGCACAATGACTTGGCTACATGTGGTGTTGGGTGTTGTGGTGAGTCGCAGGGTAACTGGATACCTGTGAGGTTCAGTGTAGAAGGCGACAGTGCCACCGGGTCCTTCAGGGTGTTCAGGGGAGCTCCGTCCTGGAGCCAGATGACCCGGACTGGTTCTGGAGGCCCGTGGGCCACGCAGCGCAGGCTGAGGCTGAGGTTGGCCACCACTGACATGGGCTGGGGCTCGACAGAGAAATGGGGCAGACCTGTATCGATGGAAAAAGAGATTTGGCATCAAAAGTCCAAGTGGTGTGTGTGTATGTGTGTGTGCGTATGTGTGTGTGTGTGTATGTGTGTGTATGTGTGTGTGTGGCATCCCTCAGCCTCCCTCACCCTCCAGTTGGATGTGTCCTTCCTTAGACTGAGTGAGGTGGTCGTCAGACATCACAGCACAGCGATACAAGCCCATGTCTGGCAGCTTGACCTTCTCTATCCTGTGTTACACACACAACAGCTCCGCATCATAGATCAACTAAATACTAATGGACAGACAGGCAAACAGACAGGCAAACAGACAGGCAAACAGACAGGCAAACAGACAGACAGACAGACAGACAGACAGACAGGCAAACAGACGGGCAGGCAGACAGACAGACAGACAGACAGACAGAACTAACCTGAGTGTGCTGGTGACCCTCCAGCTGTCCGTGCTGAAGGGGACCTGCACCTGGTTGGTGTCTGCGTAGTGCAGTGGTTGTCCGTCCCTCATCCACACCACATCAGGGGGGTCTACCTCCTCGCCCCCGGGTCCCTGGAGGGAGCAATGGAGCACCACAGGCTTGCCCAGCGACGACGTCACGTTATTCGGGCTCCGCACAAAATGTAGCTCTTTGGTTCAGACGGAAGAAAATAATATATTAGACCTGTGCCACAGTTTAAATTCATCACCGTTACTGTACATGGTAACCAGTCATTTGCGTGGCATGGCGTTTCTGCACATTTGAGTGTAAAAACACATTCTTCCCGCTGTACTGCCATTGGCTGTTTGCTCTGATAGGCTGGTGAGCCAGGTTTTGGTGAGACACGTCATGTTACAGACAGGTACACGTGGCTGTTTCACACACCTTAGTATGTGTGTGTGTGTGTGTGTGGCTGGGCTCAGTCGATGCGTGCGCCCGCCTGAGAGGAGCTGACCTGAGACAGAACTGACACGAGCACAATGCCCGCTTGTCAGTGGACGAGTGGTGTGAGAATGAACACAAACACTAAGCACATTCACGCTCTCCAGTGCCTCCCTAACAGGACAGAAAAGGTTCACTGCTCTCTTGCCAAGCAGTCTGCCAATCTGTTCACTGTCTAAAGGACAAGGCGGAGAGGACTGCGAAACACGATGAGCATGAATCTCTGGTTTTTCCTTTTTCTGTCTTCCTGTCTCTCTTTGACATCAACCAACGGAAATGTTAGGAATTCATGTACCGGTGCAGGAAAGCATATTCCAGATTTTAAGATGAAACACATGCTCATGGTCAAATTTGTACGGTTAAAACGTTCTCTTCAATCTCGCACATGTCATCGTCCTTCTCACACAGACTCATGTTTTACAGATTTTCTCAAGCTTGTCAACCCACCCTTCTAGTCTTTTTCACGACCAAACTTCCACCTTTGACCTCCACTCTTTGACCCCTGAGAGGGCTCCTGTCAACCAAACAAGTCTCTCCCACGGACATGCACAAACATCCATAAATTAACCCCTCTCCAGTAGCCCAGACTAGCAGACTAACTTCAGGGGCCACACTTGTCCTGGGTTCATTTCATTTGTATTTACTTCGAATGTAAATAAATATCTAGTACACAGATGGACGCATGCGCTCTCTCACAGGCTGGAACTGAAAGCATGTTTTAAATGAAAAGGCCCACCAGCTTGCTTCTGTGTGTATTCTGTGGTGGCCTCCTTCTGGCCTGACTGATTTCTTTTTTTTTTTTCTTTTTTTTTTTTTTCACCTGCTAAGTCATGTCATTTTTCAATGTTGGTATATTGAATTGCAACGACTGGTCTTTCTTCTTTTCTTTTATACTTTGATTTTCACATATTATAATGAGTGGTTTGAGAGAATGCCAAGGTTGATAAAACAAGCCAAGACCAAGAGATCAAAGAAACATATTTTGGTGATTGCTCTGCTGTGTGTATGTATGTATGTGTGTGTTGGTGTGTGTGTGTGTGTGTGTGTGTGTGGGTGTGTGTGTGTGGGTGTGTGTGTGTTTGGTCTTTTCTCCAGTGACTTTCCATGTATAATCTCCTACTTTCACGTATTGATTTTTTTTCCTCTTTCATCCCCTGCCGTTTCTCTTCCTTCTCTTGCATCTCTCTGCTCTCTCTCTGCTCTCTCTCGGCTCTCTCTCTGCTCTCTCTCCGCTCTCTCTCTCTGCTCTCTCTCTGCTCTCTCTCTGCTCTCTCTCTCTCTGCTCACTCTGCTCTCTCTCTGCTCTCTCTCTGCTCTCTCTCAGCTGTCTCTCCGCTCTCTCTCTGCTCTCTCTCTGCTCTCTCTCTGCTCTCTCTCTCCTCATCTCCACCTCTTTATCATAGCATAGGCTCCGATGTTAAATACCAATAGACAGACACATACCAAAACCACAACCATAAGTACATTTCTCCCACTCCCTTTATAATCTCAGCTCTTAAAGTCTCCTAACTCAGCCCCCCCCCCCCCCTCAGCCCTCTCTCTGTCTTCACCCTCCTTTTCATAGCCTCTTTCTGGATTCTTCCCTACACATCATCATGCCTCCTCTCTGTCCCCCCCATTCTTCAGCTCTCCTTTGCCCTTATGCTTATCCATCATTTCACTGCTCTGAATGAGACCAGCTCTGACTCACAATCTGAAGCATTCTGTGGTTCTTCCCCTGCTCGCCCACCATGGGCACCTCCCCGCCCACCCTCCACCCTGCCCGGAACCCACCCCCCCCCACCCCTAGCCCCTCTCCCACCAACCTCACCCCGCCCTCCTATCTTTACCACCCAAACAACAAGTCCAGCATCAGCTTCAAGACATTTAAAAACATTCCCTTTGAAGTGTGACTCAGACAAAATACACTGTACCAATGTCCAATCATCTCTTCCTATGGATCATATCTCTCCGCTGGATGGAGTTATGATTGACTTGCTTTGTGGGGGGATGAGAAAGACAGCCATAATGGTCATAACACATGACTAGACAGGTTGAGCCCCTGCTAAACATTCCAGACTGATTTGAAGAAAATGATCTCAGATTACCAGTCAAACATATTATCACTGGCCCATCTTAATGAAACATTTAAAAAAAATGTGTTCAAATGGACAAGATTAGCCTACAGATTTTATCAGGCAGTCTCATGCTAAACATCTTTATGAGATGTTGTCTAATTGGCCAGATGGTGCAGGTTTGTAGCTGTGGTTGTTCCCCTCCAAAAACAAATTAGAAGATTTAATGAGCGTCTTGCTTGTCGGTGAATATGCCTCATTATCGTCGGTGTCGGGTTTTTTTCTGGTGTATTGATAACAAAATAAAAATACTGCAAATTCATGCTAACAGATTAAATTGAGCAGTAACAACAAACTCACCTGTCAAGGGACTGGCACATCCCGATGTAAACAAAGCCGACAGGAATAACATCAGCACTAACCACTGAAAACCGCTCTTCATGGTTTTTCCTTCAAACGTACTTATTTAACAAATGTTGAGTTTTGACCAACTGAGTTAAGGTGGGAGTCCTGCAAGTTACTGCGTCGCTCTCACGCCAGACTTGAAAACAAATCAAAGTTCCGCAGTAAAAGTTTTGTGGTCTCTTTCCGTCAGACGGTGATTTAGATAAATCGCAGGTAGCGCTTCCTCAGATTTTTTCCGCCAATATAATCCTTGTTCTTCTTTTCTGTATCGAAAGAAATGTACAAATCTTAACCCAAGATTAACTGTAGTCACTTGTCCTTAATCTGAACAGCTGACTGACAGTAAAAAAGTTACAGAAAAGTTCCGCACAGAGGATGATGAACTTTCTCAATTCAATAATTGAAAAACCACAGTAAAAAACACTCTAAAATGATCAGCAATCACGCAAGTTGTGTAAAGTCATTTTAGGCGCTGAAAGATTTTCTTGAACCAGTGTTTCGTGTGGTCCGTTGTTCCCAGCCCTCTCACTCTCGTTTTGCCTCACCAGATCTTGATTTCTACTGATCAGTCCTTGGCCCTATTTTCCTCCTCTCTCTCTCTCCCCCTTCGTTCGAACAGGATTCAAATTCCTAAACTCAAGTTGTTTCCATTCTCCTGCCCCCTCCTCCCGCTGGCTCCTTCGCCCTCCCCCTGTGCCTCTGTCTTTTTCTCACAGGAGATGAGAAAAACGGGGGCCAGGCCGATTGTCTAAACACAACTGCAGTCCGTCATTTATTGACCCTAATCGAAGACAGTAAATTACTTATTTCCCCGCCAGAAACACAGTAGTCTGGTCATTAGGGATCTGTTCTGCATGAGTCTCACCGTGACCCCTGGGTTGAAATACAGTCTTGTGAGTTATATCGAGAACTCATGTGTAGGCTATTTGCGGATAGGTAGTAGTATAAAGCTATTAGTCTAATCACAATACAAATATGCTCAAGGATCGTACATTTTATGAGAATGTGTATTGACATTAATGACATCCTTTCTTGTTCACTTACAGACCATGCAAGGTAATAGGAGACACTGATAAAGCTTAGTTTAAGAAGATACAAGGAGTTATTTAAATAAAATATATATGAAAAATATAAAACTGCTCCTCCAGCATATTACATGAACTTAAAATGAACTCAATTTGGTCCCTCCTGTAGAAATCAATTGTTAAAACAAAATTACGTTCAAATGCCTTTAGAAACTTAACATGATGCTAAACATACATTGGATAAAAAAAACATTTTTAAAATTATTTTCATTGTGGTCATGCATGCCCCACAGGATTCCAGAAATTACATTTTAATCACATTTTGATGGGATTCATCTTGTGTAGAGTGGGTCTGTTTTATAAAGTGTGGCACAGCTACATAATCTCAACTGAGTTTGGATGTTAAGAGGAGACAGGCACAGTCACAAACAAAGTCAAGCCCAGCAGTCACACAGAAAGCAGCAAAGCTCTTGTTGTGGTTTCCAGACTGGGAGGTGCTCTTGCATGTTCGAACAGGAGACAAACTGAGTGGATCCAGGTTCTCGCAGTCTAGGGAGGGAACCTTGGAGTTCACATGCACTTCATGAATAATTGATTTTCTGGGGCCGAATCGTGTTTTTTTTCCCATGAAAGTGATGGAAGTAGCAGAGGCTCAGGTTGCGGTGGCCCAGGGTTGCTGGCCCTTTAAGAGAAGCTCTGTGGACAGTGCTGTGTTCCCAGGGTTTTTAATGGAGACAGAGAGGGACTGAGAAAGGCCCTATTGTATATCCTTCCTTTTCAATAGGGGCCCGAGCAATGGAGCTCTCTCTCTCTTTCTGCTTTCTGATAGAGGCACAGAAAAAAAGAGAGAGGGAGAGAGAGAGGACGGGGAGGGAGGGGGGGGGGGTTAGGGGGGGGGAGTCACGGAGGAGGGAGGGGGGGGGGTTAGGGGGGGGGGGAGTCACGGAGGAGGGGGGGGGGGTGTTCGACAAAAAAAAAGTTTGGAAGAGTGGAAGAAAGGGAATGTTTTGATGAAGTTGTAGAGATGGGGGATGGGCATTATATCAGGTTGGATAAGCTTGTTAGACATCTATAGAACCAGGGCAGACTGGTTATTCCTAGAGCTGTGGTCTAGGAGACATGCATAGGTACAAGGATAACAGGAGGGAGGCTGTCTGATTGGCATGGCTCTGGAACCCACAAACTGTACAGATGTCACTGTGATCCTGCTACACTGTCGAGTGCTTGTTCGTTCAACTTTATTTAGTCATTCTCTGAAGTAGAAAACTTTCCCACATGATTTATATGCTTAGTAAAATGTGGTGAGGCTGTGGCTGTAGAACTGGGAAACACCTCTCTTATCACTTCATCACACAATACTCTCTCCCCTGGCCCTCCTGGCTTTGGAACCCTGCCTTGCCTGTTCCCTCTTCCAGTTGAGGCTCCACCACAACCCCAGGGAGGGAAGCAGCCAAACAATGTGCCAGGGCTCCCCTTAGCCCAGAAAGACACTTCTGCCTCCTTCTGGTAAAAACTTGACTAGAACGTGTGATTGATAATAACTGACTTAGTGTGTTTTATTCACGTAAAACCTAGCGGTGTAGTGTGACTGATAAAGAGTGACAACCACAGCAGACAGGCACATACTTAAAATCATTGGTGTAATTCAATCTTATTTTTGAGGTTCAACGTGTATCCCAAATCATGTTATTTTGTCATGTTTCTCTGTCAGGCTTCAGCGTGTTTCTGGTGTGAGACATCACATGACAGAACAACATGCGTCCTGTATCCAGGTGATTGCGTAATAGTGCCATACATTTACCGGAGAGGATAATGCACAATGAAAAAATCCCTCATCCGTTGACCACATTAAACAATCAATAATGCCCAGGGTGTTTTCCAGAGCGACGTATATCCAGGTCTGCCCAGATTAAGCACTGGCTTACCTCCAGCTGTACAGGAATGACAATCTCCTGGGATTTAATCCCACCAGGGAAGCAGAAGGGAATGTCACCCCATGACCCAGGGGCAGAGAAGCAGTCAAGGCTTGACTGAAGATAGTTGGAAGGATTGACATGTTGGATCTTTGCGAGTCTTTGTGAAAAGTCACGATGGATGTGCTTGGGCCTGTTCATTAGGGTTTAGGGCGATCAGGTCTTTTTGTATCTGAGGGATGAGAACAGAAAGGAGTTGTCAGAGAGCAGCTGTCACAGAAGTGGATTTGTGGATTTCAGGCCGGGCTGAGTAATATTGTGCAAAAGAAAAAAAAAAGGACCAGTTGTGAATCCTTCGAAAATTTAAATTTCATCTGTGTGCCCCACTGTATGACCTAAACCACTGTATGACCTAAACCACTGTATGACCTAAACCACTGTATGACCTAAACCACTGTATGACCTAAACCACCGTCCTCTGTGTGTATTTGTCTGGGTCACAGACGCAGAGAGAGAGAGGGAGAGAGAGAGTGTGAGACAGATAGAAAGGGAATCCAATCTGACATCTGGTTAGAGCCTAGATGAAAATCCTGATTGAGAAGCGGCCTATCGGGATTTAACCATCGCCATTATGATTATGTTCCAGAAACATCCGCTCATGTGATGTTTATGTGCTTATGTGCTGTTTGCTTGGGCGAGGACAGAACCAATCCCACTCAGACCTGATGCATGCGTGGCTGTCGAATAGCCTAAATAGTGGGGATTATTCTCCCTATTCTCCCTCCCATCTCTCTCTCTGTCTCTTCCTGTTTGAGCCCTCTGCCTCTCAGCTGCATCCGTCCCTGCTGCTGGACTGACAGCAGGCATGAACACAACAGGAGTACACCATGGCTTCCTGAGAAAGTATGGTAAGACATCTTTTATTTGGAACGTTTGAGACAAAAAAAACTTTCATTTTTTTTCTCTCTTGGTTGATAAAAAGTAAACAAAACATTTACATCCAAATGATGTATTTGTTTTTGTCGGAGACAATGTATGAGACTAAAAGCAATGTGTGCGGAAAAAATAACCTTTTAAAAGACATGTAGGGTGCTACTCTTTGGTGTGTTTTTGTGGTTGCATAAAAACTTGCATTCCCTACGATCCATTCATCCATCTTTCTACCTGTCTTTTGTGTTGTGTCTGTTTATGTCCCTGTCCATTCTTCAGAGAGCTGGTCAGCATCCAGGCTCTGTGTGGTGTTTGTGTGTAGCAACGCTGGCTCGGCCAGGCAACAGACAGGCAACAGCCAGTCCAGATGATGCCTCACACCTCTAGTGGAAGCTAATCCACCTGGTTAGCGCTAATCCACCGTCAGAGAGAAATAGAGCAGACACTCACTCTGTGCTCTCCTTTTACTCTCAGCATTACATCAGACAGAGGACAGATGCAATGTCATTGCTTGTTTTTCTCATTTCCCTCATTCCCTCTTCATTGTTACGATAAAATAACACTGTATTGTTTCGCAGGTGGGAAAAGTGTTGTCTCTTGCAGATTTTTTTCCAGACCATGATTTGGGCTAGTCTTCCAGGAGAACACAGATAGCAGATGGGTCTCTCACGGGACATGATTCTGTAACATGTCTGCCCCCTCCTCCCAGGGGGCTTCATGTTCAAGCAGTGGAAGGAGAAGTACCTGGTGCTGACAGCAGAGGGCAGTCTCATGGTGTGTCGGGACGCAGACTCCACCATTGACCAGGTGGTGGCGCTGCAGAGCAGCTGTGAGGCCATCGTGGAGGGGAAGGAGATCCTGGACCTGCCCAGGCTTCCCCCGGGAGCCAGGAGAGACTGCTGCTTTGCCCTCATCCTCCCCCAGGACAAGTTCCTCCTGCTCCTCTGTGACAACCCAGAGGACTGCAGGTCAGTGTCCGCAGAGGACAGGCATGACCTTTGACCCTTTATCAGGTCTGTGTCTTGAGCTGCTGCTAATAGCGCTTTCTCATCTGTGTTTGTCTTTTACAGTCTCTGGCTGAAGTTGCTGAGGAAAGTGAGAGAGGTGAGTGGTCACAGGTCTACAAGTCCCTTTGTTCTCTCAGATTCTCTCTTATTTGCAAACTGATCTTTGCTCTTTTCCTATTCATCCATGTCTAACTGTATTTGGGTGTTTCTCACTGAAAAGCTTCCTCTGTGTTTTCCTCAGGGTGTGATGTCCCCGCTCACTCTGCAAAGACAGCAGAGTTTGACCCCATGCATCACTGACCGTGACCCCCTTCCAGACACTCCCAGTGAGAAGGAGCCCCAGTCCCCCCGAGCCATCAAAGCCACGCCCCACACCTCACGGATTGCTGAAAGAGGAGGTTCCTTCAAGGAGCGAGGCCAAAGTTTTGGTAAGTCCAGGGGGAAGACGGGTGGGGGTCTGATGGTTGAGCGGATAGGGAATCGGGCTATTAATCAGAAGGTGAACGGTCCAATTCCTGGCCCTGCCAAATAATGTTTTGTCCTTGGGCAAGGCACCTCACCCTACTTCCGCGGGGGAATGTCCCTGTACTTATTGTAAGTTGATCTGGATAAGAGCGTCTGCTAAATGACTAAATGTAAATGTAAGTCCAGACATCGTACCATAGAGGTTCACACATCAGTGGAAATGTAGTTTTTCCTGCATGTTTGTGTTTGGTTAAATAAAACCGTGTGTCTCTGTGTCTTTGTGTGTGTGTGTGTGTCCCTGTATGTGTGTGTGTCTCTGTGTCTTTGTGTGTGTGTGTCTCTGTGTGTCTTTGTGTGTGTGTCTCTATGTCTTTCTGTGTGTGTGTCTTTGTGTGTGTGTGTCTCTATGTGTGTTTCGCGTGTTTGTCTTTCATGCGCCCACCCAGGAAACGGATCAAGACGTTCAACAATAAGGAGCGCCTCCATCGCCCCTCCTCACCGCACGTCGGACTGCCTTCGCCATGGCAACAGCAGCGATGCCCGGGCAGTTCGGGCGGTGTGCCTGCTAATGGGAGGGGCCGCTGCCTCCTCAGCCCTGGGATACCTCAACTCCTGCGCCCCCACCTCCCCTCTGGCCAGCAGGCCTCCAGAGCTCCCTCACAGCACGGCGTTCTCTGACATGGCCACCGGGGGGCCCTACCACGCCTGCAGCCAAGCCGCCGACTCCCCCCACTTCAACAGCTTCGACTTTGAGGGAGACTCTGACTTTGACGCTTTTGATTGCGGAGGATTTGCTTTTTAGAGTTTATCTTTACTTTTCATTTTTTTCATTTTTTTTTTTTTCTCCAACCTTTAATACCGTAGACATCCTACGAAACGTGTCTGTAGCTGAACCTAAAGGAGCTTTAGGTTCCTAAATGAATCACGTGTTTCATTACATGTTGGTCTGTCTATTAATTAGTGATAATGTCCTTTCCTGGCTTTCAGCCCATGATTCTCAGGTTAATAAATGATGAATCTGTCCCACACTTTAAGACCTGCATTGTTTTGTGTACCTTATACATTCCAATGTTTAATTTGTAATGTGATTTTGAACCACATATCACCTGTCGTCAATAATGTGGTCTACATTTCTGGATGAAAATCCAACACCCATTTTGTATTTTTCTAATTCAATATTTACTGTATTATGTTGTTTCTGTGTGACATTTTTTGGCTTCGACATGTTTTAGAGTCTCCTTTCTGCTGTTCTGTTGTTGATCTCTCCAGTCTTTACCCTCGGTCACCGTGACCACCCCCTCCCCCTGCTTTGAGAGGTAGACCAAAGGTGGACTCTGAATTAAAAAGCTGTCTGTCACTGTGATGCTGTGTGTCTGTGTAAGGGGTGAAATGGTGGGGTGTCTGAGGTGAGGAAGCAGATTTGGGCCAGCGGGCTGCAGAGGGGAGACAATGGCGTATGCTTGTCCCCGATTGTGAATGCAGGGCAAAATAATCCCCTGGTTTTAGCACTCATGAGTCGGATGCAGTATTATATGTGAGTGTGTGAGAGAGATAGAGAGTAAAAGGGAGAGCGAGAGAGAGCGAGAGAGAGCGAGAGAGCGAGAGAGCGAGAGAGCGAGAGAGCGAGAGAGCGAGAGAGCGAGATAGAGAGAGAGAGAGGAGCTTTATTAAAGATCAAACGTGTCATTTTGATGTAAAATGCTCAGAGATGTGTTTTTAAAGCATAAAGCATGTTGGCATTATTCCGCATTTGTATGTGGGGTTAGACTGAATGTGTTTTTGTACATTTTGGAACATCTGGAAAATCAGATGTACTGATGTAGTGTACACACAGCAGGTCACCCTGATCAGTGTGTGAAGCCAACACTAACCTTGTCTCTCACTGTGGGCTTCCTCTGAAGCCCGTGACAGCGTGAACACTTTGCCTGTCTGTGACGTGGTGACCCAGACACAAGGAAACAGAGCTGGAGACATGAGGTGACTCTGTTAACCCAAAGAGGAGGGCCTCAATGGTGTCAGTGGCCCATGGATAATACCTTTCTGAGTTAATTTGGGTTGTGTTACCTGACATGGTATTTCATCTAGATTGATCACTCTGGGGCCAAATGGCTATCTGACTGATATCCACTGGGATAATTTCCATTGCATGCACTAAGCGGTCGTATGACAGTTTGAGGTTGAATGAAATAAGTATACATACACAAGAATATACACAATTTTTCAATAAAAACAAACTCACAAAAAAAAAAAACATTTTAGGGTTAGGGTTAGTATGGAGCATGTTAACCCTAGTAAAAATTATCTTAAGAATTACCTCTTTAGAATTCTTTTTTTTGTATTTTAGGGGTCAGCATTGGTTTTCGCTTTGTCATCTAACTTTTTTATTTGTGTTTTGGCTCTGAGATAATGCAGTGTGTCAACACACAGGTAACTGGGTGAAAGTAATAAATCTTGTCATTGACTTCTGTCCCAGTCGCATTCCACTCATGTCAATAAAAACCTCACTTAGTGGGTGAAAGTCATAAATCACAGGGTTGACATCTGTCCCAGTGAAATTCTACCGGTATCTATAAAAGCATCAGTGCTGACGTTGTGCAAGCACACAGACACACAGACGTGCTCCAGATCTGGTCAAAACAACTGCTGAGAACCAGGTAGAGGAGCTAATCGAGGGACATTGAAGGATATATTTGTTTTCCAGAGCTATGGATTTGTTCAGCTTCCTGCTGTTGGCAGTGCTGGTGCTGGCTCTGGTGTCATTGTTGACCACGAGTGGCCGAAGACAATACTGTCTGCCCCCAGGACCCAGAACCCTCCCCCTCATAGGCAACCTGGCCCAGGTGGACAAACGAGTCCCCTTCAAGAGCTTCCTAAAGGTGAGCATTCTGGAATGACCATGACACCCTCATGACAGTACTTGTCTTTGATAATAAGTAGTTGAATATTCAACTGGGATTATTGGCACTCAGAGTTAGTCGCTGACACACAGTGACTAACTCTCTCTTTGTGTTTGTTTTTTCTTGTATAGTGGAGTGAAAGTTACGGGCCGGTCATCACCGTGTACCTGGGCCCCCAGCGGGTGGTGGTTCTGGTGGGTTACGAGGCAGTGAAGGAGGCCCTGGTCGACCAGACTGATGACTTCACGGGCAGAGGGCCCATTCCGTTCCTATTCAAAGCTACCAGGGGCTACGGTAATAGAGCTGGTGTCACTGCGAAACAAAAAGCCCTCAACAATGACTACGTTCTACCAATTTGTTTGTAGTCTCTCATTGCACGTGACTGATTCTTTAATGGTTTCAAGGGGTGTGTTTGAGTTTCCTGTTGCTCTTCAAATTGCGTGGGAATGTAAGGTATAAAGGATGTTCTGCTCCTCCCCTCCCTCCCGCTCTCCCTCCCTCTCAGGCTTGGCAATCAGCAACGGCGAACGTTGGCGCCAGCTTCGCCGCTTCACCCTGACCACCCTCAGAGACTTTGGAATGGGCCGCAAGGGCATGGAGCAGTGGATACAGGAGGAGAGCCAACATCTCGTAGCCCGCATGGAAGGCACCAAAGGTGTGCACGCCTCGGAAGTTGTACACAAATCTGCAGCTGGGGGCCCATTCAACACAGTGTGTTCATGTCTGCGGAAATCACAGTAGAAAGTTTACCTCAGATTCACTGAGGTAACGCCTGGCATTGTCTCGATGTACGAGTGTTTGGATACACAGGAAAACATTTGGTATGGGTGTGCATACATGGTTTGTTTTCTCATGAGAGGCGCCGACCCTTTTCTCCCCATAGCCGTGCCCTTTGACCCCAGCTTCTTCCTGAGCTGCACCGTGTCCAACGTGATCTGCTGCCTGGTGTACGGTCAACGCTTCAGCTACAAGGACCCAAGCTTCCTGCGGCTGCTGAAGTTCTTCTCTGAGTTTGTGCGGTTTGGAAGCAGCCCCCTGGGGCAGGTATGAACAGAGAAAATGGAACCGCACAGAGGGTTCAGGCGAGGGCGGGAAAGGTTGACCCTTGACCTCTCACGCTGGTCTCCCCCCCCCCCAGCTCTACAACGTGTTCCCCAAGGTGATGGAGTGGCTGCCGGGGAAACACCACGACGCCTTTGCCAAAATAGAAGAGATAAGAGACTTTATTACAAAGAAGATCAATGAGCACAGGGACACTTTGAACCCGGGGGCACCGAGGGATTACATTGACTGTTTCCTCACCAGGATCAATCAGGTTTGACTGTTTACTCAAAATAACCAATCAGTGGCCATTCAGACAATCTAGTGATGATGTGATTTGCGGTACAGTCTAAACTTCAGATCCCAAAGACCTCTGTGTGTTTTGCATCTGAAAAGAGGAAAGTTTTCCCAAGTTTGGGATTTTCTCCAGTGCTTGTGGGAAGAACATTTCAACAAAAACGTGGCATGTCATGTTCCTTTTGTGGATCCACAGGAAAAGGACAATCCTAACTCTGAGTTTCATCTGAATAACCTGGTATCCACAGTGTTAAACCTGTTCATAGCAGGAACTGAGACCACCAGCACCACCCTCAGATACATCATTATGGTACTCATCAAATACCCCCAAATACAAGGTATTATAGCCAGAGTCTCTCAAAACCCTGTATTGCTCAGAAAGACTGAGAATTTTTGCTGTCTGTAACTTTCTGTTGAAGCTTCCTGTCTGTCTTGTTGTCTTAGAGCGCATGCAGCAGGAGATTGACTCTGTGATTGGACAACAGCGCTGTCCATTCATGGAAGACAGGATGTCCCTCCCCTTCACGGATGCAGTGATCCATGAATCGCAGCGTTTTATGGACTTAGTGCCCTTAAGCCTTCCTCACTATGCCTTAAAAGACATCCAGTTCCAAGGCTATGAAATTCCCAAGGTGCAATGCAATTTTTTTACTAAGCATGCATTTATCACACACAAGTAAACAATTCTTATCAACAGAGCGATGTCAGACAGTGAGTATGTGTGCCACTGTGACCTTTTGTATTTGCCTCCCAGGGAACTTTAATCATTCCCCTGCTGCACTCTGTACTCAAAGAGGAGACACACTGGGAAACACCCACATCGTTTAACCCCCAACATTTCCTGGACAAGAACAGCAACTTTAAGAAGAACCCGTCGTTCATGCCTTTCTCTGCAGGTAACATCTACTGTCCTTCTCCCAGGCAGTCTCTCAAAACGTCTAAACCCCAGCGTGTCTGTGCTTGTCTGGTGGCTGCAAACGCTGATATCTACAGTTTTGTGTAGTACACTGCAACACCACAGAGAGTGCAAGCACGTATTGTTTAGTTAGTAGATTACAACACCAAAGACAACATTCTCTTTGCAGACTTTGGCCTGTAGTTCAAAAAGCAGTCATGAAAACAATATACATGTAAATGGTATCATGTATCCAGCTCCCCCCCCCCAAAAGCAAAACACTAGTTTTAAGCTCATTCTTATTCAAATATTTCACTCTGATCAACCATGCTGTTTATAATCTCTGCCCCCACCCCCCTTCAGGAAAGAGAGCCTGTGTCGGGGAGTCCTTGGCTCGAATGGAGATCTTCCTCTTCCTGGTGTCTCTAATCCAGCGCTTCACTTTCTCCAGCCCGAGCGGGCCAGACAGCATGAACCTTGCCCCAGAGTACAGCAGTTTTGCCAATCTGCCCCACAGTTACCAGCTCATTGCTACCCCCCGGTGAGAAGTGCAGGAACTGCAAGAGGGCTGTACTAAAACTCCAAGAGACTTGAGATTGTAGTGATGGCTTACATTTACATTTTACATTTAGTTATTTAGCATTTAGCCTCTAGGAGAATGTACCTGTACTTACTGTAAGTCGAGAGACTTACAGTAAGTACAGGGACATTCTCCCCGAGGCAAGCAGGGTGAAGTGCCTTGCACAAGGACACAAGTCATGTGCACCGGACGGGAATCCAACAGCCAACCTTCAGATTACTAGCCCGTAGCTCTAACCGCTCAGCCACCTGACTCCCCTCCATAGAGTGGTGGACTGTCAGTGGGTGAAAGGGTTTGTGGTGTGTGCTGGGGAGTCGTGGGACGGGGGCCCCATGTAGCAGTGTATCTAGACTGTATGAGTATCTTTGTTTTCTAAATGTAAATGTCTCTGGGTGATTTTAAACCCAGCATGCCCCCAACACAATATATATACTTTCATCATAGATTTTATTAAATATTATACAATTTTCCTACTTGTCTATTGATGTCAATATGAACTTTATTACACAGAATGGATATTATTAAGAAAAAGGGAATGTTTTTGAAATATAATGTACATTTGTCAAAATTGTTGTATATTTTCCTAACTATCCACTATTAATAAGATACATCAATTACTAACTTAATTGATGGGGATTAAATCAATTATTTAAAAGACTGTCTATATAATGTCCAACTGGAAGAAGAAAGTATCGGTTTAAATTATAATGATATATATATATATAGTGCATTTCTCCCAGAGATGTTGGCACACCAGTGATATTTGTTGAAAAAAAACAATGTTTTTTTGTAGTGACACTATAGCCTGGCTTAAGCAACATTCTGAGCATAACAGGCTACTAACTTCTCCTTTCTACTCACTAATCTAACACATTTTCTGCAGCTTTACTTTTGTTAATCGAGTAGTTACCCGACAACAACTAATCAACGTCCTTTAAACCGTAACACATTAACTTATTTATCTAAAGTGCAGTCTTCCCATTTAAAGATTAAACACTCTTTACCCCCAAAACTACTCACTCTGTCATACACACACACACACACATCGCTACCCAAGGCCTGACAGTGCACAACAACTATTCTCTCATATGGTCACTCTTTTTTTCTTTTGGAATTCAGAGTTTCGTGTTTCCCCGGTCTCCGTGTTAGATGTTGGGGAGGTGATGGTCATATCTGTGTTTGACTTGTTTCTTGATATCAGGTGCTGGTGAGATGTTGCTGCTTTGCAGTTGAGGCAGATACTGAGGCTGGAGACACAGATGGGTTTAGAAGCTAAACTTGAGGATATGCAGAGAGAGAGACAATGAGAGAGTGAGTGAGAGAGAGAGTGAGTGACAGCGTGATAGAGAGAGAAAGGGAGAGAGAGAGAGCAAGAGAGAGAGTGAGTGAGTGATATTGAGTGAGTGACAGCGTGATAGAGAGAGAAAGGGAGAGAGAGAGAGCAAGAGAGAGACAGCCTCTGGAGCTCACCCCTGCCTGCCTGCGCCTGGTGCCCTTGTCATGGCGTCTCCCTGGACGCTCGCCCTCGCGGCCCCAGCTGCCTCCTCCGTCTTCCTGGAAGTAAGGCAGCTCCAGCAGCTCCTCACAGGACAGGCGCAGGGAAGGGTCCATCACCAGGCACGACTGAACACGGGACACACAAAACCATGAGGATGAGTACGACTAGCCCAGTGGGACTATGACTCCCTACGGTATTTCGCTAAACACCCACACACACACATCACATATGGTTGCTGACGGAGTAAAAGCGGCCACCTTCATGACGGTGAGCGCGTGTGGAGGCACGGCATGAAAGCGCTTCTCCAGGGGCTCCTGTATGGACAACGACACCAATCAGACAACAAGCTTAACCCATCCTGCACTCTCTTTCCACCGCTCCCCTCTCCACACCTGCCTCAGGCGGGGGGGGGGGGGGGGGGGTTTGAAGGGGGGAGGCGTTCACGAGGACACCACCTACCGTGGTGTCAGGCTCAGGGATGCTGACTCCGCTGAAGAACACGTTGGAGCGGAACACCTGCTGGTGGCGCGGGATGAGGTCGCCTGAGGGCAGAGTATCACATGGTCAGCGGTCGGCCAATCAAACGAGAAGGAAGCGATCTCTGGAAGCGGTCTCGTGTGTATATCCGATTAACCACGACGTGTCTCTGAATGTTTGCCCCGCCCCCCTTTGAGGTCTACCTAGTGTTCTCCTGATGAGGTACAGCTGGTCTACATCCGATCTTCCGGGCCAGAGGGGGTTCCCGTGGAGAAGCTCTGCGAAGACGCACCCCAGCGCCCACACATCCACTGCCGGGCCGTATTGGGTATCACCCACCAGCAGCTCTGGAGCACGGTACCAGCGGGTCGCCACGTAGTCTGTGTATTCGTCCCCTGGCCCCGCTGACACACACACACACAGAAAGACACACACACACACAGAAAAACGCACGCCCGGCACGTGCATAAATACCGAGACATTGAATGACACACATGTTCTTTACAAACTGAGGGGATTACAAGCCCTACTGACTGAGTGATCACTGCATGTTAATGTATGGTAACAATGCACTGAAACCAGAGACAGGAGGTAAACAGAGCCACTGACAGACTAACTGGCTGAACGGATCTCTGTCTTCAGCGTTCACACTGCACTGATAGTGAGGGGCCCCGAAGCAGGGCCGGATACAGGCTACATGTTGAATTAGTCATCCGAAAGACAGTGACGCTAAACGCACATAAATGTGTGGGTTCTCCACATGACGTGTGGGTTCTCCACATGACCTGTGGGTTCTCCGGCATGACCTACTGAGGATCCTGGCAAAGCCGAAGTCGCAGAGCTTGATCACTCCCGTCTTTGTGAGTAGGATGTTCTCTGGCTTCACGTCGCGGTGGATACACTGTCACACACAGAACGTTAGTGTGACACGGATACACTGTCTCGTGATGACACAAATACACACTAAGGACAGAGACGACGGAAATAGAGGTAGAAAAGACAATGACTAGACAGATAAATGGTGTCATGTTTTAGTATCATAAAGACAGGTATGTCAGACAGGAAACTACAGGTCTAGCATGACACTTAAGCATTCAGAAGCATCTTAGCGTTAAGACATTTATGGGGTATAAACCTCACGTTGTGTCTGTGACAGAAGTTCACTGCCTGTAAAGTCTGCCAAACTATACTCTTCAACTGAGCCTCAGGGACACTATAGTAAACAAGAAACATGGGGAAACAGCTTATTATTGGAGTAAATGTACAACACACATAATGTTCCTATGTTTTACATTTACATTTACATTTATTCATTTAGCAGACGCTTTTATCCAAAGCGACTTCCAAGAGAGAGCTTTACAAAGTGCATAGGTCACTGATAATAACAACAAGATAGCCCCAAAGCTTTGCGGGTAGCCAAAAACAAGAAGCACACATTGTGAACAACCAAAAAATAAGTGCTTAAAGGGAAGAAACCATAAGAGCATGTAGTTAAGCAAGTTACAATTAAACAACATGAATCTCTAAGTGCAAGTATATTTTCATATACAGTATGCTCCCATTATTTCTAAAAAAGGAGTTTGTTGCTTTAAACTGCTCCCTTGTCGCCCAGGTAACCGTACGCCTGTCTCCCAAGGCAACCTGCGCCTTTGTTTTCAGGGGCAGCTAGGGTTTCGACAGCAGAGGCTTGCGGAATAGGGAAATGTAGTCAAGCAGCAAATATTAATTGTGGCCAAGCAAAAATTGTGCAGTTCCACACAACATAAATAGACGTCCCTTTGTCCTTCACTGTGTGAGGGAGTGTGCTAGGCACATAACAAGTTAAAGGCCAGGATACTGTATTTTCTTCCTCCTCTCTTGGCTGCTAATCTTCCATGTCTTTTGTCTTGACTAGCAACACTCCGGACTCCATCTATGTAATTCACCCCCCGCGGCCCTCATTGGTCCACTCTGTCACTGCCAGTCAGACAAATGAACACACACATGGAACTATTGGATTACATGGTAACCTCTGTGCAAATGAAGAAGAAAGCAGATCCCAGAGTTGTTATATGTACAAATTACTGTTATCCGGTTAGGTAGGCTACCTATAAGAAGAAACATATTTTTAAATAAAGGTTTTCAGCTGTTCAAAGTCATCTTTTTCTTTCGCAGTGGAAAGCACTGACTCACTAGTTTTATACTAATAAATACTATATAATAAAGTGTGGCTTCATCAAGCTAAGTTCAAGCTAATTTCAAAAATCTCAATGATTAGGAATGACAGGCCTATGCTTAATAAAACCCAATACAATAGCTAAACAAAAAAGTCCCATCCTTACCTAAGACTATCTGTCATTAAACGAGAGAGATGAAGACAAACGTACCCTCTGGGGTGTTTGTCTAGCTCGTTGAGAACAGTCTGCTCACAGAACTCAAACACCAGATGAAGACGTCTCTTCCTCCGGAACACCTCCAGGAGGTTTACCAGGTTCACGTGCTTCAGCTGCTGCAGGGCCAACAGACAAGCCTCCTGTGTTAGTGTCTGAGTTCATCATTGAGTAATAATTGTAACTGATAGACGTGATACCGAGCCTGTTCTTTCCTTACCTTCAGCATACGTATTTCTCTGAGTGCTATCTTCTTGATGACTGGATCGTCTTCTGACTCAACAAACTTCTTGATGGCAACTATCTGGCCACTGTCTCTGTGTCTGCATTTGAAAACCACGCCGTAGGATCCCTCTCCGATCTTGGCCAGTTTCTCGTATTTCTCCATCAGCAATTTAGTTTTAGATTCAGAGAGGACTGTCATGGACTGAATTTGTAAGGAAAATTATTTTCCCATACCCCTGATGCATATGAGGGTACCATCTTCATATTTGTACTCTGCAGCCTATGTCACGTTTACATTTTGTATAGAACTTTGTATCAAACCTCAATTCTGGTCATTTCCATTACATTTGTTAACTGGTTCGTTCAGTTAAAACGCAAACATGCGACCGTTACCGTGCTTCGCCAACACCTGTAGCCTATGGTTTCACACCCGTCCTAATGAGTCCACGAACTCCAAAAGCAATGGGCTTCACGTCATATTGTTGTTTATGTTGTTGCCTTGTCGGTGTCAAAGACTATAGCCTATTGCGAGAACGAGCGGAGTGATTAGACGCTTATGTGCATTTCCCTTTTCCCATGGAAACTAGCGCGTCTCTGAGAACAACGGTAGGCAAGTCATCCAACGACAGTTGCCCGTCACCGTCACTGCAAATTCACACACAATATATACGTAAACTGCGCATGAAGCTATAGTTTGCTCAACCCTGTGTGTTGTGAGTTTGTGTGGTAGGCCTACAAAGCTATCAGAATCAAAATCAGAAAGGGATTTATTCGCCATGAAAGTTTGCACAGACAAGGAATTTACTTTGGCAGGAAGGTAGGCTACATACAATAAACATATAGGGACCTAAATAAAAAATATGTGGACTATCTATACTAAGGCTTTTTTTGTTCAAAACTTTTTTGAAATGATTTGTTCAAACTTTCCAAACGTACTTGTCACTGATGCAAACTTTTTTTTGTAAATTTTTATTTTCAACTTTTTATTTTAAGCTGACTTTTTAAACCTTTTTTTCGAAATAATGGTCAATTTTGACAAACTTTTTGTCCAAACTTTCCAAACTTTTTTTACGGAGCCCCTGAAGGGACCTGTGAAAATTCAATCAAACTCGCTATTGTTTCCACTAGGCGGCAATGTACCCCTATAAATCCACTCAAAGGTTGCCGTCTCTTCACACTGTCATAATAAATAAGTAATAGATCAATAAAATGATATTATTATTACTTTTTTTTATCAAGCTAGGCATTTTTATGACTATAGAAACTGCCTTGCTGCACAAGGACTATCCTTGTTTATTGTTCCTCTATGTACTTAATTGTTCCCCTGTAATTTGAGGGGATTTTGCCTGTGTTTTCCCTGTTTTATAGTAACTATAACAATAACCTTAATTTTTTTTCTTTGTCTGCTTTATATTTTATTAGATTCCTTATTTAAATTTCATGAGACGGATGTCTGTCTTTCATGTATAATATAGTAGTTAATTTGTGACTTGTATTAACTTGTCATAAATACATTACAATTGGGGGATTTTGACCTCACTTCCTTGTAGAGACAATACATGAAAGTGATACAGAAAGGAATACAGATTCAGCCCTGTTTTTACTCTACATGTGTAGTAGTACCAGTGTCCTTCCAGAGCCTTCAGTTCAGAGTTCAGAGTTCAGCATGCAGTCTTTTGCATGGCAGGCACTAGTGCCATGCAAGGCTTGTTGACATGTCAGCCAAAACGGTCGGAGTGGCAGACAGGCCCTGAAGTGTGAGAGAGCCTAGTGGTTCTGAGTCGGTCAGCCAGCTCCAGGCTTCCTTGCATGGACAGAGAACAAGCTACAGAGCTCTGTTCCTGAGCAGATGTTGCACACTGCGACCGTTACCCTCATTTCCTGGGCGGAGAGATCCTCGCTCTATTAGACAAGTGACAGGAACCAGACAAAAAAAAAGAAGGGGGGGGAAGAAAAGCTAGCTGAACGTAGAGCTCACACAAATCATTTTGTCACCAGCAAGCTCTGACAAGCGTTAGGTAGAGAGAGTGCTTGCTGAGAGAGAGAGAGAGAGAGAGAGAGAGAGAGAGAGAGAGAGAGAGAGAGAGAGAGAGAGAGAGAGAGAGAGAGAGAGAGAGAGAGAGGGAGGGAGAGAGCGTGAGGAACGGAAAAAGAAAGAGAGAGGGACAATTAGAGATAGTGTGTAAAAGCTGTTCTGTCCGGAGCGGGAATACAAGAAGACGAGAAAAGGTGTGAAGTGTGTTCAAGTTAAGGGGCTGCCGACTCAGGACCGGAGAAAGGAGGCAGACTGAGGGGCAGAGGACGACAAAAGACACTGCAATTTGATCACCAGCGCAGTGAGAAGTGAGAGTCCTTGTAACTCTTCACTTCGGTTTCACCTAGCTACTGCTGCTGTGTCTCAATGTAGGCTCTGGTGGGTCCCCTCACCAAGGACAAGTAGCGTACATCTCTTCTGTCTTCTCCCAGGATTGGGCCGAGGCTGCTCTGTTCTTCACATACAGGTACCTGTCAGAATAACTAACAGAATAACAGAGGAAACTTTTTTGATAGTGTCTTATAATAGTTTGGTAAGAGGCCTTTTGTTTTTTATATTATTCACTCATTAGCACACGCTGCTATTGTGAAAAACAGGTAGTTACTTTTTGGGAACTACTGAAGATTTACAGTAGATACATAACCCATAAATATGACTTTCACTTGAGCTTACACAGTTTTCTTTCTTTTTTTATACACAGTTGCTCTTAGTTTGCTGACGGAGACCTGCTTGGAAGACTCTTCTGATCTTGGTGCTTGCCGTTGTGAGAACCAGTGTTTTTGTTAATGCTCTCCCTGACCCTCTATCTGATCGACTCACGGCTGACTCATTCCCACTGGGAAATCTATCTTTTGGGCACAGGAAACAAGAAATCATCTGATGGAGCTTCAGAGGGGAACATAGGAGCACACCATTTTTTGTCTTTTGGAAAGTTTGAGAAAAGATCCCCTTTAGACTCTTTGTGTACAGCATGTACATGTTTGGGTTGTCTAAATAACAGCTATGTAAAATAGTTAAAACAGTCATACAGAGGTCAAGAGGGTGAAGCAGATATATTAATCACCCAGCTTTGAGGTGACTCAGTGATTGAGAGTTGCGTTCTCATACAGCAGTGCATGTATTTGCCTACAGCGAAACAGGATTGGAATTATCCCGAAGAGAAACCAGATAGACTCTCTGTGTTGCCGTCACCGTAGGGACCGGTCAGACTCAGGTCTAGCAGGCACTGTGCCTCAGTGGCCTTGAGGATATTTGACAGTTCTGTTTGGCTTGGACACAGTGTGAGCATCCGAACGCGCTCACCTAAAGCTGAGTCAGAAGGTCGGCTCACTGAGCCCTGTCTGTCTGCGGGATTCTCCCCACCTGGCTCCTCCTGGCCGAGGTGATTTCCAGAGCAGCAGTGACAACAGCGGCAGCAGTATTAGCAGCTCCCTGCGCCACAGTGCTGTAATTGTGTTCTGTGGGCTATAAACACCTTGCGTCAGTCGCACCTCTCTCTCCTGAGTGATTCACTGTTCCCTCCAGAGCACTTGGACATAGAAAGAGAGAGAGAGAGAGAGAGAGAGAGAGAGAGAGAGAGAGAGAGAGAGAGAGAGAGAGAGAGAGAGAGAGAGAGAGAGAGAGAGAGAGAGAGAAAGAGAGAGGGAGAGGGAGGTGTAGAGCTGTTGACCACTGAAGCACAGAGCCACTGAGTTGACAAGCAGATACGGATCGACCATGAGGCTGGCAAGCTTAGCGTTGATGGCGCTGTGTTCGGTAGTAGGCAGCGTTGGCAGCATGTCCACCTGTAAGACCCTGGACCTGGAGCTGGTGAAGAAGAAGCGGATCGAGGCCATCAGGGGCCAGATCCTCAGCAAGCTGCGGCTGCCCAAGGAGCCCGAGGTGGATAAGGAGGCGGAGGGGGAGGAGATCCCAGCCTCGCTGGTCTCCCTTTACAACAGCACGGAGGACATGATCAAGGAGCACCAGGCCCAAACCTTCTCGCCCCAGCTGGAGGAGGAAGAGTACTTCGCCAAGCAACCTCACAAGTTCTTCATGAAAACAGGCGAGTGGAGAGACTGTTTATACACACTAACTTCATTATACGTACAGACACGTGAGCGCGAACACACACACACAGACACACACTGGGTCTTTGAGAAGGAGGCTGGTCATGGTTGAATCCCTGTCTGAACAAAATGTAGAAACCTAATATGTAATGCGTAGCAGACTTCACCGGTAAAGTGATTGATTGCCTTTTGGAACTTAAATACCCATAAATTCCCTTAACATGTGTACCCCCTTCTGCTCCCTCTCAGACATCTTTAGGCAGTTTGAAAGGTTTAGAGATCAGGCGAGAAATACGTTTACAAGACCGGGTATTCCATCTGTTATGATGTTGTTCTCTTGGTATTCTTGGCATTTTTACAGTCGTATTGTTTGTTTTGTTGGCTTCATGTGTGTGTAAGCAAAGTCATCTGCTACTTTCCGTTCTTGCACCCCCAATCACGCTCCGGGCAACCGTCCTCCTTTCAATCCGCCCTTTCGAACAGGAAGAAAAAAAAAACAGCATAAATGTGCAATGATGTCTAAGACCATGTCTAAGACCAAAGAAGAACAAAGCCATGATTTAGTTCTGCTAAGACGAATGTCAAAAGAACAGACAACAAACGGGGGGGGGGGTATGGTTCGAATTCAGTGAGAGAGAGGACATGTAATTCTCTCTTTCTCTTTCTATCCCCTCTCCCCACTTGGGATATCTTCTGGGGGTTTCCTGTAACATGAGCACTGGGTTCTCCCTACTCTGTCACCCCCCCACCCTACCCCCCCCCCCCCCCCCCCCCCCCTTCCTTATCTCTCTTCCCCCTCTCACGCTTTCTCCCCACCACCATACAAACCCCCTCCCTTCTCTCTTTCGTCCACCCAACCGCCCCCCCCCCACCCCCCGTACTCCCTTTCCTCCTCCTTGCTGCTGCCCCTCTCCCAGGATTTATTATCAGTGTGTTTGTGACTGGGCAGCTTGGCAGGAAGGAAGGCTGATACACCCGGGTCTGTGTGTGACTCAGGTCCGGTGGACATGATGCCCAGGGGGGGGGAAGCTGCTGAGGTTTCCTACCTCTGTGGACGGGCAAAGGCACAGAACATCCCTTCATTTATTTATCCCTCAGCTATGCCCGTCGACAGCACCTTTGTCCTCCACATAACTTGGAGAGGATGCCTAATTCATTATGTGTGTGTGCGTATGTGTTTGTGTGTGGATGTATACATACGGAAATGTGTGTGTTTTAGGCAAGGAATGAGAGAAAAGGGTAATAACTGCCTTAGCTAATCAGTATGTTGTACCTTGCTAAGAGTCATCTCCTACAAAATAAATCACAAGTAAAGTTACAAAGGATTTAATGACATGATGGCACAATTTTTTTTAACAAACATGCCCTTCAACCATTTCAACACGCGGATCTTTCATTCGATGAATACCACGTGTTTTCTGAACATTTTCGGTGCCTTCAGGGAGGCATATTTGTGTGCATAACACTGAGGGGCCTTGGTGCCTTTCGGTTCCCACTGTAATTTGAAATGATGCCATCTCCCTCCTAGCCTACAGGCTATGTAATAGCACTATTCAAAGAAAGACATGTGCATTCACTATTCACATACATATAAAATGTTGCTAGGACACGGGAGAGTTATTAAAGAGGCCAGACAGCACTGTGAGAGTGGAGCTACGTGCCCAAACCAGGGTTTAGGGGTAAATAGCCCATGCTAGTGGCAATGCCAGGGGTTATTTGGAGATTAAAGATCCCAAGACTTCCTTTACCGGGTTGCAAAGTTGATGCAAAAGTGCAGTGGGAGAGAGGGGGGGGAGGTTATTTCTGGGAGAGATGGAGGATGGCATAGGGAACAGTGGAGCTGAGGGGGCTGTTGGAGGGTGGCCCCTAAGCCTACTGAGGACGCAAGTATTTAGCCTGTTGCAGGAATCCTGGTTCCTCCCAGAGGTAATTACAGAGCTGTCTCTCTACCTGTCACAACAGCTGTCCCTGGCTTAACTGGGGAGAGGCTTCCATTGAACACACAAATCCTCTCATACACCCAGGCTTGCACACAGAACTAGGACTCCATACTCCTCACCTAGGCAACACGCCAGGCTAGGACTCCATACTCCTCACCCAGGCAACACGCCAGGCTAGGACTCCATACTCCTCACCCAGGCAACACGCCAGGCTAGGACTCCATACTCCTCACCCAGGCAACACGCCAGGCTAGGACTCCATACTCCTCACCCAGGCAACACGCCAGGCTAGGACTCCATACTCCTCACCTAGGCAACACGCCAGGCTAGGACTCCATACTCCTCACCCAGGCAACACGCCAGGCTAGGACTCCATACTCCTCACCCAGGCAACACGCCAGGCTAGGACTCCATGCTCCTCACCCAGGCAACACGCCAGGCTAGGACTCCATGCTCCTTACCGCCAGGTTAGCATGGCATGCAGAGTTATGGGATGCTCCCCTATACGTCACATCTGCCAACATTTTTTATACTGTTTCACATCCCTGAAGCTCAGAGGTAGATCTCTTACAATGTGTTAAGGTGCTAGATGTGAGTAATATAATGTTATTATAAATGTCACAACTGATAAGGTCTTCAGATAGGGGAAATGGCTTAGTAATTTCCTGTTTCTTAAACACGGGCCCACCCTCATCTTGTTCAACAACGGTTTATCCACTCCACCCAGAGGCAATGGCTTCCTTGCAGGTGTATTACATGGTGTGTCTCTGCTTGTCTTCTTCTTCTGTGGTGTGCAATTATCTGTCTTCCCTTTGCTTTGCATAGCCTGCCAAAGGGAGTAAAGCTCTCCTGGTTTGCTTCGGCCCCATACAAATGCCTTCTTTCTTCTTTAAGTTTGAAGTTATTTGACACGTTTATATCATATGGTATGAGAACTCTGCCTACGTTTACAATGATGAATATGATTCTATCAAACATAGTTCTGCCCTGAGCCCTGAAACGGCATGGTCCAGCCAGGTACCAGCTGGTTCTGTCGAAGAGCCAAGTCTCTGTTGCCAGAGTGGGAGAACTGAAGCTGTGGTGGAGCTGAGCGCTAGATCATTCATCCTGACAAGCTGGGGCAGAGTGTTTGGGCCTGGGCCAGACCTTGGTCTCCATGCACACGCACACACACACACACACACAAACATACATGCACACACCCACACACTCACGCAAACACACATGTCTACAGTGCGTGTTTTCACATGGTGGTGCGTTAAACAGCCTTACTGTATATTCTCACTACGATGTGAACTCTTTCACCTTCCCCTCTCTTTTGCTGCCTCTGTAACTACTCTCTTCCTGCCTCGCTCGCTCCCTTCCTCTCTTTATGTCTTATCTCTCTCCCTTCTCTCCTTATCGCAGCCTGTTTCTGTTTCTGTCCGACTTGGTTCTGGGTGATGAAACTCCAGGTACATGCCGGAACGTTCCATCCGTGGGTCGGCTTTGCTTGCGGCCCGGTTTCTTTAGTGGGTAAACGACTCCACTGTGTTGTCGCGGACAAACTGTGAAACAAACGTTGCATGAGAGCACTAATAAAACACAGACACACAGCTGAGAGTCATGATCAGGCAAGGCCAGCGTTGTGTGCAAACAGGTAAAATGCCCGGTTGTTTGATAGCTTTGGTCTAATGGTGCAATGTAAACACCAGCTTCTAAGTCTACAGGTGCTTTCCACACCATAAATCCCCTGCGCTCTCCAGTTCCCTCATGGAAACTGAGTCAATAACTCTGTCACCGTCCCACCCTCACCAGGCGGAAGCACGCAGCAGCAACACCAGTTGCTGTTCAACATCACCGACATGCGTGCGAACGTGGGCGACTCCGACCTGCTGTCCAGCGCTGAGCTCCGTCTGTTCATCAGGAAGCCTAACATCGAGAAAGAGCAGAGGCTGGAGCTGTACCAGGGCCTGGGACCCGACGCCCGCTACATCGGCTCACGCTTTGTCTACAGCTCCTCGGCGGAACGCTGGCTGTCCTTCGATGTCACACAGACCCTCAAGGACTGGCTGCAGGGCTCTGGTGAGTGGGTGGTACCAACGCCTGGCTCCTCGACAAGGTTAACCCCTGCTATTGGGCCGAACAGAACTGTAGTGGTGTGACACGTGTACGTGTGTGTGTTTAATAGCGGAGGAGGAGGGCTTACTGCTGAAATTGTACTGCGAATGTGGGAAGCCGGTGGACAACTTCCAATTCATCATCTCTGGCCTGACAGAGAACGACAGAGGAGACCTGGCCCCCATTGCCAAACGCATGCAAAAACCACACATCCTGACCATGTCCATTCCACTGAACAGCAGCAGTCATCTCACCTCGCGCAAGAAACGAGCCACCACAGCAGAAGACACCTGCACAGAGTAACAACCAATCCTACCTCTCCTCTAAAACATGAGCTTTTACCCCTTTATTTTACCTAGTGCTGTTAAATTCATTTATTCGTTTTTTTTTTACATCTTTAAGCACATTTTAACATTTATCTTTTTGTTCCAGAAGGACAGAGAACTGTTGCGTAAGGAAGCTGTATATTGACTTCCGGAAAGATCTGGGCTGGAAGTGGATTCATAAACCAAAGGGTTACCATGCCAACTACTGCATGGGGTCATGCACCTACATCTGGAATGCTGAAAACAAATATTCTCAGGTACAAAACACCTCTCCTCTCCACATCTGCCAAGTTGATATTGTCAGACTGTGCCCCTTTATATCGTAGCCGGTGACCTCTCCACTCTATAAGCTGTAGAAGAGGTTAAACCGTAGTCACATCGTCTCAGCAATGTGAGCAAACAAAACACATGCCTCTCTCTCCCCCTCTCCCTCTCTCTCCCCCTCTCCCTCTCTCTCTAACACACAGGCATGATAGTCACCCTCTGCAATGTAGCCCTTGTATGTTACTATTACCCTGGCAGGGGCCTTGCTGATGTGGCCAGGCTGCTTTGCTGACTGATGTGCTGACACGTCTGTGTTCTTCTCCTCCTCCTGAAGATCTTGGCCTTGTATAAACACCACAATCCTGGAGCATCTGCCCAGCCCTGTTGTGTCCCTCAGGTTCTGGACCCACTGCCAATTCTCTACTACGTGGGGAGACAGCACAAGGTACACCCTGACCCGCTGGCTCTGTGTGCTGACCAAGTGTTACAACAGATGTTGAGTGCGCTTGTGACTCTTCGCAATTTTGGCCATTGATGCTTTGGTACTGATCACACCGTATTTATTTTTTCGAACACCGCAGGTGGAACAGCTGTCCAACATGATTGTGAGGTCTTGCAAGTGCAGCTAGAAGCCTTGGGAGATGTCCTTCACAAGCTCTCTGTCTCCTGAACACAAACACGCGTGGAGGACCTCATGTGGGAGAATGCAGAGAGGAAGAGGAGCGAGAGAGGAAGGATGGATGTGGAGTGAAGACGGAAATGGGTGGACATCAACTGTCATCATCTAGGTCTTAGTAGACCTGCCCTACCTGCAGTAGACCAGACTTATTTATTCAGCTTTTTTTGGACGAAGAAAGGACAGAGACTTTTACACAGATATTTTGTATGTTTACATATGAAATATCATGAATATATGCTTTTAAAATACAAAATATATTTCATTGACTGAATTTATTTATTTGTTACTTTGGACAGATCTTGATTTGTTGTGATGTAGCAACGTGTGAGCGAGGACAGCTAGGGTTTAGACTACCTTTAGAACAAGGGGCTGGGAAGAGGACTGGCGTAGGAGCCAACAGGACCAAAATGTAACCCCAAGGACCTTACCCACAGCTGTCTGTTCAGGATTCTCAAACCAACAGACGAACTGTCACCACAAAGCCCTGTTGTGCCGCCCATGCGTGAGAGGACACCAAACCACACGTTCGTATGAAAGACGCAGGACATTTGCTGAAGGTGGTGGTGAGTCACAGGACAGAAGGGTGGTGGTTTCCTTTCCTAGGTCCTTTCCTGCTCTCCGTCCCTGCCTCCTCCGCTGCACCAGGTGTTCCTGTGGAAGAGATCCATCACCAGCCGCCCACAGAGACTGTCCCTGTGCTGAGGCGACTCCTTGAGAGGCTAACGCTGGTGACCAGCTCATTGTCCTTTGGTCTCATTCGAACCGTCCATCACTTAGACCAGTATTAGCCAACATGCCTTCCAAAAAGCTGTTTTGTCTGCGAGCCTGTGTCACATCTCTGTCTGCTGGCGTGTTCTCTGGAGAGGTTGTGCGCTGTTGAAACCGTGAGTAATATCGGTGGTTGTTTTAGTGGTGGCACCATGTTTTTTCCCCTCTGGTTCAGTCTGTTTATGTTTTAGAGGGATAGGGGGGATGTGGTTGTGGTGTTGATGTTAAGGGAGCACCATTGACTTTATGTACACAATTGTTTTTTGTTTTTCATTGCTGTTGTAAATTAGGAACAATTTATTGGCAATTTATTTAAGTACAAAGTGGACTTTTTATGTCTTAATTCCTTGTTTTTAGATTGGTTCTCTTTGCACAAGAGAAGGTGAAAACAGCTTCTTCAATATTTCACTTTCAGCAATGAGCTTACACAATTCTGTCTTTAAATTTGCACTTATTTTGTCATTCTCATTTCACTGTAAATATATTTTTTGGCAACTTGAAATAAACATTAATGTTGTTAATTTATTGCATTATTGTGGAAGATTTCTGGAGGGCAACGGAAAATGTAGTATAGGCAAGTATTTCCTAAATGTAGAGATGCCTTTCTGTGTGTATGTGTTTGTGTTATGTGTGAACGTATACGTGTGTGTGTGTGTGTGTGTGTGCGTGTGGAAGTGGGCTTAGTGATGGCCTGCCAACATCTGCAGGTGGCAAGGGGCCTGTGTATACCTGGTCTCCCCCACAGTAAGGTAAACAGTGCACTCCTATTTGCCCTGGTCTGAACAGCACCTGACAGAACAGGAGCCCGAGCAGAGCTGGAAGTGGAGCTGGGATTCACAGGTGGTTGAGGGGCCCAGACTGCCATATTCCCAGACACACAGCCTCATTCCTGGCACTTTCTCCCTCAAGGGGTAGGCCTATTTACTGTCTATATCTCTCTCTCGATCTCTCTTTCTCTAATCCTCTCATTCTCTCTGTCTCTCTCTCTCTACCTCTCTCTCTCTTTCTGTCTCTCCTCTCCTTTTTTCTCTCCTTCTCAGTCTCAAGACTCTGACAGCTCATTAGAATTGGGAATGAGAAGAGCAGGTTTAGACATGTTGGTTAGTTCCAGACTTAAGGCCAGTGACAGCATGGAAAATTAAACACATTCTGTACACATGCACATGCAAACACTGAACTCACTGACACACGACCTGGGCCCAAATGGATCAGTGTTAGTTGTTTTGCATAAGCTGTAAACCAACTCGGTGGAGTGAGCGAAGAGGCGCGATGGTACTCGAGCAAAGTGACAGTGATCTGTGCTATCTTGTTCCTGGTTTATTCATGTTACACAAGGCTTTTTCAAAAAGCAAAGGAATGTCTTCCTTGCAGGCTTGTGTTTGAATGCCAGTAGAAAATCACAATAACCTGAAATGCAATTCCCCCCCCCCCACCAACACCACAGGGCTAGAGTCCTTGCCAGGCTTAGCTGTCTAATAATGCCAAAGTACAAAGTGTGCTGTTTTATTTGGCAAACTTTGTGTTCTAGAAATGTTTCAAGTACAAAATTATTAGAAAAACTGAGTGATTATCCACAGAAAAACAAAGTGTTGGTGGACGAGATTAGATCATTAAACAGCTTTCCGTGACTCCACCTGTTTTATTTTCACGGGAATAAGCAAAACAAAACAGTGCGATTGTTAAGTGTCACATAAATCTATCAGGGAGGGGATATTAGAGTCCAGGAGGGGAGGTTTAAGGGAGGTTTAGCGTCTGTCCATCGTTCTACCTAACGACAACCTTCACCTCTGAGCAGCTGCTGCCTCCCCAGAGGACAGACACTCACAGTGCTGAAACATCCTGCCACTGGATAGCACAGACCTGGGCTCATCGCCACAGCCGTGGAGAAGGAGAGAGGAAGAGGGAGGGAGGGAGAGGGAGAGGGAGAGGGAGAGGGAGAGGGAGAGGGAGAGGGAGAGGGAGAGGGAGAGGGAGAGGGAGAGGGAGACGGAGACGGAGACGGAGACGGAGACGGAGACGGAGAGGGAGAGGGAGAGAGAGAGAGAGAGAGAGAGAGAGAGAGAGAGAGAGAGGGGAAGAGCCTTATCAAAGATCAAATATATAATTTTGCCATTAAATGCTAATGTGTTTGCTTTGTGTCCAGGAGACTGATATCAAGTCCAAACAGGTGTCATTTTACTACTATTTTGATTCCAAACATTGTCCTTTGAAGTTTGATTTCATCAAAACACATTGAGTGAATGTGAGTCAATGTTGACAAAACCTCTCCCTAATTGCATCCATGTGCTGTGCTCCACCACTTCTCCAGTTAAGAGTCTTTAAGACGATGTCGACTCAACTTATACTGCCTATTACATTTGCTCCCTTTTTTACTGGCAAACAATGAAAAGTGATCATACAAAATGCAAGACATGTCACCCTGACACTTTTTGTGAGAGAGCGTTTGTAATTCTTCTCATTTGAACAACTACGACATTGGCAATTATGTGTCCACAGATCCTCTGCCACAACTACTCATTAAACACGGAGCAGTAAAGTGAGCTGGTGTAATTCCTGTGACCTTAATAACACACCCTGCTGCCCTCCAGAGACACAGCTGCCATGGCCCTCTGTTGCCCCAGGTGCTGCTCTGCTCCTACCACACAAACAAACACACACACACACACGTGTAAACACACACACATGAACACAGACACAAAAAATATTTTTGGCCAAGGATTTAAGGATATGGATTAAAGCTCAGTTGATCCCCCCCCTCCCAAAAAAAAGAGAGCAAATTTTGTAACAAAAAGCCTTTATTGTAATGTTTTAGATTCTCCCCCCGGAGTTATCTGCTTGTCATCCCTTTTCTTCACACCTGCAACGATAAAGCAGATGGTTATCGCTGCCTGAGTTGGAACCATGCCTTTCAAACTCTTTGTTATCCTCTCTCATCCTCTCCCCTCTCCATGTCTCTGCCCTGCCCTACTTGGACAGGTCTTTGAGAACGCTTTCTGAGCTTTTTTATACGGGAGAGGAAGAGAGAACACACACCAACACAATACACCGTAAGAAAATGTAAAAAAAACAATGGATATGTTGGTTTTACGATTACACTTTAACTTTCAATGTTACATCATTTTTGGTAGCAGCAAAATGTCTGAGGAAACTGTGATCCATTTACAGTTATGAGATAGATCAAAGCAAGAAAGAGAAACATAAGCCTTCTTCAAAGGGGAAACTTCTGAAGGAAACTATGATAAGTGAGTGAGTGTGTGTGTGTGTGAGAGAGAGAGAGAGAGAGAGAGAGAGAGAGAGAGAGAGAGAGAGAGAGAGAGAGGAGAGAGAGAGGGAGGGAGGGAGGGAGGGAGGGAGGGAGGGAGGGAGAGAGAGAGAGAGAGAGAGAGAGAGAGAGAGAGGGAGGGAGGGAGGGAGGGAGGGAGGGAGGGAGGGAGGGAGGGAGAGAGAGAGAGAGAGAGAGAGAGAGAGGGAGGGAGGGAGGGAGGGAGGGAGGGAGGGAGGGAGGGAGGGAGGGAGGGGAGGGAGGGAGGGAGGAGAGAGAGAGAGAGAGAGAGAGAGAGAGAGAGAGAGAGAGAGAGAGAGAGAGAGAGAAAGAGAGAGAAAGAGAGAGAGAGAGAGAGAGTTTGGTCAGTCTGGTGGCTGAACGGTGTGGGGAATCGGGCTAGTCATCTGAAGGTTGCCAGATCGATTCCCGGCCGTGCCAGATGACGTTGTGTCCTTGGGCAAGGCACTTCACCCTACTTGCCTCGGGGGAATGTCCCTGTACTTACTGTAAGTCGCTCTGGATAAGAGCGTCTGCTAAATGACTAAATATAGAAATGTAAATGTAGAGAAAGAGAAAGAGAGAGAGAGAGAGAGAGAGAGAGAGAGAGAGAGAGAGAGAGAGAGAGAGAGAGAGAGAGGGAGGGATGTGTGTATGATGTGTTTGAGAGCGTATGAGTGTGTCTGACTCCGGTGTTTCAGAGTTGTTGTAAAGCATGTTGTGCACTGAGTCATTTGCTGGAAAAAAGTGAGATAAATAATAAAAAAGGAAAGGTACCAATTACATCTCAGGACAGTTGTCCCTCCCTTCCTTTCCTGTCTTTCTCTCTCCTTCTTTCTTTCTTTCTTTCTGTCTTTCTCTCCCTTTCTTTTTCTGTCTCTGTCATGGTCTGTCTCTCCTGGCTCAGTTATTTTTTCATTTTCCTCTGTACTTCTTTCCCCCCTCTCTCTCTCTCCCCCTCTCTCTCTCTCTCTCTCTCCCTCACTCTCTCTTTATCTCTCTTTATCTCTCTCTGTCTCTCTCTCTCTGAAGAAAGAGGACCAGTCCTCATAGTCTAGAGGTCAGAGGAGTGGAACCAATCATCAGAAATTTCCAGTTATCCAGAGGCCAAGCGGACCCCTAAATAGCCCAGCCCCACTACCCCAGAGGGCCGGAACACAGTGGTGGGGTTGGTGGTGTAGGTGAGTATGGGGTGTCAGAAGGTCAGATCTTTCTCCCCAGCCTGCGACCTTGCCACTGGGAGGGGACCTCAACCACACTCTCTTACTCATCCGTCTGTCTTGGATGTCCTCTCACTTCTAATGAGTCACCGCGTGCTGACTCCCTTTAAGAGAGGTGTGACTGAAGCCACAACTCATGTGGCACTTTAAACCTGTGTGTGTGTATGTGTGTGTGTGTGTGCGTAAGAGAGAGTGAGAGTGCTACTTAAGCACACATACACACACTCGCACACCTCATCTGAAAGTAGAGAAAAGTAACATAACTCTCCTCATGGGCCCTGGGACTAGCAGTAGTGGAGGTGGGGTGTCCCTCTCAGCTCTGTTTTTGATTAGGCAACCGGGATCCACGGCCTACCCTGTCAGTGGGGCCATATTGATGGGCGTGCAAGGTTTATGTCAGCAAAAAGAGAGGGTATGCAGCCCTTTCCTCCAAACTATTATAGACATCCAGAGAGAAGGACATGAGGTCAGAAAGCCCCCCCTCTTCCTACAGCCCCCCCCCCCCCTTCCTCTTCTCCCGCTTGGTTCTGAACAACACATTCCTCTCTCCCAGTCCCTCTGTTTATGACACGCCATCCTTTGAACTGTGGACAGCATGCATATGTGTTTGTTGGTTGGGTGTGTGTGTGTGTTTCTTTTTGAGTGTACACGTGTTATTGAAGTTTGTGTGATTTCATTTCAATATTTGGAAGTAAATTGTGTGTACACAGCACTTTGGAGAGAGAATGAGAGATAGGGGGAGGCGGTCTTCTCTTTGCATCCAGGCTCTTTGATTCTCTGCCGTGTGGGAGGTTTTGTACACCTGAGCAGGTAAGATGTGGGTACACATCTGTGTGACAGCTGGTTCACATCATTTCCCAAAGCGGGGTGGAGGGGGGGATTACAGACCGATTGAATAAAGGAGAGGGAGAGTGTGTGAGAGAGATGGGTGGAGGAGAAAGCCATGAGTCATAACCAAACTTGGGATACGTGTGTTTAGAACAGAGACTGGGGGGTGGGAGGGGGGTGAGAGAGAGGAAGGGGGGGGGGGGGCTGAGTGTTGAGACAGAAAAAGAAATAAGTTGGTGTTCTAATCAGGGCAGCGCTGGAGAGGTGAGAGAGGGGCTAGGGTCAGAATCTGATTCACTCTTTTAGATCCACTTCCTGTGCCGGGGGAGGGGGGGGGGGGGGCTTTGTCATGCAGTATGGTGTGTTTACAGTTACTTCTCCCTTAGTCTTCCATGGGCTCACATGATTTCACATGCTATCACGCTATCATGTACACACACACACTCACGTGGACAGAAAGGCAGAGGAAGGGAGAATGGTGGTTAAGCAAACACACTGTCCTTCATAGCTGACCACTAATTCAAGCCAGTTTGCTTCAGCACTGGCAGTGCAGACCAGCCCCTCGAGCGATGGTGAATCATCAAGACTAGAGCAGCAGACTGGGATGGCAGACAGACATATATGGCACACTATGTCCAACATCTCCTGTCAAGGGCATTAAAATCGCCTATTTCAACATACAAGATTAAGAGAGGGAATGACACTGAATACATCCTAGGAAATCTTTGATGTTTTTCAAGGATTGTGGTCCTGAATTAATACAAAATGTTTGTTTTTTTCAACCTCACCTTGATGGGTATGTGTGAGTAAGTGGGTGAGTGAGTACACGTGAGAGGCTGATTTGCACTTGGACCCTTGCCCGTCTCTTTGACCACAGTGTGTGCTGTGGACAAGGATAATCTAAAGCATTTTTATTTCCACCGGTTCCTTCTGAAACTCCTTCAGCCTTATCCACGAGGCCACCCAGGAGCACAGGATGTGATGTCATAAAAAAAAACTTACAGCTCCTTGGAGAGAAAGGGGCCCAAAGATGAGTTTGGAATGCGCCCAAAGTTGTGTTCGAATTTATATGATTAGATGTGACAGGAAGTCAGAGGAATTGATAGGAAGTGAGGTCCAACTGTAGGAGGACCAGGAAGTGGAAATGCTTCCCACAACATCCTGGATGTTTTGAGAGTCCTCTCTGTATTAAAAAATGTTTGTACGTCACAAATGACATTTACTTCAGCTGGCCTGTCTTGTTTGCTTGTGGAAAGAGCATGTTGCCATGTGTCTGTCTCTACGTCTGATTCCCTGTCTATTCCCTCCTATTCCATCTTTTGGAGTCGTCTCTGGAGGAATAACAAAATAGTTTGGTGTCGAGGCTTTTTCATGACCACCTGGACTGTTGAAAGCTTTCAAAGCCTATCTTTCCTATCATGCACCATGGTCATACGTTGGTCAGGAGACTTGCTTTCCCACACATCCTGAGTCACTTATGATGTGGGTTCCTATTTGTGGGGAAGGGTGACCATATGTGCGTTGCTCCACCATTCATTGCTCATAAACAGTAGGAACAGTGCCGGCTAAGTAAAACAAACTCCACGCCACAACACAACGTCGCTACCGTAAACGGGCGCGAAAATAACAACCACACTGCCAGATGAAAGGATAACTGTGGCTCTTAAGTATCCCGCTCTCCACTGCAGGCAAAGTGACAGAAGGACAGAGCCTTTTATGAGCTGCGTGCAGAAACCGCTCTCGTGTTGCCGGCTAACACATTAGCATTGCTGTCAGGGTGTGGGTATGTGGGTCTGTCCACAAAGTGCGCACACAAACACGTCGGTGTCTGTTGGCAGGATGGTGGCTCTTGCCATGTAAGGACTGAAAGAATCCTATGCTTCCTAAGCTGTGACATGGGTGGGTCGTCCTTGAGACACTTTTAAAGAGGAACGTTTTCACTCTGTGGTGGATAAACGTATTGAATGGCTGATGTCACCGAAAGGGAAAAGTAGGAGGTCACTGGATTTAAATATATCCCAGGGAAACTTTGGGTGTTCCTCCCAGATGACTCCCTCTTCTTTCAAATTGTTTTAACTCACCCACAATTGCTTCTATTTTGCTGCTGTGTTTGGATCTCATTTCCATTTCTCTTTTCTCAAAAAAATCTTTGCTCTTTCTACCTCTCTCTTTCCTTCTCTCTGTCTCTCTCTCACACACGCACGCACACACACACACACACAGACACACACTCCCTCTCTCTCTGTAAGTCACACAGACTACTTGCTTGAATTTCTCATTTCCTGTTTGGGGTGTGTATCCGATCCCTTGTTCTTTTGCCCAACACACATCAAACCCTCTTCCGCTCAAAAAGAGGAAAAAATGGGACAGACAGGCAATGGCGGACAGAATGATGGAGAAAGGGAATGGGAGAGGATGAGGGAAAGGAGCTCTGGAGAGACTCATTTGGTCAATGGATGAGGAGGATAGTAAAAGGGAAAACGGGTGCTGACTTTTAAATGAAGAAGGCCATGTGAATGGGAGAGGTGGAGGAGAATGGGAAAGGATAGACAAAGGTTAAAAAACTAAAACGGACAGACACTGGGATAATGGGATTGATTATTTATCTTGTAGCATTCTTGGTAATTCCCAAGTAGACATCCAGACTAGCTATTCTAAACACTGGGAGTGACAACAATGAATCTTTCAGACTCACTTCCTCCTAGTTTTGACAACCCAGTAATGTTTATTTCCCATGGAATCATTTGTTATTATTTAAGTCAATTATGTATTTAGGTGGCTATTTACTTAATACCTTTTAACTAGGCTGTGGTGCCTCTCTGTCGGGATGGTCTGCTTAGTATTATCCAATAAAAGTAGTCACATTCCACATTGCCTTAGCTGGATTGGGTACATAAATTGTGTTGGATAGTTTCATTGGACAATGCTCTCAGAGGTGAGACTCGGGAAGCTTAAGACATTCAGGGTGCGAATTACGGGGGGGGGGGGGGGGGGGTTGGGGGGGTGTGACCCCCCTAATTAAGACTTGGACCCCCCCAAAAGAGGTCAAAACAACAGGTCGGGAGGGTCGATACACGCCCTGGAGAAGAAGTTGACCCCCCGATTGTCATTGTATAATTCGCACTCTGAAGACATTCATCAGCATTTTAGATCTAACAAGGGACTTATTTGGGAGACTCAGCAACACGTTTTGGCCCTGGAGTGGGTCAAGGCATAAGCATGATTCAACTTTAGGTAAAGTGGATCCACAGCCAGTGTGTTACAAACACACAAGCACTCTGGGCCTCTGGACTCGTGACAACATCTGTGTCTTTTTTATCAGGTACAGGTACCATGTTTTTGTCAAGCCACTCTGTTCGCAGTGTTGCCGTTTCTCCACTACTGTCACCCTGTGGAATCGAACGCTGTTTGTTGGTGCATCCACAGAGGGTCAAAAGGTTTCTGTTGGAATTTGCTGTGGACTCGGAATTGCTTTATCATCAGGAGACTCATGGAAGCATTGGGAATAAGGACCGTAGTTTATATTTCAAACAACTCCGGAATAAATGTAAGCAGACGCTCGCACAAATATAAACACAAGATCTTTTTCTATCCTTGTCTATTTTCTCATCGCCAATGCCCTCTGAGGAATTAAGTGAAGTCGAAGCAGAGAAGTTGGAATTAAAAGTGAAAAGGTAGAGGCAGCAGTAGTGTTTTTAGTCAGGTATGTGTTTTTTCGTGTTCTTTTTCCACTACATCAAATTTACAAGTCCTCATTCTCAAAATTGCAAAAACCCCAGTGAACTTGTAAAGTGTCATTTTCGGATGCTGATTTACACTCTGGCCGACACTGGCCGCCTGATTCCACTCTGTCCTAAATTCCGTTGAGGTTTGGAAAGATCAGTGTTCACCACACACTCCTCCATTCACAATGAGTCAGTGATAGTCACTGATTTAATAACTCACCAGATCATTAAGCGAATCACGTGTCCCGTACACTGGTGTCTGACCACAGGGGGGAGAACACACGGAAGGGGGGAGAACACACGGAAGGGGGAGAACACACGGAAGGGGGGAGAACACACGGAAGGGGGGAGAACACACAGAAGGGGGGAGAACACACGGAAGGGTGGAGCTGGAGAGAATAGAACCGCTGCATTGGCAAATTATCTTTAATTTTGTTTGAAGTCTGTTGCCCTACCCGTTAGAAAAACATGTGGTTCAAATGGCAAGTCCTGCCAGGCCCCCCGTAGGCCCCCTGAAGTGATGTTCTCATTAGTGGAGTGGAGAATGAGATACAGACAGGATGGAAGTAATGTAAAGCACTACTCTACCTACTGCCCCAAAAGAATGGAAGATGGTGGGGGGTACAGCAGGGCAGAAGATCTGAGTAGGAGAGGAGGAACGTCGGCACTCACTTTCCAACGTGCTTGCGTGGAAAGACTTGTTGAGTCGACATCCACGACTGGATGCTGACTGCAGCGGCTCAACGTCTAACTGACGGTTTATCATTCACTGTGTCTTTTAACCCAGGCACACGAACACCCTCATCTTCCTTTTTCTCATGTTGCTAATAAATCTGGTATCTCTCTCTTTATGTTTATTTAAACTTTCTCAGGACCCCACAATCTCAACTCAGTCATCTTCCACCCAGAACGAAAGCCATATCCCTCTTCCACCCCACCGCTCATCATTCTTCTACCTTTACCTCCCACACAGTCTCTCCCACTCACTGTCTGAATTGACTCTCTTTTCGTCTGGGGCTTTGACTGTAACCTCAGTCTTACATTCTACTTTTATCGAGTTCCCTCTTCAAACAAAGCTATTAGAGAGGTGGAAGTTAGTAAGGAGTGACGAGTAGTTGATAAACTCACCAATAGAAAGTGAACTCACTTGTGCTCATTCTGTGTAAGTGTTTTTAGAGGAAAGTGAGTCAGTGGACTGCTTGGCTTGTTCCTCTACATTGTGGGGTGTCCCTTGTGAGTCAGACTGGACTGAGATATATCCTCATAGTCAGACACATACCAGTCCCTACAAATATATGACTGAAAATCTGTCTCGCTTTTCTGTGAGTGTATTTTTTCATTTGATCTGGCCCCCACAGGAACATATTACAGTGTGTGTGTGTGTGTGTGTGTTTCTGAGTTTGTGTGTGTTGTGTAACACATGTAGAAAAGCAATGTTTCCACTAAATAGGTGTCTGAATGGTTGTCATGTAATAAGACCCTCTACTTCGGGGTCCATGAGAGGTCCACATGCTGAATTCAGCTGGAAAGAAAATGACCACATCCTTATATAAGATATTACTGATCACAAGGGCTTAGGGGTACTGACTGGACATATTTGTTTAGAGGTTTAAAGGCCTCATCAAACTGATTTAAGAGTAGTAAAATGTTGGTTATGCATTCCCATAATCATGAGACATCCACTTGAACCAAAACACTTCAGGCGAGACACTACCATCAAGGGCTGTTGGCATCACTCTTCGACATGGGTGGACTTGGCCCACGGTCGCCATTGATGTTGCTGACAACTGCTTCCCTGGAGGAAGGACAGCAGGATGGGATAAATAAAGAGCATGAGTTTATTTAGTGTGTGTGTTTCCCAGTGTTGCGGGTCCCTGCTCTCTAGTATGTGTGTCAAGCTTGTAAAACCAATAAACTTCTTCTGGCTATATAGCTGTGGCGCCCCCTGGGGGTTGATTAGAACTTTTCAATGTTTTTAAAATCAGACTGGTGTGCAAAATATTACATGATTTAATTACAGATTGTGTTAATTCATAAAATAATATGGTATCGTGAATTCCGAGACAAACATATATAGCTAGCTACTGAACATTTAGGAAAAATCCAGTAAAATGGGATGAGCTAGGGAATGCCGCGTTAACCAATGATCTGGACTGATCAGCGCTAAAGCAAATCGCTCGTTTGAGAGAGATTCGATTTGCGACTTTCTGGAAGCTTTGCGACTGTACAGTCTATGGCGCACGACACGGAAAGTGGCAGAGAGAAGATGGCGGAGGGAGATAATAATGCAGAGAAACTCAAGGAGAAGGCGAATACTTACTTTAAAGGTACATTTTTTTTTATTTTGTTTGTGTTGTGTGTATATCCTAATGCAGGCAGTTAACTGGGACGCAACATGCTATTAAATGAATACAGTGCCCTTCAATGGGATGTCAGAGGTAAATATTTCTAGCACATGAGCCGGTTGCTACCGAGCCATCACCATTCATCTGGACATTGGGATAACTTTAGTTGTGGTAATTGAATCACTGAATTTACCAACTAGATACTCATCATCAAAACATTATCGAGCTAGATTGAAAGGCAGTACACCGTTGTTGTTAGCTGACGACAAACGGCATGTGAAGTAATTAGCTACTAGCTAGCTTTAATTTTCTACGCGCGCGCTGCATCGCTAGTTGACGCTAGCTAGCTTGTTAGCTAATCAACTCGCTGGCATAGTCGCCAATGTGCGTGCTGTCAGGCATGTTAGCTAAAACTAGCTAACTAGATAGCTTTGTCAAGTCATTCATTTAAGTTATCTGGGCTTTCTACCTATTTGACAAGCTTTTTCACCCAGTGAGTTCAAAACTACAGTAGTTCGTTTATAACAAATGGAATAGCCATGTCAAATCACTAATGGGCGTTTTACGGAATGTAACGTGTCTGAGGCCCGTGACTAGCTACATATGAAACGTTTTGAAAGCTAGTGCTATAGCGACTGTAACTAACTTGTAGAACTAATGGTGTTGGGCTACTATAGCTAGCTAGACAGCTTGCAGCGCGTGGCAATTTAACATTACACCACACGGTATCCTACTTCCATTAGCTAGCTTAACGTCTGTTACTGCTGACTAAGCTGTAAAGAAAAGCGGCACGACGCTCGATCCAATAAATTGGACACATACTTTGCACCCCTTGTTTATTAACCTTATATTTGAGTATTTCGTGAGGCTTTGAGAGATGCAGTAGGTGTAATAGGACAGTCACTGAAGAAAATAAATTGCGAACGGTGGATGTCGTTGCAAGCGTATCGTTTTGATTTGTGTACACTGGGGTTGAGTTTCTATGGAAGCATGTGTGTTGTTGTCCCCGCGCGGGTTCTATGTGTGCCGAGCGATATATGCACAACGGGAAGTACAACATTCCTCTGTTTCTGCGTTTGTAATCTGAATCAGTTTGTGATCGAAATGGATGTTTGTTTTTCTTTCAGAGAAAGACTATGACAACGCCATCAAATATTACTCAGAGGCCCTGGAGCTTAATCCAGGCAATGCCATCTACTTCAGTAACCGAAGCCTGGCATACCTACGCACTGAGTGCTATGGCTATGCCCTGGCTGACGCCACACGCGCCCTGGAGATAGACAAGAATTACATCAAGGGTTACTATCGCCGGGCCACCTCCAACATGGCTCTGGGCAAGTTCAAGGCTGCACTCAAAGACTATGAGACTGTAAGTAATTATCATTAGGCATGTGCAGGAATAGGTATGTTAAATCGTAGACAATTTCAGACAGACCTGGGTCTGAGCTGTATAAACTGATCTCCCTGTATTGACTTTGAGCAGTTCAGTTTAAAACCAAATGTACAATTTAACATCCCGTAGAAAATATTTGAGTTGTAAATTTGACACCCCATATTATCTTCAGTGCATTGGTTCCATGAGTTCCACAGGGATTATTCCTTAATCCACTGAAGATGCCAATTAAATCCCAATGTGAAAGCATATTGCATGGTGCATACCGCTGTTGATTTACAGCCTATTGTCTTCCAAGCTATTTTGACGGCATATGAAGCATAAACAACAAAGCTGCGGCAACAAGGATCAGTGCTGGATAGCCTCACTGTCAGTAAAGGTGGTAGCTGTTATGGCTATTCATGAACTCCATAGACAATACTCACTGTACATACAGTGCCCTCCAAAAGTATTGGAACAGTGAGGCCAATTCCTTTATTTTTGCTGTAGACTGAAAACATTTGGGCTTGACATCAAACGATGAATGTGAAACCAGAGATCAACGTTTCAGCTTTTATTTCCAGGTATTTACATCAGGATCTGATGCACAAATTAGAAAATATCACCTTTTTGTTCGAACCCACCCATTTGTCACGTGAGCAAAAGTATTGGAACATGTGACTGACAGGTGTGTTTTGTTGCCCAGGTGTGTCCTATTACATACATTATTCAATCAATAAACACCACTGAATGTCTACACTCAGGTTCAGATTGGGTAAGATAGGTTTTGTCTATGCAGACTGTATTCAGAGGTGAAAACAACATGAAAACCAGAGCGCTGTCTTTGGGTGAAAAACAAGCAATTGTGAGTCTTAGAGAAGATGGAAAATCAATCAGAGCCATTGCAGAAACATTGGCCATAGCCAGTACAACCATTTGGAATGTCCTGAAGAAGAAGAAAACTACTGGTGTACTAAGTAACAGACGTCGAACAGGTAGACCAAGGAAAACATCAGCAGTTGATGACAGAAACATTGTGAGAGCTGTAAAGAAAGACCCTAAAACAACTGTTAGTGAGATCAGCAACAACCTCCAGATGGCAGGAGTGAAGGTATCACTATCTACTGTTCGCAGAAGACTTCATGAACAAAAGTACAAGGGCTACACCAGAAGATGCAAACCACTCATTAGCAAGAAGAATAGGAAGGCCAGGCTGGAATTTGCCAAAAAGTACAGAGATGAACCTCAAAAATTCTGGGACAAAGTTTTATGGACTGATGAGACAAAGATTAACTTTTACCAAAGTGATGGAAAGGCTAAAGTTTGGAGAAAGAAAGGAACTGCTCATGATCCCAAACACACAAGCTCATCTGTGAAACACGGTGGAGGTAATGTCATGGCTTGGGCTTGCATGGCTTCTTCTGGGACGGGCTCATTAATCTTCATTGAGGATGTAACACATGATGGCAGCAGCAAAATGAACTCGGAAGTCTACAGAAACATTTTGTCTGCCAATTTAAGGAAAGATGCAACCAAACTGATTGGCAGAGCCTTCATCATGCAGCAAGATAACGACCCAAAACACACTGCCAAAACAACAAAGGAGTTCATCAGGGGCAAGAAATGAAAGGTATTAGACTGGCCAAGTCAATCTCCAGACTTAAACCCTATAGAGCATGCATTTTACCTGCTTAAGAGGAGACTGAAGGGAGGAACCCCACAAAACAAACAACAACTGAAAGAGGCTGCAGTGAAAGCCTGGGAAAGCATCAAAAAGGAAGAATGCAAAAGTTTGGTGACGTCAATGGGTCACAGACTTGCTGCAGTTATTGAAAGCAAAGGATTTGCAACTAAATATTAAGTCTTATTCACTTAAATATGTTTTAAGTATATCTGTTCCAATACTTTTGATCACATGACAAATGGGTGGATTCAAACAAAATGTGATATTTTCTTAGTTGTGCATCAGATCCTGATGTAAATACCTGGAAATAAAAGCTGAAACGTTGATCTCTGGTCTCACGTTCATTATTTGATGTCAAGCCCAAATGTTTTCAGTCTACAGCAAAAATAAAGGAATTCGCCTCACTGTTCCAATACTTTTGGAGGGCACTGTATGAATTTACAGGAATCTGACCTGAGTTTTTTTGGGAAGATTTCGAATACTGTTGTGAGAGATTTCTCTTTTCCGTTCTGACATGCCTTCAATATATTTCCATGTCAGTGTGCACACGTATGACTTTTGCTAGAGGTAACATATGTCCACGGATGTGTACAGGGGGTCAGATGGCTAAGAGGTTAGGGAGTTGGGCTATTAATCAGAAGGTTGCTGGTTCGATTCCTGTCCGTGAAAAAATAAGTTGTGTCCTTGGGCAAGGCACATCACCCTACTTGCCTCGGGGGAGAATGTCCCTGTACTTACTGTAAGTTGCTCTGGATAAGAGCGTCTGCTAAATGGCCAAATGTAAATGTGTTTCCTTGTGGCCTGCTGGTAGGTGGTCAAGGTGAGGCCCAATGACAAGGATGCAAAGATGAAGTACCAGGAGTGCAACAAGATTGTGAAGCAGAAGGCCTTCGAGAGAGCCATCGCCAGCGATGAGATCAAAAGATCGGTCGTAGACTCTCTAGACATTGAAAACATGAGTGAGTGTTTTGTAACATTTTAGTTCATGTATTATTAAATGCATTAACAGAGAAGATAACTATATATATATATTAGTGCAGTCAAACGATTAAAATGTTTAATCGCGATTAATCGCATTAATGTCATAGTTAACTCGCGATTAATCACAATTAATCGCACATTTTTATCTATTCTAAATGTCCCTTGATTTCTTTTTGTCCCATTCTTTTTTCAAATTGTAATGCTCTTATCAACATGGAAAAGTGGTTCGGATTGCTTCGTGCAAATATTTTTTGTTATTGAAAACAACATTGCAATCGCCTGGCTTTGACGAGGGGGCGGAGAATTCGCATCATCTGTGTGCTTGGCCATCAAGTGGTATTTCAGACTGGACGTGCTGCGATGATAGCTCAGTTTACAACGACAAAACACACAGATCACTTTGGTCTTGTCAATGGAACCATTTGGCAACTTTTTAAAAGTAAACTTTCCATTCAGAATCTTATTGGCATCCATTTCGGCGTCTCGCGCTCGCCATCAACTCAAAACGTAACGTTAACCTACTACCAGAGAATGTCTCATATCCGTAAACGGGCTCTGCTACTACGCTTTAGCCGGATCGCAAGCCAAACAAGTGTGTGGCGTGCCTGTTGTTTTGTTTCCGGTCTAGCTAGATCCGGTGTGGTATTGTAGTTTTTCTAACTTCGGTAGTTGTTGCAACAGCATGTGAAAAAAAAACTACAGAGTTTGCTAGGCCAAAAAGAGCGTTAATCGCGCAATAAAAAAATTGACGCCGTTAATTTGGGTTTGCGTTAACGCCGTTAATAACGCGTTAAACTGACAGCACTAATATATATATATATATATATACATACATATTGAGTGAACATTTGTCCTTTTGAATAATTGTCTTCCCACAATGCAGTGATCGAGGACGATTACACAGGTCCCAAATTGGAAGAGGGGAAGGTTACTATGAAATTCATGAATGAGATGATGGAATGGTTCAAGGATCAGAAGAAACTGCATAGGAAGTGTGCTTATCAGGTATAGCCTTTTGGTGGGAAAGATATTTCTTGTGATTATCTTAAGTGTTAACCAGTACGGTACAAGTACTGTAAATAAATGTTTTTGTTTGTTTTTGCAGATTTTGATCCAAGTAAAAGATCTTCTATCCAAACTCCCAAGTCTTGTAGAAATAACACTTAAAGAGGTAAACACGTTTTCACTTAGTGGCTAATATTTGTTGTGTTTTCTGTGGAAACATTAATATACGTCTCTGCGCAGCACAATGATGAATGGTTATCTTGTCCCCCCTAACAGACTGAAAAGATATCCATTTGTGGGGATACGCATGGACAGTACTACGACCTCCTCAACATCTTTGAGTTGAATGGCTTGCCCTCACAGACCAATCCTTACGTATCCTTTCCTTTTGAATCATCTAGTCATCGCTTTTGACTTCATGCACCAGTTTCTTTAAAGATATATTATTATTATTATTTTGCATTTTTTCATGCTTTATTGGACAGTTAGTAAGTGAAGTGTGACAGGAAAGGCAGGGGAGAGAGGGGAAGGAAGACATGCAGCAAAGGGCTAAGGCTGGATTCAAACTCAGGCCAGTTTCTAAAAAATATTTTATACTCTGCTCTTCCGTATTGATTTAAACGAGCGCAGTGCCCGTGATGCAGCTGGTGATAAAGAGGTCAGTTAGTTGATTTGGTGTTGACTTCGAGTTTATGAATGTTTGCATTAAAGGGGCTCGTTTTGCAACGCAGGTAGAGTTTTTTCGTAATAGTGCAGTCTCTGTAGCAAATGCTCGTGCAGGGCTCCGTTGCTTAGTGCATTGATATTCCTGGATTTATTGTTAGATGCATCACGGAATGCCAAAGGACGATGAGCCTTAACTGTGGAACTCAGCTGTTCAACGGAGACTTTGTGGACCGCGGCTCATTTTCTGTTGAGGTCATTCTCACTCTGTTTGGCTTCAAGCTGCTGTTGCCTGACTCCTTCTACCTGCTTAGGGGTAAGTCCTGTCTTGTGAGTAAGTCGTGGTGTGTGGCTTCAGTGCAAAGTACCTGCATTCTGATGCTGTCGTGTTGATGGAAAATCTGTCCCATCAGGTAACCATGAGACGGACAACATGAACCAGATGTATGGCTTTGAGGGCGAGGTCAAGGCCAAGTACACAGCCCAGATGTTCCAGCTGTTCAGTGAGGTCTTCCAGTGGCTGCCTCTTGCACAGTGCATCAACAGCAAAGTTCTGGTCAGTACTGCCACGCACACCAAATAAAATGGCCGCTTTTAAGTTGAAGAAAGTGTTGATGTAATGAATACTGTGTGTTTGGTCTCAGGTGATGCACGGGGGACTTTTCAGTGAGGATGGAGTGACGTTGGAAGACCTCAGGAAGATTGAGAGGAACAGACAGCCACCAGACTCTGGTGTGTGTGTGTGTGCGCTCGTGTGTGTGTGCGCTCGTGTGTGTGAGGGTTGTCTTATGAGAACTCTCTTCTTTGTCTGTTACCCTTTTTAGGTCCCATGTGTGATCTCCTGTGGTCAGACCCACAGCCTCAGGTGAGTACCTGTTTTATACATTTTGATCCACAGTCTGATAGCAACTCGGCATGTAAGGACACTTCTTGTGTCGATTTTGTTTTTCCTAACAGTGTCCTTTGCCTCTCTTCCCTCTTAGAATGGACGGTCGGTCAGTAAGCGAGGAGTGAGCTGTCAGTTTGGGCCGGACGTAACGGAGCGTTTCTTGGACCAGAACAAGCTTGATTACATAGTGCGCAGCCACGAAGTGAAGGGCGAAGGCTACGAGATCACTCACTCAGGGAAGTGCATCACCGTGTTCTCGGCTCCCAACTACTGGTAGGTCCCCCAGGCTGCTGTTCTGTGTACTGATGGCAGCCAGAGGATTTGGGTGTCCTCAGAGCACCTGGCCTCACTAGCCTGTCTGCAATTCACCTGTCGCCCTGATTAACCGATTCTCATGATTTGCTGGTTCATCTGGCACATACCAGGTCATCTGCTTGCTTTGGATCTCCCTTGAACCCTGTCGGGAACCACACACACACACAGACTTGAGATGTACTGTAACAGTATTGTCTTGTTCTACTTCTTCAGTGATCAGATGGCAAACAAAGGAGCCTACATTCATCTCAGGGGATCCGACCTAAAGCCAGAATTTCACCAGTTCACTGCTGTGGTGAGTACATCTCTTGTCATTTCTGACGACGTTTCTTTTCCTTTTCAATTAAGCAGTTAAAGGGGGGGGGGAAATAAAACGATTACGAAAGGGAAAATAGTTAGCTGTAATTTATTCCTTTGTGTATCTGTCTCACGATCTGCAGCTTCATCCGAATGTGAAGCCTATGGCGTACGCCAACACCTTGATGCAGATGGGGATGATGTAGAGGACATGCTCTTCTGCTAGAGGCACCGACGACCTCCCCTCTGACCTGAACCATCTCAGCCACATCACTCCCTCCAGCGCTTAGACATGTCCCTGTTCATGTTCTGCCTAAGGGATCCTTCTCCTCAATACTTTCCCTTGTTGTATTCAGAGTACATGTGGTGTAGTTCAGGCAGGAAGAGATTACTTAGACCAGCCAACTCAAGAATTGGGCATGCCATTCATGTATTGGAAAAAAACTGGAAGAAAAAAAAAAATCCTAATTTCTGTTGCCACACATGGGTACCATTCCTGGGTATAGAAAATGACCTTGAAAGTTTATGCAGCCATTCGGAGTTGCTTGGTTTTAAGAATTTGGCTGTATAGATAAGCAGCTAACTCATGTGATCAAGGAGCTGGTATGTACCAAAGATCTGTTATGGAATATATCAGATAATGTTTGATTTTACATGATAACAACCTGTGAAATTGTACTGTTGGCCTTTGGACACAACTAAGAGCAGGTCTGATAGGGGTGAGACAAGCCTGTTCCTGCACATCAGTATTTTTCAAGTAATGATACAAAAAAAAAATTGTTTTTTCTTTTAACTGTATTCCAAAAGTGATATGAACATGTATGTCCCATTTAGGAAGGAGAAATGTCTGAGACTAATATTGATGCTGTCCACTCTCTCCCAGGAAGGTGCTGTTGACTGGTAGACATTGTGACAACGGTTCTTCACATACCATGTTCAAAAACACATAGATCACTTAATTTTGCACTTCTGTAGGTCTTTCCCTATCGGGAAAGATACTGCCACTCTCATATGTCTCATTTGTCACCATGCCACTCATCCGGCTGAGTCTGCACAGCCCTCACACAGCCTGCTTTGCTACAAGGCAGTCACTGGTAATGCCAGTCTCAAGTGTATGTTTGTTTCCTGGTGACTTAGCCCATGTGTGGACTTGCGCACAGATGTCCACCAAACCGATCCTCTCCTCTTATACGCACAGCTGCAGTGTCCTATGGCCCTCAACTTTTTAAATGAAATACACTGATGTGTATGTATATAAATACTGTATCATTTAAAAAAAATCTGTGTACATGTTTGGAGAAAGTTATTGAATAAAAAAAAAATCCACTCATGTTCTTTCAAAGAATATCCTTTGTTCATATGCATTTTTTCTAAGTTTTATGTTCTAATCTGATGAAAGTTAAAGCCATAACTTTGGTGCTGATCAGTCTACTTGCTCCTTTTCCCAGAGGTTTGTCGTGACCACAAGACGGCAGCATTTTTTATATGCATGGTAACAGCCCTAGCTCGGCATAAACAAACATACAAAATGAGCCATGAATTAAAATAGGATACTGCTACTTGATTAACTGGAGAACATTTTTTGAGTAATTACTGAGCTTGTCATACACTTTACTTTTGCATTTATGCCATTGACATACTGCTACGAAGTGGCGGGACACGAGAAAGTTCACCCTCTAGATTTTTCAGGAATGGAGTGTGCCGCATGCGTGACGCAAGTCGCATGTTTCTAGCGTCATCCTACACATCTAACAGCTGACGCACCGCCACAGGTTGATCTTACGACTCACCTTGCAATATCAATCGTCGGCCTTCAAGTTCTCCTTACCAAGATGCCCAAGTATTGTACCGCACCTAATTGTAAAAATGACTCGGGAAATACGAATTCGGATAGGAAGAGTTTTTACAAGTAAGCGTGCATGGATATGTGATCTAAGGGTATTCCCATTAATGTTGTTGTCAGCCAGTCTTTCGATTGTGTTGTCTGAGAGTTTGTGAACTGCCATAATGATGAGTCACTTAGTGATTGCGTGTTTTATAAATTAAGTTGTGTTTCGGTTGTTTAGTCGTTTCTGTGCCTAAATCAAATGAGATAAAACTATGTGTGACAGTGCCCTGCTCTGCATGCTCCGACAGGTTTCCACTACATGACCCAGAGCGGTTGGAGCAGTGGTTGAAGAATATGGGCCGTGAAGACTGGATCCCGTCCCGTCACCAGTACATTTGCCACGATCATTTCACGTCTTCTTGCTTCAAGTTGCGTTGGGGAATTCGTTATCTTGAAAATGACGCGGTGCCCACGGTCTTCCAGAAACCTGAGGTATGAAGCATAGGCAATATGTGATCGTAGATTTTTTTTTTCAATTATTACTTTTCTTATGCCCATGCCATATTTTATTATGAACATTACATATATTGTTTACAATTGAGTGTCTGGTTCCATTGATATGAGTTTAAAACTGTTATTTCTCAATTTGTGTTTGATAGAAAAGGAAAGGCATGGATCATTTTGAGAAATACAAAAGGCGTCGGTATAGCAGCACAGTAAACATGACCTCCTCTGACGACGGGTCGTCATTAAGGGAGACCCTTGACCTGGACAGTGATGCTACAGTGCAACTCTACGAGATAACAGTTGACCCCACGCAGTTTGGAGAACCAGTGTCCTTAGAATCAAGGCCCTCTGTAGTTTCCCTTCTCCCTCTGTCAGGAGGGACTGAAGCTGATTACCCTCTAGCCTTGTTCCAGACTGTGGAGGATCTTGGTGGGCTGGACTGTGGGGAGCATGCTGAAGTTGTGGTCGTATCAGAAGGGCCATATACTGATGGGGAAGAGGAGGGGCTGAGTGGGATCCATACCGCCATTCACACTGCAGATAAAGACTTGTTCGTGTCTGAGTATACAGGCTCCTCAGCGGAGGCTGTGGCTTCTTTGGCCGTTGAAAACGTTGTCTCGGAGACCAAAGATCCACTTGTGCCCCTCGACGACCACGGTGCTCAGGTGATTGCGTACTTTGAAACCATACCCAACGTTTTGTGCGGCGGATCGTCCGCAGAGTTGCGCATCTCCCCGGACACGGTGCTGTCGTCCGCTCTCAGCTCCAGACCCATCGTGTCCACGCTCCCCATAGTGTCCAAACACACGCCACCTTCCCCCACCTCCCTGATCCTGACCCTGGAAAGAATTGAGACCGTCGGGGAGGAAGGAGAGGGGGATGCTCTGGATGATGATGATGACACTGAGCAGCAGGGAAGCCAGCTGGAAGAGCACCGGTATGGTTGTTGATTTATTGTTATATGAATAGGGGGTCAGATGGCTGAGCGGTTAGGGAATCGGGCTATTAATAAGATGGTTGCTAGTTCGATTCCCGGCCCTACAAATGACGTGTCCTTGGGCAAGGCACTTCACCCTACTTGCCTCGGGGGGGGGATGTCCCTGTACTTACTGTAAGTCGCTCTGGGTAAGAGCGTCTGCTAAATGACTCAATGTAAATGAATACAGATGTATTTGATATTAGTCATTCTTGCCCCGTGTAACTCTTCTTACTTAGGTGTGTGTTTGCCATGTGTTTTGCGTTGTAGCTATCACAAGAATAGCCTGAGCAAGGAACAGCTTGAAGCAATAGTTATCGAACTCCAGAAAAAAGTGAAAATTCTACAACAGAGACATCGCCGACATTTGGACAAACTTCTGGGGTTGGAGGCGACAGTCAGTCAACTGAGACAAAATAACATCCTGAACGAGGAACGACTACAGCTTCTTGAGAGGGTAATGGAATCAAAAAGAATGTTTGACTAGGTAATCCTGACTAGTATTACTTATTGAGACATGCGTATTATATATTCATGTTCTTTGTCTATTCTGCTTCTCCTTCCAGGCCTACTTACAGACCAGTGCAGCAGTAACAGATGCTGGTGAAACTGTGGCTATCATCTATGAAGACAACACTGCTTACTTGTATACCCTGTCAAATGATGAAGAGGATGAAATGAGAGGATGGGATTGCAGATTCTAACTCCCAACTCTGAGAGATCCCTGTGACTCATTACCGAGGTGTACAGTGCTGCAATCTTGAATTTAAGAGAAAACCATCTTTACTTTTTTATATCAGAAAATGCATATGTCACACAAGTTCTATTTTCTATTCCTATGGGGATTTCAATGTACTGACATAATTCTGAATTTGAGAATAATTTTGAGGATCTGTTATATAACAACGGTTTGTTTTTCAGATGTTTTTTTCCAATATTGGTTTTGTGTGCTAAGATAAAGAAAGTACAATTCATTTCCAATAGCCTGTAGGGTTGTTATTTTACCATAAAAAATGTTGAAACCCCATTAAAACCAAACGGACGTAGAAACAATGTGTATTTGGGAGAGGGGTCAAAAGGTTGGACCAGAGCCAAGAACATTTTCTATGGCTCTGGGTTGGACGCGGGAGATCCATTGAGCCGTTCTGGGTGGGGCCTAATATTTAAAAAAGATTTCATGTACTCGAGTGACGCCACGGTGAACCAAGTTCCTACTATTTAGATTTGCAGTGAGTGTTTGAGTAACATAGGACTGGTGAATCGTGGTGCATCAGATGAGACTTTGCCCCATGTTACGATCTCCAATATGACACGGAACTCATCATTCTATTAAGGCAGGCAAGAAGCTGCGCTCTAATTAACTTGCTACCGCCCGTCTCACACGGTCCATCACCCTATGTGCAAAACGAGTGTACCCAATGACGGACAATAAATCGTCACTTCAGTTGAAGACCAATCATGGAGTAGAATTGATGGTCGGGTCGACATTGTTCGCGCAATCAACGGGGGCAGTGTATGTTTGAATTAAAGTCGCGCGTTCCGTTTAAAGACTACAAATACGTTGTAGGCAAAAGTTTCAGGTTTCATCTCTAACTTTCCGTACTGAGCGAAGTCGATTGAAGTATTTGACATAGAAACTTGTGTTTGCGGAGGAAGTATGTTTTGCAGTGTGAATTATATTTGACATGACCGAGTACTATATTGGCATTATTTTATAACTTTACGAAATGTCTCTAACGTTTGTGCTAAGTTAAGTTAGCTTGCTTAAATAAGTTAGGACTACTAGTATTGCTAGCCTGATGAACCAAGTTGGCTTCCACCAGCTAACTTTAAACACCGACCGTAACGTTAGTTATCAAGAACATCACAGTGGCGAATATCTGAACGCTAACAAAAACAGACAACTATTTCAGCGGCGTGAATTCATCTCGCTATGGCTGAGGGATCATACGGAGGTGCCAATATAACTTCATTTCCATCGAGAAATAGGAAAGTGATGAGCAATGCGTCTGCTGCCACAAATATGCGGCGAAGAAGTCGACAAAACCAAAGACGGACTACTCACAATCGGGTAATACTATGTAACTAACCAATCATACCCATTTTTGGAGGGCAATTTAGCTAGCTCTAGCTTAGTAGCTAGTCACTTGTTGTGTGACACCCTGGTACTAGCTAGTTCAGATTTAACGTTAGATACAAGCAGTACAGTTGAGTCACGGCCTTTGATCAAGTTTTTGGGTAGTTGATGTTGTGAGCTAGCTCGCTTCTAGTCCTCTTTAAAGGCTTGGTATTGCCTCTGGACTGCATTGCCATGTTAGGTTACATCTCGCCTCAGAATTGCAGTTGATTTAAATGCTAAAATACGACACGGCATACTGCACTTCAAGTCTCGGTGAGTATGTGATTGGAGTGCTAACTGCTATGTTTTCACAGGTTGTTCTTGAAAGAGTGCTTGGAATCACCACCTCCAACGGTAGTGGCCTGGCCTGTGACCCGAACACGGGATTAGTTGCCTACCCTGCAGGGTAAGTGGACTGGGCTGACGATAGAATTAGTTTTGAACACTACTTTACGCTTTTGTTAAATTGACTAATCCACTTGTCTTCTGTTTCAGGTGTGTTATTGTGATACTTCATCCAAAGAAAAACAAACAGTTTCACATCCTCAATACATCAAGGTGTGCGTTTATGCTCTCTCCTGATCCCAGTACTTAAAACTAGTCATCAAAACTAGTTGAACGCTAGTGCAAGTTGAAAGGCTTCAAAATAATGAATATTTCTGTATCTGCTCACTCCAACAACACCTTAAAATTTAATGGCAACAGCCAACCAAAATGATAAAAGGGAAATTACTTTATTTTATTTGAAGTCAGAATAAATCTTATTGGAGTAGCTACTGCTAAATGCGATTTTCTTCCAGTGTAATACTGACCTGCACTCTCATTAAGCCTGTTCTGTGTTTGTGTTTCCCAGAAAAACCTTCACTGCCCTGGCATTCTCTCAAGATGGAAAATATTTGGTCACTGGTGAGGTAAGTACTTGGATATGTTCATGTAAGAAGAAAAAAAGAGAAGGATTTGTTTGGTGGATGTGCACTTTGCTGTACCTATTTAAATGTTGGCGCCTCAAGACAATTTAGCTGTATGATGCATGTTGTGTGTCTCGCTGTTAGGTTGTATTTTAAATGTTATGTAAATAGAACTGGTGTGCTTGTTAGAAATTAGGTAATGGTCCTCAATGTTTTTAAAAGTAAGAATCACTAACGTGATGTTATTTCTCTGCCTGGTTGAGTTTGCACTACTTGAACAATTATAGCCTCTATTTGTTGTGTACACTGTTATAGGCACTAGCCTACAACTGTAGGATACAAATGAATCCTTATAACAAATAGGTAATTTAGGATCTTAGTACAAAGGAGAAATCCCCTCAGCGTTTCTGTCAATTGACTTACCATTAACCAATTCTATTTCTAGATGTATGTAATAATTCACTTTGCGATTTCTTAACTTTGCACAGATTATTCTGGTATCAACTTTGCCTTTCGAAAGCTGTTTGTCACCCTCAAGCTCCCGTCATGTCAGAAGAATTGACATGGCTTCCAGTTTCACCCCACTTGTCTCCGCCAATTCACTCTGCTTCTAACTCGATCCTTGTCTCTGGGCAGAGTGGTCACATGCCCTGTGTGCGAGTGTGGGACGTGGCTGACAGGACCCAGGTGGCAGAGGTCCAGAGCCACAAGTATGGGGTGGCTTGTGTGGCCTTCTCCACCAACAGCAGCTACATCGTGTCTGTGGGCTATCAGCATGACATGACCGTCAGTGTCTGGGAGTGGAGGGTGAGTGAGTCGTTCATATAGAGGGCCTGCACATGGGCAGTAGGTAGTGGAGGGTGAGTCGTTCATACAGAGGGGCCTGCACATGGGCAGTAGGGAGTGGAGGGTGAGTCGTTCATACAGGGGGCCTGCACATGGGCAGTAAGGGGTGGAGGGTGAGTCGTTCATACAGAGGGGCCTGCACATGGGCAGTAAGGGGTGGAGGGTGAGTCGTTCATACAGAGGGGCCTGCACATGGGCAGTAAGGGGTGGAGGGTGAGTCGTTCATACAGGGGGCCTGCACATGGGCAGTAGGGAGTGGAGGGTGAGTCGTTCATACAGAGGGGCCTGCACATGGGCAGTAAGGGGTGGAGGGTGAGTCGTTCATACAGAGGGGCCTGCACATGGGCAGTGTGGAGTGGAGGGTGAGTCGTTCATACAGAGGGGCCTGCACATGCGCAGTAGCTTGTGCCTTTGGCAGACGTAGACAGTGAACTACATATGTTTGTGTAATGTGATATGGCTGGGCACAGGGATTGTCAAAGCTCATGACAAAAAATTTTTTTCAACAGATCAGAGATTATATGGTCTAATTGCACATACATTTGGTCAGATTTTAATTTATTACTTTTTGTCTTGACTTTAGAAAGGCACTGTGATCGCATCCAACAAGGTATCCAGCAAGGTCCAGTCAGTGTCCTTCTCTGAGGACAACAGCTACTTTGTCACTGCGGGAAACCGTCACATCAGGTTCTGGTACCTGGATGCTTCCAAGGAGAGACGGGTGAGGACCAGGACACATGCCCAGGGGACGCCCTGTGCCAGTAGTGTTATCACCCGTCTGTAATGACTGTGATGATGACTACTTGTTGTGGTATGTCCCCGCCTAGGTTAACAGCACGGTGCCCTTAATTGGCCGGTCGGGGTTACTAGGGGAACAGCGGAACAGCATGTTCTGTGGATTGGCTTGTGGGCGGGGAAAGATGGCTAGCAGTACCTACTGCATCACCAGCTCGGGGCTGCTGTGTCAGTTCAACAGCAACAGGATGCTGGACACCTGGGTCGACCTCAAGGTCAGATGTCAGCTTGAAAAAAATTCTCCCTGAATGACTCGAGTTTCAAATAGTTGGGTCTGATGTTCCTGTCGATCCAATCCTTGGGTGTTTGTTGCCACCTCTTCACAGACGACCTCAGCCCGCTGCCTGTCTGTGAGCGAGGTCTACATCTTCTGTGGCTGTGCTGACGGCACCGTTCGTGTCTTTAGCCCCCAGACCCTTCATTACATCGCCACCCTGCACCGACCTCACTGCCTGGGGGTGGATATCACCCAGGGCATCCTGCCAGAGTAAGAAATCTGCTCCATGAGAGCTTCCTGGGACAGAACAAATGCACACACACACACACACAGCCGTGCGTCTACTGAGTCATAGTCATGTGAAACTGAAGGCTCCGAAGCCTGGGGCGAGAAACTCTTAAACAAAGGGGATTATTGTCCAAAAAACACAAGACATCCCAAGGTTTAACGTGTCCTTTCATATCCTCTTGTCTGGTTACCTCCACAGGCACCTGTTCTCGGCCAAACAAGAGGCAGAGTACCCAGACTCCCTGGCACTGACCTTTGACCCTGTGACAAGGCACCTGACCTGTGTGTACAATGACCACAGTGTGTATGTGTGGGACGTGCGTGACGTCAGGAACGTGGGGAAGGTCTACTCTGCCCTCTACCACAGCGGCTGTGTCTGGAGTGTGGAGGTAGATGCCGTCTACATTTCCTTTGGGCAGCTTTCACAGTTACTTGGCATATGCTTTTGTCCAAAACGACATACGAATATTAATCAGAAGTTTGCCAGTTCGATTCTTGGGCAAGGCACTTCACCCCACTTGCCTCGGGGGAATGTCCCTGTACTTTCTGTAAGTCGCTCTGGATAAGAGCGTCTACTAAATGACTAAATGTAAATATGGTTCAGGGGTCAGAAAAGCACAGTTCTAAGATTCATATTATTACTTGTCGCATACAAAGTCTAGACGTCCAGACACTGGTCTGTAGTCAACGACGACACCCAATAACAAAAGCAACCTGGTTTTGTCTTGTCATCTCTCTGTGTCAGACCTACCCTGACATGGGAGAGCCATCGCTGGCCTGTCTTCCTGCGGGGGCCTTCCTCACCTGCTCCTCCGACAACACCATCCGCCTGTGGCACGGCGACCCCCTGCAGGGTCAGGCTCAGTCCAGCGCCCCGGGCCCCGGCTGCCTGCGCAACTTCTACAGCAACGTACGTCCCCCGTCCCCCCCCCCGCCAGCCCCCCCACGACACCTCTCACCCTGGATCACAACCACGGTGCTCTGGGGGGCTCTGTTTTTACATGTCGTTTTTCTGTGTGTTCCCACTGGGGTTCCTCCCTCCCGTTTGCTGGCTGCGGCAGGATCTGATGAGGATAGTCTACGTCGGGGAGGACACCCAGCATCTGCGGGCGGAGGGCGGGCGAGGAGATGGCGCTGGGATGGACGGCAAGGCTGGTGTCCGTGTGCTCAGCGTCAGCCCTGATGGACAACACCTCGCTGTGGGAGATCGCAGCGGCAACCTCCGGTAAGACCCCGACAGAACACGGGTAAACGTGCGTGATTCTCTTTCACGTGGATTTCAGGCGGCCCCCCCCACTCAGGGTCTAGCTCTGGCACTCGCGTGCAGAAGGCGGACGGTCTCAAACGGTGATCTCCTCCGTCCACAGGATCTTCGGTCTGCAGTTCATGGACGAGCTCCAGAAGATCGAGGCTCACGACTCCGAGGTGCTGTGCCTGGAGTTCTCCCCGACACACACCGGTGAGAGGTCCTTGGGGAACAGCTTCCGTAGAAACAGTAGGCCAGGAAGAGTCCTGAAGGAAGTTCTGACTGCTTTTCCCCCCCCCCTCTCCCAGGCCTCGGCCTGCTGGCGTCCGCAAGCAGAGATCGCCTCATTCACATCTTCAACATGGAGAAGAACTACACCCTACAGCAGACTGTCTACGACCACTCGGCCTCCATCACCGCCATTAAGTTCACAGGTCTGTGGAGATCGGTAGTCCCCCCCCCCGCCCCCCCTCGCTTGCCCAGTGGTTGTCCTTGAAAGGTGCCGAGCCACATGAGGTCGTCTGAATCGTATTCTGAGAAGTGTCCAGGGTAATGTGTTGTGACGTTCCGTCACGACCCCCTGCTGAGCGCCGCGGTGTGGATGCGTTTGCAGGTGTGAGCCCGGAGGTGCGGATGGTGAGCTGTGGAGCTGACAAGAGTATCTATTTCCGCACAGCGGAACAGGTGAGGCCCCTCCCTCTCCGCGCCACAGCGACCACAGCGCCACGTCTCCCTCAGCCGTAAACATGGCCGCCCTATGGGAAGCTTTTTCAATATCTTCTTTGCTCTCCAGACGCCGGAAGGTTTAAACTTCTCCCGCACGCACCACGTGGTAGAGAAGACCACCTTGTACGATATGGACCTTGACGCCACTCGCGCGCACACCACCATTGCCTGCCAGGACAGGAACATCAGGTACCGCCACTTACAAACACAGTGGTTACCCATTTCCTAAAGTTCAGACTGTGTGGAACACCTTGTTCGTGCCACTTTCTCGGCAGAAATTCCCTTTCTGTTGCAGAGTGTACAATGTGAAGAGTGGAAAAATGAAAAAGTGCTTCAAGGGCTCAACCAGTGATGAGGGCACCCTCCTCAAGGTAAGGCCTTTCAGATATGATCTGAATGACCGTGTTCTTTTCCTGCTGTGCTCACGAGTGCGTCTCTATGGAAACAGGTTCAGCTGGACCCTTCAGGCACATACCTAGCCACAAGCTGCTCTGACAAGAACATCTGCATCTTCGACTACGAGTCAGGGGAATGTGTGGCCACCCTGTTTGGACACTCGGGTATGCTCTCTGCTTTCTTCCTGCCTTTTTGACTCATGACTTTATTGATGTATTTATTTTCTCTCATCATGTGGTGTCTTCTTCACTTTGAATCCCCTCCCCATAGAGATTGTGACGTGTATGAGATTCAGCCAGGACTGCCGACACCTCATCACGGTATCTGGAGACAGGTAAGCATCTCTGCAGCAAGACTCTGGCCCCCTCTCTGCTCTGTGTTCAGTTCAGCTGAGCTGAGCGTGTGTGTGTGTGTGTGTGTCTCTCCCCAGCTGTGTGTTTGTGTGGAAGCTGGACTCCCACATGACTGTCTCCATGAGGAAGAGGCTGGCTGAGGTAAAGCAGAGAGCAGGACTGAAGCCTTCTGCCCAACCCGCCACCCAACAGCAGGCCATCAGGTAGGAGACGCCTCGCCACCACCAGCCCTCCCTCAGGCGACCCCCGACGCTGACGCACTCAGCTGAGCAGAACAGGGCACTGCTGTATAGAACGTTTTGTGTGTGTGTGTTTGCCCAGGAGAGAGACCTTCATCACAGGACCCAGCCTGCTGCCCCAGGAGGAGGAAGAGGAGGAGAAGGGTTTGGTCGAGGAGGAAGAAGAGGACCCTCAGACCCCTGCTAGATTTGACGTCACTTACGGTCAGAGGACTTGAATCAGCTAAAGAGAAGGGATTCAGTCAGGTCTCTTGGATCTTGTATTTTTTTTAAACATTTTATTTCCATTAATGTATTAATCTATTTGTGTTTCTTCCCCAGACTTTCCAGATCTGGATCCCATGGTTCTAACTAACGGCAAACTGCCCATGTGGGCCCGCAAACTGGTAACACTCAGCTGAAGCCCAGAGTAGACAAGTCTCATGTTTACTGTTATGTTACTGATGTTAACTCTCCTCTCACTGTGTGTGTGTGTTGCAGGGTTCGGCCATGGGGACCACCATCCCTCCGGCACCTGAGGTGAAGCTGGGGCCCCAGCAGCCCCGGGGCCGCTGGGCAGAGCAGCTGGACCCCCAGGCCCTCCGCTCGGTCCTCGACACCAGGAGCCTTCAGCTCGCCCTGTCCCCCAGCCCCAGGCGGCCCGAGGGCCAGGAGGACGAGGAGGAGGAGCAGGAGGATGATCCTTACTTCCACCCTCAGAGCCTGGATAGTCTTCTAGGAGGAGACGAGGAGGAGCCAGAGGAGGTGGATGAAGAGGAAGATGAAAAGGTGAGGATCATTATTTATCCTACATGAATCGGGTGGTGTTCCCCTAAAGGAGAGGTTAGACATTCATATGAGGACTGGAGATGTGGATGCTGTCTCATGTGATTTCCTCCACCCCCTTTAACTGTGGCCTGTCCCTCTGTGTTGTGTACAGGGGTCAAGTGCAACATTTGGGTCCCATCCAGAGGGGCCTGACTTCCTGGCCCTGCAAGATAGTGAGGAGATGTTTGATCCGGGCCTCAGCTCCCTGGAGCGGAGTGACTTTGTGCTCTACCCTGCCAACAGCACCACCCTGTCCACAAGCGGAGAGGGGTGAGGTCCACATTCAATGTGTCTGTTAACCCCACAGTCCTGTGTTGTCATGGTGCCTTACAGTGTATTTTGTGTGTGTGTGTGTAGAGAGTTTGACGTGCGGGACCAGAAGCAGGAGCGGAGGCAGGTGTGGGCTGGGGAGGAGCTGAGTCCAGACAGCGCCTGCTGTGTCGGCTCTGCTGGGAGCCAAGACCAGCACCAGGACGGTAAGAACCCCAACAGATCCTAAACTACCTGGACTTGTCAGTGCAAACTTTCATGGCGCATAAATCCCATTCTGATTCTGGTCATTGTGTTTGGGCTGCAAGGCCCTCTATATCAGGGCTTTGTTAACTACACTGATCTTGGGGGTTGTTTTGTCTGTGACCTGTAACCCATGATGCTTTTGGCCCTGCCTTACATTCTGTATCCCCTGTAGACACAGACTCGCTGAGTCAGGTGAGCTCCACGGGCAGCTCAGGGGTGGAGGAAGAGGAGGAGGAGGAAGAGCAGCGGGAGACACTGCTGCACCAACACTTTGACACTCTGGCCAACAATCTGCCCAGTGAAGGTAGGGAATCATGCAGTGCTACTGGGATGTCAAGTATGCCTGTCTTCCTGGAGGTCATTCTTCACTGGCCATGATATAGCAGACCTCGCTTTCTCTGATGAAAACATGAATGCCGTGTGCTGCCGGCTCACCTTTTCCCCGCGTGTCTTGACACGGACGTGCTCTCCTGCCCTCTGACCCCCCCCCCCCCCCTTGCAGAGAAGTTTGACACAGACCCCCGCAGCCTGCAGCAGCCGGCCGAGAGCCACTTCCTGAACCCGCGACTCAGCATCTCCACCCGCTTCCTGTCTCACTTCCAGAGCCGCGTCCGGTCAGTCGCTCCTCACCTTCGTCCAGCTCGGTGCAGCGCACGTGCCGGGCACTTCCTGTCTCACTTCCTGTCTCACGGCTGCTGTTGGCCTTAGACCCTCAGCGGGGAAGAAGCCCTGAATCGAGCCCCCTGTGTGGGATGAATCATTTTAAAACTTTTTGCAGTGCACACTTAACTTTCTCCCTGTCTTAAGAACATTTATATATTTATATATATTTATTTTTATATTTTTTTATTTCATTTATAGTACCTAAAAAGACCTAATGTTTCTGACCTATAGTCATGCTCCATTAGCTCCAAATTAACTTTCTGTTGTACTGTTCCAGCCCAGGACTCCTTCCTGCCCCACGTCATGCCCGACTCCACCCCAGGATCTCTGAGGAGGCCAGCGACCAGGCCCCCAGCACCCCCGAGGTACCGGGACCTTCCAGCCACACACACACAGTAACACACCAGATGACCAACATGCCCACACTTGTAAAACCAATAAAGAGCCGCTTTTGAAGTCATATTCTGTGTCAAATCAGTTGGACAGATTTGTTTTGTGTTTTCAGGTCGACTCAAAGCTGTGTCCTGAGCCGTGTGCCACGGAACTTTCTGAAGCGGGTAACCCAGACAGTGGTGAGTTTACAGGGCTACATGAGTCATATCTGCAGACAGCTAACCTTCACGCATCCTCTGCTTCAGCTGAAGGATTCAACACAACTGAGGTCACTCTCATCTCCATGCTCATGTGGGGGGGAAAACAAACCCTGGCCGTATCACTTAATCCACTGCGACATGTAGTGACAGGAGAGCCTGTGGCTTTGGACTGATGTGGCATGTGTGACAGTGGCCTGATATGGCTTTTGCTGCTGGCTCATCCAGACAGAGCGCTAAGGTGTCATCCTGTGGCGCTAAAGAGACGGGGCTGCTCCGTCAAAGCCCAGTGCTGCCCTCATCCTCGCCCTCGGCCCCTACGCAGCCGCAACACCATAGCTGTCATCCACTGGAGAGACTCCCTGGGAGGTGTGTGTGTGTGTGTGTGTGTGTGTGAACCCATCTACCCTGCCACGTGGTCCACATGGTGATTAATGAGAGACTCCCTGGTGTGTGTGTGTGGGTCAAACTATCTACCTTGCCAGGGGATTCACATGGGAATATGATTTGGAATTCACTCTATCTAAATGAAACAGGCCTTTTCTTCTTTTCAACTCGTATCTTCTAAAACGACACTGGATTCATGTTTTGGCTTCTTTCTCATCTATGGTGTCGGTTTTACAGCAGGTGCTGATCAAAGTTTGGGCCCCAGGTTTGCGTTTTGGTTGTACATGCATCACCTCCTCATGCTTTGAAATGGTCTCCCTTTCAGATATTACAAACAAGACTCTGGCATCACAGTCTTTCTCTCAGAACACTGCCCCGGTAGAGCTCCTGGCCCCACCTGGTAGTTCAGGCCAGAAAGGCTCCCTCGCTGCCCTGGATAAGGACCTCCTCTCCCGGCCTTGCCGCCAGAGCTACATGGGCACCACAGCCAGCTCCAGGGCCAAGATCTCCCAGGGCCACACGGCAGGCGAGGGTCTGAACATCTCCCCCACAGACGAGCAGCCTGGTGACCCCATGGAGGGGAAGTCTTCATCCATCCCAGATTTGACGGCGCAGGAGTGGAAAGAGAACCTTTCTTCCTCGGCACCCCCTCCTGTGGCCCCGACCACCACAACCTTGCCCTCCTCGCTGGTGTATTCTGCTCCTGCCAGCCAGCCTCATCTTCCCTCTCCTGCTCCTGGAAATCACAGTGCGAGAGCTTTCCTCCACCTGGACCTGGCCATGCCCGAGGCCCCGGCTCCGTCCTGCATGTCGCCCTTGTCCTACAAGACACGGCGGCGCACTGTGGACTCGCCCCGGCGCCCGGCCCTGGTGACCCCCACGGAGATGCGCTCTCTGGGCAAAGAGGCCAAGAAGCGCATCAGCAACATCGAGCAGACCCTGACGCCCAGGAGAGGGCATCAGGCACGCAGCCTGGGCCCCACCACCCGGACAGAGAGCCCAGCCAGGTCTCAGTCCCCGTGTGGCCCCAGGCGCCAGGAGGAGGAAGGGCTGCGGTCCAGTGTACCCCAGCAGTCCAGTCCCACCTTTGATCCCTCAGCCAGCCCTCCACCTGGGCACAGCATGCCACCGTCAGAAAGTTCAGAAGAGCGTTCAAACTCCTCCAACTCAGGCTCAGGTGAGGTCACCTGTACGTTTTACGTTATGTATGATTTTTAGGTCATTTCTTTCAACCTCACTTTGCCTTATGCTCTTCCCATCACAGATTCTGTGGAGGAAACTGTGAACGTCCAGATGTGTAACCAGATTGTTGAAGAACTGGGCAACACCATGAGAAGAACAGTCAACTTTTATAATAAGGTGAAGCCGATGCTATCAGTAAAGTGCAAAATCTGTTTATATTTGAGTATAATTTGTTTTCATGTTTTCTCAACCAGTGCTGAGGTTTCTGTCTGAACCTGTGTTCCTGCAGGTGTGTTCCATGTCAGACGGTCTAGATCAGCAGGCGCAGATGCTGGGCTTCCTGAAGGGGGCCTTTACATCGGTCCAGAGCGAGCTGGACTCCCTGTATTTGGAGGACAGGCGTCCTGGCCCCTCCCCCGTGGAGGACAGGCATCCTGGCCCCGCCCCTGTGGAGGTCAGGCATCCTGGCCCCGCCCCTGTGGAGGACAGGCGTCCTGGCCCCGCCCCTGTGGAGGACAGGCGTCCTGGCCCCGCCCCTGTGGAGGACAGGCGTCCTGGCCCCGCCCCTGTGGAGGACAGGCGTCCTGGCCCCGCCCCTGTGGAGGACTCCCCTGGCCGCCAGCTGAGAGACGACAGGACTGTGGCTCTGTTGGAAAAGTACTCTGAAATGTTGCTTCAGATCGCAGAGAGAAAGATGGACAGTCACTGATATGTCCTGTACCTGCCTTGGAAGTTCTGCTTCTGACACCGTTGTTTACGCTGAAATATGTTTCGCTTTCCAAACAGAATTCCACAAAGAACGCTTTTATGAATGGCACCTTTTCCACACTGATCCTCATTAGATTAGTTGTTTTTATTTTATTTTAGAGCAAACGAAATGCATTTAGTCTGATCGTCACCATTCAAGTGCAATTTCTTTCTTTTCACACTATTTTTAATTTGTGTATGATATTTAATTATATCTTTGATTTATTTTATAAATGTTAAACTATTTTTCTTTTTTTTCATGTTTGTGTTCTTTTCTCTCCTGTCTAATGGGGCTTGTTCTTACCCTTGCCATCACTATGGCAACTGTCTTAAGTTGCATTCTGAAATGTTGTGTACACTAACAGGACATTGTCTTGTAATAAATCAGTAAAATGTCTTCTTTTAAGTTGTAGTGTCTGCTACCACTTAAAAATGACAAATGTCAGTGTTATTTAAAACATTTCATTTTGTTGGGAGTTTTGATACTGAATTTTTCATTCGATTAGGCACTCAATTGGAGTTCAGTATTATGTTTACTCATCAGGATAATAGTATATTTATCATTGTAAGTCCTGCAATATTTTCAATTTCCAGTTGCCCTTTTGTTTCACCATGTGCATTTAAGTGTACGGTTTTATTGTAAATATGTGTACAATGTTTGTTTTCATTAAAGGAACGAATTGAATAATATCAAATTGTATTGTAACAATGCTATTGAGAAACTACCCAGTTAGTTATGGATTACTGTCGATTGTGGATGCGCTGAGATGCAATTTCACATTACATTTGAGTAGTTTTATTATTCATTGTACTTCAGCACGGGCGTGTCTGCTCAACCTCAACATGTGTTTTAATGACGTCGAGGACTATGCAGACGGGAGTGAGGAAAGAATGGAAAGTTGTATCTGATTGGCTGAAAAACTTGTTATTCTACTGGCACTAGTGCTTCAGTGCGCAGACACAAGAATAGAAATGGACACATTACTAAATGCCTACATATAGATGTGTGGTTAATAGTTCCAATGTCGGTAAATTCAACTGAAACGAAGTGTCAGTCATGGCCGCGATTGGTATGGAATTCAGGGAACCGTCTACAGCAAAAGAGAAGCTAAACTTGAGCAAAAACACGCCCGTGTCATGGAAGCGTCACATCATTCGCCAATTGAAACACCGGGATAAGTCACAGAAGACAATGTTTCAAGATGTCATACGATCATGTATGTAATACACTTAACTTTTTTTATGTAGGCGAAGACCATCAGTAATTTTTTATCAAGCCATCGGATAGAGGAAACTTAACTCGAAACTTGATATGCAACGACGTGTTCTGACATAACTGTATAACGATAACAAACCACATAGGTTACAGTAGCAGATTCCAGTAGCAGTTTTCAAGTAGTTATAAAGCTTAAATCATTGTAGCAATGCTTCAATCACTGCACTTGACAAGTTTATTTGACACAAAGGTGAAAATTAAACAAATCATTAGCACCCAGGGCCTATGTGTAGCCCAGTAAGCGATGGCTTGTGTGCCATTGCAGCCTATTGTACCTAATGTGATACCATTTATATAATCTGTGTTGTATGTGTCTCTCCTACTTTATGCAGATATTAACCTGCTGGAGAGGTCCAATCAAAAAGCGTTTATAACTAAAGGCATTCTGGGCTGTGTTGACAGGTAGTCAATCATTCTTCTGATAACTGATATTCAAACTGCCATTCACCAACTTGGATTCTGAAGTTCTGTTCAGAATGTTCAGCTTTTATTCTGCGTTGCAGATACCCATCATCTACTTCTAACAGTGATTCCTTAACATCTTTGGCTGCTAAGAATAATGCCTTGAAGAAAACTACAGGAGAGGTGGGAAATACAAAACACGTAGAGTAGTACAGTACAATACCACTGTACTTGTAGGCCTACAGTACAAAAGTTTCAAACGCACCTGCACTCATTAAATTGCGTAAAAAAAACTTTTGATCTATTTGATAACTTAATTATCACCATTTTACAGTGTTCTATATCATATGGAATGATTGGTGGGAGTTTTGTTCTTCTCTAAAGGGATTTTCCTGTTCTCTATTTAGTTGGCGTACCAGGTGGTAGAGCTGCAGCAGGAGATTAAAATCAAGGAATCTGTACTGGAAGAGCAACATGCCAGGTGAGGCCTTTTCCCTTAAGAGCAAAACGAGTCTGACATGTATTTAAATTATTCGCTAAACACCAACAGTCCTGTGTGTGTTGTGTCTCTCAGTTACTGTCAGTTATGCAATGATCAAAACACAGAATTAACAATGATTTAGTGTACTCTCTGTACAGTACTTCTCATAGACAGTACAGTGGCTGACGTAGATTTTCTGTCCGGGTCAGATTGTGCGAAGTGAAGGGTCGTCTGCTGGGTGTGGATACTGACTATGGGAAGCTGCAGGCCCGGGTCGCGGAGGTGCAGGGGGCAAACCGTACTCTGAAGCGAGAGTACGACTCCCTCCTGAAGCAGCACCATGATATGGACGCCGTTTTCCGGGAGGAGAAAGTGAAAGGGTCAGAGCTGCTGGAGGAGTTGATACAGCGGAAGCAGGTTGCAGCCGTACGGATGAACAGCCGGAACGAGAGAAGAGTTAGGTGAGAGGTCGGAGGTCGACACGAGCGGCAAAGTTGCACCCTTTCTTGGAAAGTCCCAGATCTGATACGACAGGATTGCTAACTTGCTGAATGGAGGAGACCATGCTTTTACTTGTCCAATCATGTTACGAGATTAGAGATGATCTCGGTAATGCCAGGGAGGAACAATGTGTTTTACAGTCAAAGCGTGCTACGTAGTAGATGCCAATCCACTTCTGAGAAGCAGTCTCTTTAGAATTGCTCTTTAGAATGAGAATAATAACTCATTAGGAATGTAGTAACTGGTTGTCTAAAACTGATGATGCACAAAGATTAATTGAATCCTTGAATTGAAATCGGCATGTAGTTACTCTGTTTTTGTAACGTCTATTGTCATTTATTTTTCTTTTGATGTTTGACATCAAAGAGCAAGAGAGGTGAACCTTCAGAAGGAACTGGAGACAGCTGCTGAGATGAAAGTGAACATTGATGTGTAAGTGCTTTTATTTGCCAAGCTTTATACTTTGAATTGAAAGTGATTCGATTGATCGTAGGGTAACATTGGGACTGGGGAGTTTCCAAATGAAACAAACTGAGTGAATGAAAACGGAAAGGAGCTCAGCTTGGAAGAGAAGGTGAAGGTAATTACTTTGGTGATCAGCAGTGTCCTTCCTCTCCAGAGGTAACTCAGAAATAACAGAACTCGATTAGAAAACATCTCTGTAGACACAACATCATGTAATAGTGACAGTGTGATAAGCCTGTCGTCGGAAGGACACAAAACATTGCTAACGGGAGTTGCATCTCTTTACTGTGGGAGTCACATGGCTGAGCGGTGAGGGAGTCGGCCTAGTAATCAGAAGGTTGCCGGATTGATTCCCTGCCGTGCCAAATGACGTTGTGTCCTTGGGCAAGGAACTTCACCCTACTTGCCTCAGGGAGAATGTTCCTATACTTACTGTAAGTCGCTCTGGATAAGAGCGTCTGCTAAATGACTAAATGTAAATGTACTGTTGTGACTTCCAGAGATTGTGTGAGTGCCCCATGCTCCAGAGCTGCTTCTCCTGTAAGTGAGACGGTGTCCAAGTTTGAGAGGCGGCACACTCGACTTTTCAGGTATAATAAACATGGTTTTCATCCTCAATTCTGTTTTCGAATTGTTTTACCACTGAGCTAGTCGTCCCTTATAAACAGTGTCAGGTAAACAGTGTCAGGTTCCAAGTTATGTTATCTACAAATGTCGTGAAAATGTTCCTGTCCAGGTCGGCCTCTGCAACATCTCCCCGAATACTGAACTCCATTAAAGAGCTGTTTGAGTGAGTATCTTTCCTTACACTCTATATATGTTCAGCAGTTCTATTACTCCATATTTCATACTGTGCTGCATCATATGAACACACTAAAGACTCCTGAAATCATTGAAAGACCATCAGAACATTTCACAATTTGAACTACAAACCATAAAGAGGATCAATGTCTGGCTGCGGGTGATTTCCATGCACGAGTCACATTTACGTACACGTTTCATTGATGAGGAATGGCCACAGCATGTATGTGTGCATGCACAGTATGTTTCATATCTTGAGATGACGATCCAATAACACACCTGTTTGCAAGTGTGTGTGTGAGACTGTGTCCGTCATTTCCTCATGTTCTCATGCATATGGATCTAAAACCTTCATCCACGCCTACACCATATCTGTCAAGACACCTCCAAGTATTGACAGAGACCGACCAGTGCTTTTCAGTGTTTCGAAGCTGTCGGGGCAAGACTGTGGTCACGCAGTGGACAAGCTCGTTAAACATCCCCCCTGCAGTTGTTTGTGTCCGGGATCGCAGGCAGATGAGACCATGTCACCTCAGTGTCAACTCCACTCTGCTGGAAATTACATTTACATTTAGTCATTTAGCAGACGCTCTTATCCAGAGCGACTTAAAGTAAGTACAGGGACATTCCCCCTGAGGCAAGTAGGGTGAAGTGCCTTGCCCAAGGACACAACGTCATTTAGCAAGGCCGGGAATCAAACCGGTAACCTTCTGATTAACAGCTCGGTTCCCTAACCGCTCAGCCATCTGACTCCCCAGCTGAAAAGTCGCTTTGTCGTCCCTGCAGAGACACGGGCTGAGACGTGTGTTTGTTTGCATTGGTGTGCAGGAGGAAGAGACGAGGGAAGTCGGTGTGCAGTCTGGAGGAGGATCTCTACGTCCCAGCAGGCTTCTGTGTGGCGGCCAGGGTACCTGCTAAAGCCCTGCACGTGCTGGTGAGGACAGACACGCGAGAGCACATGTTTGAGTTGGTGGAACTGTGTGCCAAGTGTTTAGTACTGCGGACGCAGGCTGCAGGAGACATGACAGTGCAACTCAATTGGCTGTTGACTCTTAATTCGACGGGGCGAAGAAACCGCTCAGTGCATGCAACATCTTAATTGTCGCTGTGCACAGAAGCATCTGCTCGACAAATTAAATGTATTTCCTAGAAGAGAGCACTTAGCCATTATCTCTGTCGTGCTGTTGAGTGTCAGACGCCTGTGTGCGCCATGCATGATAGAAAACCAGGAAATATTCTTTACCAGCTCCTTGGTATTTTCATGTAAATGCGCTCCCTTTCGCGCTGTGTGCAGTGGAAGGAAGCTCCAGGTCAGTGGCTGGGCTGTCCCCTGGAGGGGACAAAGTGCTGTCTGTGTCCCCCCAAACAGAGAGGTCCTCTGTCACACAGGGCTGCTCTGTCACTGGGAGTCACTCACAGCAGGCAGGGCCCATTTTCATTTGAATGGCCCACGCACGCCACAGAGGAACTGGCATGATCCGCCTAAGGTGGCCCCTCTGTTCTTCCACTTCCTTATTAGGAGAAGTGTCATATAGTTGGTTTGCATCGGTGCTCCGTCGCACCGCATTTAGATGTGACGCGGAGCCAGGTCTGCTGCCGCTGCCACCGCCGCCGCTCAGGAAAGGACTCCCTTTATTTCTGTTTTGAAACAGTTTCCTCTTTTCATGGGTGGTGCTTTAGGTCGCGAGCTGCTTCTTGGTGGTTTTTATTTGTCACGTGAGAAAGCGCCGGATGTCTGTGCTTAGTTCTGTGTCCCTAAAATGACGAGCTTCAGACGCATATCCACGAACATTGATTTGTTTGCGTGCAATTGAACAGCTAATGATTTTCCTGGTCTGTTAATGATTTTGTTCCACCCTCACCATACAGGATGCACATGAGTTGGGCATCAATGCTGTGCGATTCAGCTCCAATTCTAATGTGCTGGCCACAGGGGGCACTGACCGGGTCATCAAGCTCTGGGACGTGAAAGCAGGTAGAGCAGGGTCACCTTCGCAGGGCCCATCCTCCAGGTCATGTGACAGACACCGATACGGCCTAACCAGGATTATTCCTAGTCCCCTCGAAATGAATTATAGACTTTCATAATCTTCACTATTTCTTTAAATATAATGAAAAAATTATGAAAATGAGGATGCAGCATTCACTCAAAAATAAGTTGTATAAGTATGAGTGTATTGAAGGGGAAGATGATTGGAAGAATTATCGTTTCTCTGTGAGAAGAATGAGCTGGAATGTCTTCTCACTCTTCCCTTCTGTCTCCATCTTAAATCCCAGGCATGCTTCACAACCGAGGAACACTAGATGGCAGTAATGAGGGAATAACAAGCATCGAGTTTGACCCTACGGTATGACTGGCCTGTTTCTGTCTCATGTTATTGCTCTGTTATTGCAGAGCGCTCCTCAGGTATGGTCTCCTGAAACGCACGTTATAAGGAGGTGCTTTCACGTCTTGCTCCGGACGGACATTAAGGAGACGCGTGGCAACACAGTGAACATCAGTTGTGAGATAGGGTTCTGTCATGCTCAAAGTTACATTACATTTAGTCCCCAGGAATCGAACCGGCAACCTTCTGATTAACAGCCCGATTCCCTAACCGCTCAGTCATCTGACCCCCAAAGTAACGTTGAAATGACTCTGTGTGCATTACATTGTGCCCTGTGATTAGGGAACCAGGATCTTGGCCGGCTCGTATGATAAGTCTGCACTGTTCTGGAGACTGGACGACAGTGTTCCCAAGGTAACCAACGTCAGATTTCAGATCAAGCTGATAGTGTCATCGTTATACAACTTGGTGTGGTAACTAATGCGTGCTGTAGTAGGGAACCTACCTAGGCGTCACCTGGGAAATACATTACCAGCGGCCTTTTATGTGTTGCTCGTGTCTTGTACAGGGGGAAGATCTTTCAAGAACGCTCTCTCTCATTCCTTTCTGTGTACAAGCTTGAGGAGGAACTTGTTAAAAACATGCTCTTATATGGAGCTATGACCCAGTTCTAAGCCTGGGCTGTCTCTCCCTCTCTGTGTCTGTCGTTTCACAGCTCACCCTGACAGGCCATTCACGCAAAGTTACGGCGGCCAAGTTCAAATCCAGCCTGCGCCAGGTGGTGACAGGAAGTGCCGACAGGACCGTGAAGGTCTGGGATCTCCAGCGTGCCGCGTGTGAGTGTCCGACATCGCCGAAGCTCAAGCAGCGCTCGCCGCGCCTATACCACGGGCCACGCGGCGAGACATTAGACGGTCTAATCTCTAGAACGATCCCAACAATCAGATTACTTAAGAGAACGTGAACCTTATTCAGCCTGCCTGAATGGCGGTTATTTCAGTGGTGTTGTTTCTTTAGCTTTTGTGCGAATGTTTTGCGGTTGACGCAGGTGTACACACCTTTGAGGTCGTCTCTTACTGCAGCGATGTGGTGTGCTCCGAATACTTCATCATCAGTGGACATTACGACCACAAGATTCGCTTCTGGGACAGTAGGTAAGGAGGATTCTCCCCGAGCCGACAGTCATGCATTTGTCATCTCTTCCTGTCTCTATGGTTGTATGTAAACTTGAGAGAAAATGGTTGTGTATGCATGAGTGCATTTGCGTGTGTGGGTGTGTATGTGTGTTTGTGTGCTTTTGTTGAGTTGTGAGTCATGCTGTAGACACGAGTTTAGAGGATTGCTTTCAAGCAATACAACTGCAATTATATTTAATTCCTACATATTTCATAAATAATTGTCGAATGTATTGAATACACCATTGTATATATTTTTATCAAGACATTTTGATGTGGATTTCTTTTGATATTAACGTTTACTAGGCCCAATCTATCTGACACTCTGAAGTCAGAACAATAAAAATGTCATTAATGATTTAAGACTATTGATGTTGAGCCAGAGCAGATCTCACTTACCGTCCACTCCAACCCTGTAGACAGTGAAGAAAACATGACAGTTTCTTTTGACCACATAGCCTCTGGTGTATGTGTGAGTGAGTGTGTGTGAATGTGTGAGTGTGTGTGTGTGTGTGTCTGTTGTGTGGTGTTTTATGAGCCTGGTCTTCAGCTCTGGTTGGTTAGGCACTAGTGGCAATGATTGATTCCTCTGACATATGCAATAAAACAGGAAAACCGTTGGGTGGAGTAATCTACACCAGCGTGCCTCCGTTTCCTTTGATCTCAGCCCCCTGTCGCTTTTCCCTGCTTTGTTACCTCACTCGACTCATAATACATTCACTCTGCTCTCATAGCTTGATGTGTGACAATGAGTAGCTCATGATTTGTTCCTCCAATTACTCTGAACATAATCTCCTTCTACATTGAGACGTGATGGTTATTATGTAGCCACAGCAGAGCCCCCCTGAACCCTCTCGTTCGCTCCCCGATAGAAAGCCCCTCGACTCCAGCTCTGATGACTCCCGTCTTCGGCTGTCGCCTAGCAACAGTCAACCCACAATATCGTCCGCCTCCTCCACATCTCTCCTGGCTTAGAAGGGTGTCTGTTATGACATGGTGAAATTTACTGCTGCGCAACATTTTTTGTTCTTTTTTTATTTGTTTTTTTTTGTTCTTTTGTTTGTAAAGTGTCAAACACAAGCCCACCATAGCTATTTGTTTTTAGATTGGATCAAATGGGATCTGGGCGTCTCATGTAAACAAGTTATTTCACAACGTGTTCCGGATAGTTCCGAGATAGGTCTCACCATACTAATGAATGTATTAATAGGATAGTGAAATGCGCCTTGTGCATGTGCTCGTGTATGAGGCCACCCGCCCCCCCTCACCCCTCTATCCCACGCCCCCCCCCCTTTAACACCCTCTGTCCCTCCCCAGGGCTGCAAGCTGCACACAGGAGGTCCCTCTGCAAGGGAAAGTGACGTCGCTGGATATCTGTCAAGATCACAGGCAGCTGCTCAGCTGCTCCAGGGACGACTGCCTACAGGTGGTGGACCTGAGGATGAACAACTCCAGGTTGTGCTTCAGGTAGGCAGGCAGAGGGCTCGACCTCTGACCCCCACTGCTCGTTGAGTTAATGAGGCTCCGAGTCGTGACTTGTTATGGGTCAGCTCCACAGTCATTGGTCCAGGTCAAGCGTTTGGCTTCCTGCTTTTAATAGTTCAGACATTTTTATCCTCAGTAAATATCTCCCTGGCTTCTAACCATCCCTCGTTCTTTGTCTCTCCCTCTCTCTGTCTCTCTGTCTCTCTCTCTCTCTCTCTCTCTCTCTCTCTCGCTCTCCCCCTTTCTCTCTGCCTTTCTCTCACTCTGTCCCCCTCTCCCTCTGTCTCTCTGTCTCTGTCCCTCTCCCTCTCTGCCTCTCCCTCTCTGCCTCTTTTTCACTCTCATTATAGAGCCGACGGCTTCAAGTGTGGTTGTGACAGCACCAAGGCTGTATTCAGGTGAACAGACATACAAAATGCATTGGATGTTTTTTTGTCACAATGTATACAGACCCACTGGGCTCCTCCCAGCACATGCACTGTAATTACACAGATCTGGACCACAGTCACAATCCGTGAGGTATTCGACCGAATGCTAGTGAAGCTCTCCACTGATTCGCTGATGTTCCTTGACAGTCCCAGGTGGTCACATGACATGGAGGATGGCAGGCGTAGGGGAGGCTGAGACTCATCTCCCTAATTAGTGTTTAGGAGGCCAAGGAGCCCAGGGCGAAAGACATCTGGCATGATGTGTTTCATTTGGCTTAGGAGCGTTTTTAAAATGTCCCGGGGAATGGCAAAATGGCCCCATCTGTATGACATTGTTGTTCTCTGAGCCCCAGCTGGCTGACATAGCAGTAAATGGATGCCAGATGTAGGAGCAATGTCATGTACATGCAATGTCACTTTTGCATGCTCGTTGTTGGTGCACTGTATGCTGTACACTGCTTCACGTTGAATTTGAATCTTATGACCACTGTGTACGATTTGAATGAGAAGGTCACAGAATGATCGGTGGGCCACATTGTAAAAACAACACAATCCTCTCTTTACCTTCCCCCTGAATCAAAGAACTAAGTTACCGTGACACATCAGAAAGTTTTCATCTTTGGAATCCAATTATTAGCTATCCCTCAATTCAGGGTGGATGAAAAGCTGTGATGGTGTGACTGCTGACCTAGCTAAAGGAGCAGTCCGCGGTGTTTTCCTGGGCATTCTCCATTGTGCAGCTGGGGTTTCTGCTTTTGTTATCGTTCTTTGCAGAGAGAGGGTAATAGCACCCTTTTTATGAAGCTCTCTGTAACCGTTAATGTTCTCCTCATAGGTGTAGAATTGCGAGAGACCGTCTCAAATGGAGAATCTTGGGTATTGTTAGAGATCCAGTATGGATTTAACTCAAGCTGTGTGAAATTGCTGGTTGTTTATTTAAAACCACCAAAGGAACATTTTGTGCCGTGAGATTATCCTTTCGTTAAGGTCAAGGAAAAATTTAAGATCGCTTCCAGCGTATAATGGACATGGTTTTAATCCTTCTTTTGCCACAATGACCCCTCCACATTTTCGACTGTCCCTGAGGTAGGATGACATAGTGTTGTGGGTTTCAAGGGATTTCTCTCCAACCAGGGCTGATTTACTAGCTTGAGGAATACATTTCTGCTGTTTCCATGACAACGGGTGGACCAGAATGCCTTGTGGTTGTTTGGAGGCCCTGCGCTGTAACTTGAGAGTGTGTGAAGTGATCTGATGGCGAGGTTATGAGCCACCTTCAGTTGAACAAGTGCTCTCCCTTCTGCTCGCTCCCACCCTCTCTACCCCTCGGCTTACTGACCAATCTGTTAGGTTCAACATCACTGTCCTACTCAGACTCTGAGCAGCTGATTTGATACTTGGTTGACCTACACCCCCTCCCCCCTTTGTTTAGATCTGGGAGACTAGCATATGTTTTTCAATAAGTTTCCTCTTATAACGGCTGGTTGCATGACTTAATGAGGTGCAGTAGACAAGGATTGGTATCGCTAGAGGCTTCCTAGATCAAACACTTCTGCTTTGTTTCTGTCTGAAGCAGGGGTGTAGCCAGAAAAATATACTTGGGTAGGCCTAGAAAAATACGGATAGGCATCTTTTCCGTTATTTTTTTTACTTATTTACTTTGCGATGTGCACCCGGTGCATAATTTTTCGGAGATATTTTTGTTTTTGGGTAGGCCTTAGAACAAATTTGGTAGACCTGTGCCTACCCAGGGTTAGGGTTACGGCTACAGCCCTGGTCTGAAGCTAATCCCTCCTTGGTGTCGTTCCCTTCTAGTCCTGATGGAAGCTATTTGGCTGCTGGCTCTGCGGATGGTACCGTCTTCATCTGGAACGTCAGCACAGGCAATCTGGAGACCAGCTTACCTGACATGCACAGGTACCGACCTGGACCGCCTCACTCAAGCGTCACTGCCTCATATCCACACAATTACTGGTGCAACAGAATGTTTACAGGGTTTAATTGTTCTTTGATACTTTACAAATCTTTTTAACGGGTGATTTCTGATGCCTATTTTACGTTTTATAGTTTAGGTTTTAAAGCTGTGTAAAAGCTGCTGCTGTCTGTCGTTTCTCTGAAATACACCCAAGCTCTCAGGACTCTCTCTTGGAGTGCCTCTGGGTAGCCGCCAACTAAGCATCTATTAGGTTTATTAGACTTCCTCCGAGTCACTTTGTAGAGGCTATCAAGAAAAGTGGGAGACGTTACAAGCCATTACCTTGTGTTTACATTTTAGTGACTGACCAGCTTCTGTCTATCCTGCATGCATATCCTGTCACTTATTATGAAACAGCAGAGCAGCCCAGTATTCTTGGTCTGTTTGGCTCGGCCCTGCCCATCTGTTCTGGACATCTTGAGACTTGAAATATAGCTCGTCAGATCTGGTCCTCAGTCTGTGGGGTTAATGGCCGTCGAAATGTAACGACTGTCTACTTTTGCTTCTGCAGCTCCTCCATCAACGCAGTGTCGTGGTCCGTGTCAGGGGAGTATGTGGTGAGTGTTGACAAGAGTCGACGGGCCGTCCTCTGGAGCGACATCTGAAACAGCTCCTGGATGGAGAGGACAGCAGATTACTTTTGGGAGGTCACGTTGTCATGGTAGCACCCCGCACCCCCCCCATCTTCATGAAGTGAAGAATAATAAAATTTTAAAAAAGCTTATTATCCAAGAGGGGGGGGGGACCTTATCAAGACTCAGAGAGCAAATTTGACGTTCAGCTCTCTCCTACCTTGATAGAACAGAAGGCTGTGGCTTCACGTTACACAACTGACACTCGTGGAGTTGTGCCTTGGACAGGGAATATGCTGCAACATATCCTCAATATACAAAAAGGGTCTGATGAAATCAGTTTCTTAATGTTATTGGTATAATATTATGCAATTTCCTTTACTAGTGACTGTATGGAATGCTTTGCTTTGTGAAGAGATTACCTGTCCAATATGTAAACAAGCATGTTCATTGAAAGGGAAAATGTCAATTTCTGAAAGGGACTGATCAATATAGATTTTGCTTGATGGGACATAAACAGAACAAAACAACTCAAATAAATACTGTGTCTCATCAATAAGAAGGGATAATTGAAGTTCCCCTCAGTGGCTTATGACTGTTCTCACCTTCGTAGTATTGTAAAACACTGTGAGTTTGGCTGAGTTATGTCGACCATAAAATTCACACTGCACAGTTTGGCTGAGGAGTTAAGGGAACAGTCTGAGGTGGCAGGTCAATTTGAGATGCTGAAGAGATTAACCATGAGACATCCTCTCACTCTCATATCAGACTCTATTGTTTAGATACTGTTTGTGAGGCACAACAGAGTAAATAAGCAAGGCTTAGAATTCAGCGGAAACTTCAAGTTAAATGCCGCTGTGCCGCAAATGGCCAAATTAATAATTTTTGTGTACTATTTCTTTTGTTATGACTGAAATGTTATTGTTACTATTTTGTGTGAACGAATTGCCCCCTAACACATTCAGAATGTTGTCTGTACTCTAAGTATGTTTAATTTTTGTGTTTAATGTACGGCTTACTCATTATTGGGGATATCATTTTTATGGTAGAACTGTTATTATGAAAATGTCCGTAACAGTTTAATACTGGTAGTGAATATTGGATGTTGATGGTGTTGATTATGGTATAATCTGTGTTGTGTCCGCAAGTACATATGGGGATTCAGGTCTGCAAATCTGGGAGGAGAAGGTAATCATTTGAAACGAGTTTTTCCCACAAAGGCCTATTACAGGGATTGTGCTCTCTATTCCTAGTGAATACTAGTGAATAAGACATACTTTATAGACGGTTCAACAAATACCACAAAACTGACAATAGGTGGGATTATGTAAAAGGAACCTTTGATACATCTCAGCCTTTGAATACATCTCTGAACAAATCGATTGAAAGATGGACTCTGATTGCTTTAAAAAAAAAGGGACATGTGAGGTAAGAAATTGCTTGTCTTACAAAAAATAAAGCAAAATAAGACTGTTTTCATATTTTCAAGGGGGTTGTTAATTATTGTGAAATTAATAATCATCACAGGGTGACTTGGTAAATCATGATGGTGTTATAGTCACATGAACCACACATGAATGCACATCTCTCCGAAGTGTCATCTGTCTGATGTTTGGGCGGCTTGTTGCCCTTTTGACTGTGTGTAACAGAAGGACACCACAGACACAAAGCACAGCAGCGATGACGTCAGTGAAAAGACATGAATAATGGCTGTGGCTCCGAGAGCACAGCAGCTGAGGGGTCTCTCCTTTTTGATACATTTCTCATCTCGATGAGTTGGGCAAGTGAGACACCTTCTCTGAGATGGTCCGATACTACCCAGACCACGCTCACGCTCCCACAGATCGAGGGAGGGATGGAGGGAGGGGTAAGGGGGGGGGGGGGGGAGGGATAGGATGGGAGGTGGGAGGGAGGGAGGGAACATGGCAGGAAGGGAGGGTGGGGGAGAGAGGCATAGTGAGGAGCTGTGTCAGTGAGAGGAAGCCAGAAGGAAGAAGACTCATACTGAGAATAATCTCCTGGATTTTTCCTCTCCCTCCGAGATCTGGATATTCTGTGCAGCACGGCTTGACAGAGAGACAGCCCAGACACAGCAAGAAGGGATGGTCGACGGATCACCTGCTTCTTATTATTAGGCTTTTTGCAGGCATCGTTGGAGATGCCCTTTTAAGTCCATCCGTCTGGAGAGTGTGAGTTTGTACGGCACAGAGAGAAGTCCAACTGAGAGGATCCCACTTACGTCTCAGCTGCTAGCCTCCTCAGCCAGAACGTTTGCATCAGTAAATTCTTTTCTCACCCCCTCCCTTTCTCCCTCTCTCTCTCTCTCTCTCTCTCTCTCTCTCTCTCTCTCTCTCTCTCTCTCTCTCTTACACTCGTTCCTCTCCCCTCTCTCTCTCTCTGCCTCCCTCTCCCTTGCCTCTCTGCACAACGGTATCACAGGCTGTTTACAGTGAGCGAAAGGGAGATTCTACCACACAGCAGTTCTCACAATGGGTGATAAAGGCACACGGTAAGCGACATTTATAATCAGGGCAGCGGTTAGGAAAGAGGTGGTGGAGCCAAAAATAGGCTTTTGAGGATAGTTCACTGCACTGCTGTGTTTTCTCATAAACCATGGCTTCCTTCTTGGTCTGTGCGTACGATGTGTGAAATTTCCCATTGAATACCCCATGCTGTTTCCCTTTGTTACTTCAAGACTGTGTGTGTGTGTGTGTGTATGTGTTTGTATGGGGTGTGTGTGTATTTGTCAGCACACGTGTGTTAGCATGCATCCATGTGTGTGTGTGTGTGTGTGTGTGTGAGAGAGAGAAAACATACATGAGAGACTGTTGTCTTGTGCACTGGTGTCTGTTGATTCATGTGTTTAACGTGTGTCATCTTTCCGTGCATCATTTCCCCCCCAGACACTGACCCAAAGGTTGTTTCTTTTAGCATCAGGGCAGTCTCTCTCCCTGCCAAAGCATCTCAGTAGTCCAGCTCTCAATTCTCCCTGGGATAGGTGTTTCGGTGGTAGGGTCATTAACCAAGCTGTCAGGGCCTGCTGGACTGACACAAGTACATTCTTTAAAATGTATCTGAGATGTGTAACAAGCCACAGCAACTGCTACAGAATGTTCTAGATTTCTTTCTATTTTTTTCCCATAAATGTATGTCATAACGATCCAGAGTTTATTGATCCATGTTTCTAGTCAAGCTGTCGGTAGAATAATCAATGTACTGTATATTACACAATGAGTTTAAGGCTGAAAACTATCCAGAGAAATGTAGTCTTGTACCACAGAATGAAAGTGAATTGAACTGACAACCAAATGGCGCTCAGAAACACTCCTTCGTAGACTTGTACTTGCACCCTCATTCCTACACAGCGAAATCCTTCGTAATTGTTTTTGAATTGAGCTTCATACTTAACAGCATCACTGTTAAATCGCTGGTTGGAACGACGTGAAATTGAGCCTGAGGTGCAAAGCTCTGCTTTTTATCTGGATGGTCAGACATTGTGTCTGAAGTCTTGATGTTTGTAGCACATGAGAGCTAATAAGAACCTCAGCCGGCAGTCTCTGCCCCTCCACGTTCAGCCTTTCACATCTCATCTTGTCAGTATCTCTCTTTGCTGAGTGGCTGGACCAGACTCTAATCTGCTTCTCTTCTCATCCAGGAACAAGAGTGTTTCCAAACAATCGCTTATTTATTAAAAATCGCATTATTCCTTCGAAGCTCCTAAATGTGACTTTGACCAGAAATATAGCCTTATCTCATTGGTTGATTTGAGGGTTCTGCTGTAAGTTTATTTTCTTGGGAAATGTAAGGTTTCACTGTCAGCTGTGTTTCCATTTTCTCTGCAACCCCGAAGCTCCAAGGTATACTGCTTGTTTCTGTAGGTTAGAAAACTGAGTTGTGAAATGAAGGTTTATTTAGATCCAGAGTGGACAGGATGAGGTTCCCTGGTCCAGCTTCCTTCTCCTGAACCCTGAGAGGCAGAGCTCCTCTGAGTCTGGTCTCATCTCCACAGGACAGTCTACTTTGTGCACGTTCCTAAACTGTGGGCATGAGGTCACGCCTCTTTTATCAGTGAACCCCCACACCAACACATGGTATTAGCCAACATTCAAAGCAGATTTTGTTTTGTGCTTTTTTTCCTCGTATGCTTTTTAAAATGTCATTATAGTCGTCTGACACAGAGCAGTGAGCCTCGCCCTAGAGCTCTGACTCCTACACAAAAAGGGCTGGGATTGGCTGTATCAAAGGCTCCTTTTACAGCTGGATCAGAATCAGAATCTGATCTGATTCTGATCCTGTGAGGATGAGAGCATGCTGTGTGTGATGATGACAGCTTTGGAGTTTACATGCTGGTGCTCACGCCAAATGTCCTGTTTGGTCTCACTTTGGTCCCCAAGACGAGCTCAGACACCACAGCGTGTCACTGTTCAGAACATCATAGTGCCTCCGCTCCATATTCTCTCCACAAACTGCTAAGTGCATTTGAAAATGCCAGTTGTTGTATGATTGCATGAACTGTGTGAGTGTGTACGTGTGTGCATGGGTATGAAAGAAAAGGAGAGAAAGAGGGAGAGAGAGATGAGGATTTCTGTACTACCAGGTACAGAAATCCTCATGTCTGATAAGCCTCTGAATCTTGAGGCTTCGCTGGATAAAGAGGTTACTAAGCACCACATGACATCTTCTGTTGGGAACATCCAAAATATACATCCTTCAGTGACAGACTGAGAAATATTTATGATTGAACATTGATCCCCAAAGCTATGCAGGGGGGCCATTTGACCTGCAATGTGCCGCCTGATCTTTGGATGAGTAACATGACAAAAGCTCTCCATCAATTGTCCCGGCCCTAACACCTAATAAAACCATTATAAAGGAGGATTGTTTCTTTGACATGTCCTTGGGGTTCCATCGATATGTGTCTCTCACAGACACATGGCGCTAAATTGTGACCTTCCTCACGTCGAGGACAATTATGGAGCATTTAGGAGCTGTCACTCACTACCGAGCAAGCAGTCACATTTAATTTATTTAGTTTGATATCTATTTTGTTATGTTTAGTCAAAACACGTCTAGCTTTATCTTTATCATTTTACACTAGAAGAAACTGCAAGCTTCATTAGAAAATTACACTTATGACTCAGAGGGTGTGTGTGTATATGTGAATATTATGTGTGTGTGTGTGTGCCTGTGACTGCAAGCCAGTGAAAATGTTTGTTCATGCTGTACATGCATGTGATTTTTTGTCTTGATTGGAGATGGGGATGTGGTCTCCACTGCTCTTTGGCTAGGGCTTCTGTATTCATTTAATGATTCTGGCTGAAAGCATCCAATATAACTGCATGGGAAATCCATGCCCTGGCAGGGTAGTCTCCAGCCAATGTCAATAAATTGGCCGTCTTCCCCAGTGCCTCTTCGTATGAAGTCTTTATGGAGCAGCTACTGTCAGGTCACTCCTTCAATAGGTCCACATGACAACCGGTTCACTTCTAGTTCCAGTTCCGTAAAATAGAACGAGACCCCTATAGAACTGTCTAAATCATGCTGCTGTATACGATGAATTCATTAATTGTTGGTTTCTATTCACGACAGTGAGCATTTCAACAGATCCTTCACCTGCCCACTCTAACATAAGACAGCTGAACATGCATCCTGTCAGCGCGTGGAGCCAATGATTAGCAGTCTCAGCACTGGGATTCTCTGTGCTATTGTAGCTCGATATCGACACCCTACCGGTGAAAAGTGAGAGCTTGTTTTCATCACCCTGATGAAGCAGCTACGTCCGTCGTGGTTTGTGTGTTAAACAGGGAGACAGTCACCCCTCCCCCCTCTCATCCACTTAACCCCACCCCACCAAGTCCTGCTCTGCTCTCTGCAATCTCTGACACTTTTGAGTTGTGGTCCACTGCTGGCATAAAAGGGTGATCGATGGTGTGGTGAAGGAAGATATGAACTCCAATTGACTCCACATATGTATCAAATCCTTACAGGAAGCAGAGTTAATGGCAATGTTTCAGAGAAGAAAAGTAGATCATTTAAACCAATTTAGATGTCTTTCGCTTTTTCCTGTCGTGGAAGCTGTTTTCAGGAAAATAGTCAGGTTTAGGTTAAATGTAATTGTATAGTAGATATGAATAACTTAATGAGGGTATGACGTATTTATAATTTATGATGTTTTTATCCTAGATTGATAATTTGTGAATGACGGTTGCTGTGCAATAACGTACAGTATTATGAGCTTCTAAATAGGATAATTAGCATACAAAATATTTTTGTAAATAGAGCAGAGGGCTGCAGAAGTCATCTGTAATATTACATAGATAAAACCTTAAAATACAATAAATCAACAATGTTGTGACATTGCACCAGACTCCATTCCGGCAATTGTTGATTGAAAGAGAAAGATACCAGCTAGATGCATTCAACAGTTGGTAAGACTCCATGTCTGTAGGATAGTGTTTTTATGGGTATTCGGATATACTACTCAACCGTATGGGCCAGAATTTAAAAAACTACTATAAAATCTCTTTGGTATTTCTGTTTCTGGGAAAGCCTTTGCTTATCGTCCCACATCCTTAATTGCAGAGGTTTTCATTCAGGAGGAAGTTGTGAAGGTCTGCTTCTCTGCTCTGTAACCTAATTGAGTTACTGGAGAGTCATGTCAGCTAATTCATGACAACATTAGGACCCAACACGTAGATAGTGGACATAATTGCATCTGACGCCATTAAGCGTAGTCAGGGTGCTTCATAGAAAGCAGTATAGCTGAGTGCAGTCAGGGAGTGAGAGAGCTTCCAGGAGACATCTCCCTCCAGTCACACTATTACAAGATACTGATACAACTGTGAGTCATATCATCTACACATAAAGGCTTGCTGTTTCCAGGCATGCTGTTATTATGTTAACAGGAGATCAATTATTGTGGTCGTTTGAAAAACTCTGGTCTAATAAAGGTAACACTCTGCAGACCAGACACAGCAACACTTTTGGCTGAGGCTGTGCTACAAACATGACAAGGGATAAAGACTAAACTAACCTTCTCCCCCATTTGCTCTTTCTTTCCAGGGTCTTCAAGAAAGCAAGTCCCAATGGAAAGGTGAGTTGGATGTATAAGAATGTCCTCTGCCAAGCCTGTACATTTAGCTGTGTACCACACCATAGTAGACTTGTGTCATGATGTGAGTGAGCTGCCTGCTGGGAGGCTGTGGACAGTGTATGGAAGAGCTGTCTGTTAGGGGGTCCATTTCTAGCACGGCCAGCTCCATCAGGAGCAGACGAATATCAGGAGGTGACTGGGGTAACACACAGATAACATGGCTGCCCCAAAAACTGGGAACGACAGATAGGACGAGAATTAATCAGGTATCACAAGCCGACAGAATAAATCCTAGTTTTTGATCGTTACAAGCTTAACCCCTTCAGTTTCCTCTCTTCTATCCGTCTGATTTAGAAAATCATTTAGCCACAATTAAGTTCATTTTTATAATTGTTACTCTTAACATCCTCTTCTCTTCAGCTCACAGTGTACCTGGGAAAAAGGGATTTTGTGGACCATGTGGACCTTGTTGAGCCTGTGGGTAAGACAGCATTGACCATTGTTTTCCTCTCACAACAAATAAAATCAAATGTATTTGTATAGCCCTTTTTATACGCAAGAATGTCACAGAGGGCTTTACATACGGCCATAGAACTGCCCCTCAACCAACCTAAACCCTCAAGGACAAACACCTTGATCACCTTGACTCTGAGTCTGAGAAATGTATTGGCTACCATAGGAAAACCAAACAACATTTAGTAGACGCTCTTATCCATAGCGACTCACAGTAAGTACAGGGTCAAGTAGGGTGAAGTGCCTTGCCCAAGGGCACAACGTCAGCATTTGGTTTCACTGTATGATAAGTTCCTTTCCTTACCTAATAATAACCCTTCCTCATAACTCATCCTCTGCAGACGGAGTGGTTTTGATAGATCCTGAGTACCTGAAGGAGAGAAAAGGTGAAACTTGCATTCATCTCATTCGATAAGTCCCACGACAAAGTCTTTTGACTGAGTACTACTATAGGTCATCATTTCTATCCTATCACAGTAAATTGGCTTTCTTTTCATCGTTCCAGTGTTCGTTACTCTCACGTGCGCTTTCCGTTATGGACGCGAGGACTTGGATGTCTTGGGGTTAACGTTCCGGAAAGATCTTTTTGTGGCGAACATTCAGGCCTTTCCACCAGTGCCCCAGGAAAAGAAGAGCCTGACTCGTCTCCAGGAGCGTCTGATAAAAAAGCTTGGAGAACAAGCTTACCCTTTCACATTTGAGGTAATTGTCATGATAATTCGGTCATCACCATACGAGAGGGATTATTGATAAATGTAATGCATTTTGAAGTTGTTTCGAAGCACATTGTTACAATTTGATATTTTTTTATTTGACAGATTCCAATCAATCTTCCATGTTCAGTCACCCTGCAGCCGGGACCAGAGGACACAGGAAAGGTTTGATAAAAACAACAATGGCTATCAGGGGTTATGTTCAAGGGTGCTTAAAACATCTCAATTAAAGCCACAATTTGTTTTTGTCATTTGCTTTGTAAGGCCTGCGGGGTTGACTTTGAGGTGAAAGCTTTCTGCGCAGAGAATGTTGAAGAAAAAATCCACAAAAGGTAAGGCTGCAGTATTAAACTGTGTTAAAACCGAAATTCAAAAGAGAAAAAAACAAAACAAATAACCCAGGGCTCAATAAAGAGCATGAAATTATTATAAATGGTTAAATATTTGAGCACAATCATGATAAATTATGCACAGTAGTCCGTCCTGACACCTCTTTGATCGTTGGTCAGGAACTCAGTGCGTCTGGTAATCAGGAAGGTCCAGTACGCCCCGGAGAAACCAGGGCCTCAGCCCATGGCAGAGACCACCAGGCAATTCCTCATGTCTGATAAGCCTCTGCATCTTGAGGCTTCGCTGGATAAAGAGGTTACTGAGCACCACATGACATCTTACATTTAGCAGCTTATCCAGAGCGACTTATAGCAAGTACAGGGACATTCCCCCCGAGGCAAATAGGGTGAAGTGCCTTGCCCAAGGACACAACGTCATTTGGCACGGCCGAGAATTGAACCGGCAACCTTCAGATTAATAGCCCCCCATTAATTTTGTACACAGTTAATGCGTATGTTACTAAGATTGGTGATGATGTTACACTCGACCTTTCAATTTAATATTTTATTGATCTTTTTTTCAGATCTATTATCATGGGGAGCCGATCAGTGTTAATGTACATGTCACCAACAACACGAATAAGACAGTGAAGAAAATGAAGATTTCAGGTAATGCATCTTGATGGCTCAATCCCAAGTCTATTTCTATAGACACATGCAGGTAATAAGTATTGTTATGTCTATTTACAGTGCGTCAGTATGCGGATATTTGCCTGTTCAACACTGCACAGTACAAGTGCCCTGTCGCAACTGAGGAGTCAGAGTACGTTAATTCACCATAACTTGTGCGAAATAATTCATTTGACATTTAGGTCAGGCTTCAGCAACGAGATCAAACACATAGCTGACAGACATATTGGTACTTTAAAATAATTTCATGAAATTGAGAGAAAATGCAGTTCTACTTTTACCAACCTCAAGTCATGTGTAACAATTCACAGCAGAGCAATTCACACATTTTGCAGCAGCGACATGCAGTCATGGTCTATAAATGTACCTTGTATAGTAGTAAATCTATGTTCCATATGTTATTCCTTTTTAGTGACATTGTGGCTCCGAGTGCAACATTTTGTAAAGTTTTCACCCTCACCCCTTTCCTTGCCAACAACCGAGAAAAACGTGGTCTTGCACTGGATGGAAAACTAAAGCACGAAGATACAAATCTAGCATCAAGCACATTGTGAGTTAAGCATTACAACACTGTATTAAAAAATTCATCTGACACTCTATGACACAAATGTAAGGAAGATATCTGCCTTATTTTGACCCCAATTCCTAAGCAGGTTACGGGAGGGGGCCAACAAGGAAATTCTTGGCATTATTGTGTCATACAAAGTCAAAGTGAAGCTGGTTGTGTCTCGAGGCGGGTATGCAATAAATATTCCTTTGGATTTATCTGTCATACATCAATGTATCAAGTTGGTTTTGCATCATGATTGATTGCTTACAAAATGTCCAGTAATAAGTAACATTTACATTTACATTTATTCATTTAGCAGACGCTTTTATCCAAAGCGACTTCCAAGAGAGAGTTTTACAAAGTGCATAGGTCACTGATAATAACAATAAGATAGCCCCACAGCATTGCGGGTAGTCAAAAACAAGAAGTACACATTGTGAACAACCAAAAAAAATAGTGCTAAAGGGAAGAAACCATAAGAGCATGGAGTTAAACAAGTTACAATTACACAACATGAATCTTTAAGTGCAAGTGTACCTGTAGGAAAGCAATAAAAATAAAAAAGTTAGCCACCCCATGCAGAGTATAGGCTATTGCGGAAGTATTTTTTCCTGTTGACAACTTGACGAAGTTAAAGCATAGCATTAATAGTATTTTTCATTGTTTTCAGACTTTTAGGGGACCTTGCCTCAAGGTAACCAACCAAATTATACACTGATTTGGGACAAACCACAGGAATTCAGTGACATGTTTTATAGCCTATGGTTTGTAAGAACATTGCCAACATGTTGTCAACTATTCTTATTTTCAGTGACGTGTCTGTAGAACTGCCCTTCACGTTGATGCACCCTAAACCAATTGAAGACTCAATCTACAGAGATGGTAGGTTATTATTTACGCTGTATTTATCGTGAACATTATTAAGGACAAGACTGCCATTTGAACAGCAACAAGAGCGTGAAATATTGACATTTGAAATACTTTCGCCATTTCCTGTGTTCCAGCACCAGACGAAACACCGATAGACACAAACCTCATAGAATTTGAAACAAAGTAAGTAGCGACTAGGTACTGGGTTTGCTGATATGCAGCAGTAGCGTCATTGGGTGGCCCACTGCATGGCTCGTCAATAATACATGCCCAACTTCCTGCCTCTCCCCTTAACAGCCACTGTCTCTCTGCATGTACATTAACAAGCAGATAAGCACAATTATGAATAATTAATCCAACATCGTTTCATGTAATGTGCTCCTCTTCGCACAAGCATACACTTCTAATCATTTCAATCCTGTTTTTTACGGTACCATCAAAAGGTTGGCAGGAAAAAAGTGATTTGAGTGGCAGGTTTATCTTCACTCAGGCCAGCTAGAGCACTAACAATGATGGATCCAGTTATTATGCTGACATTAACATTACTGAGTATGTGCTGGCATGTTCCCCCATTCAGTAGGCTATGTCAGGAAGTGCATACATGAGTCAAATTACTGTAAGTGCAGTGATTGTCCAAACATACTGTATGTCAGACTATATGATGATCACAACAGTCTCTGTGATTGCTCGCGGCAAAGAACAAAACTGAGTAACTGCAATAACAAAAACATTTCTTCTCAGCGATGATGACATCATTTTTGAAGACTTTGCACGGCAGAGGCTCATTGGTGCGAAAGATGACAAGGATGAGGATGACGAAGGAACAGATTCGCCCAAGCTGAATGACAGATAAAGTTGGCTGTGTTTCCTGTGTTATAATGCTGTGGTATTGGGAAGCTAAAGACCCCTTAGGTAAACCAGAGTCCGGGAGACCCTTTAAATACTCACAGTGGTACCGTTGTCGTGTTCTTGTTCACATTTGTTATCGCCATACAGTGAGGATGTAAAAACTAGAATAATGCAGGCTAGACAGTGTGGTAAAAGGGGGGGATGTTAAGTATGGAACAGTTCTGAACCCTTGTTGGCCAGTTTAAGCAGTGGTTATAGCGTTTCATCATGACTCAAACATACTACAGTGGTAGCATGCCTATATGTCACTTTGTTATACTTGTTTTTCATTAGGACAGAGCAAGAGAAACTTTATATGACAATTGTATTTAATACACTACAACACATGTAAGGAAATTGATTTGTTATGACTATATGTGTTGCCAAACTTCATCTCTTGTTGACTTTTGGGGAAATGAGTGGGCAATGCGCAACTGTAAAAACGTAACAAGTACTCCTAGACAGTAATTATAACTAATTTTACCCCAAAAAGCTTAACCTCATCTTGAGAATTTAGCTATAAAATTAAGCTTTCAGGGTATTGCACTTTACACTGGGATAACTAGAGAAGCCTATGTGTGTGTTCTATTTTTTGGGAAGAGGGTCTGGAAAAGGAATACTATGACAACATTCTATTGTATGATGCATTTCTGACTAGATAGGAAAGCCCCCCCTAGTAAGATATTGTGGCCTCCGGCTCCCTTGGACTCAAAGACAGATCACTATGAAACACGAGTGGAGATGCATACTCACCAAGTGATGCAACAAAGATCCTTATATAAATGAGTGGCCTTGCATAAAACATAGACAGGTGTTTTGTGAACAGGATTAATAATAAGACTTTATAGGTACAACATTTATTTTGAAAATACAAATTGAGCCATTTACAGTAACACAGGTCATTTACTCTGTAAGATGGTTGTGTAGCGGTGAAGTCATACTATTTTGCCACAATTAGTTTATTTTTATTGAAACTCTCATCTTGGGAGTAGTATAAATTCCATACAAAAGACCAACAAATTCCTTGTGGGTGTAACATTTTGCGCAAAACAATGTGTAGGATCCTGTGCTGAGCCAATATACATATTATTGACAGTAGAGATCATCTTGATAGATCATCAATCCCTGATCTTGTAAATTATAATCTCTTGAGAATGGTGTTGTTCCTGCTGCAGACAGGATAAGTGATTCATGTTTTCTGCGAAACACATCCTCCTTTTTTTCCCTGTGTAAGAACGATCATAGAAAAGGAACCAAGGACTTACTTTCTTCAAATTCAGATATCAGTTTTTTTAATCCACATATAATGTTTGGAATAGTGAAATGCAGTGCAGAGTTGTGGAACATCTGGAACATATTAATGTGTAATATGTACCATACTAATGTACCATACATAATAGGAAACATGCTTGTTTTATCCAACTCTCTGATATTTGAAAACACAAATCTTATTAATCTCATGGATGAGGATATTGTTTATTTATTGGTGCAACTTCTCTATATCAAAATCACCCATACGTTTTTACAATAAAGTATAATTGAAAAATATTATTATTATTATTAAATAAATCTATTGAAATAATCAGCTCTTTTAAAGGGGTGATGACAAAATCTGTATGTTCAACTGCATCTTTAATAAAATTATATTTGTGGCTACCTGGTATATGCCAAGCTTTTGTTTTCATTGTAAAGTAGAAGACACTTTTATTGTCTTATACTGCAGGTTATTTGAATGCCATCTGTGATTACCACATTGTCGTATAAAAAATTGCCCTTAGTGACCAATTATATCCTTGACAACTTGGTGGAAAAATGAATGTAATTAGAAGAGCCTGATCATAGTTAAGGTTTTCTCCGGACAGCCTGTTGTTCAGGGACTACATACCCTCCTCACTTACAGTGCCCTCCAAAAGTATTGGAACAGTGAGGCCAATTCCTTTATTTTTGCTGTAGACTGAAAACATTTGGGCTTGACATCAAACGATGAATGTGAAACCAGAGATCATCGTTTCAGCTTTTATTTCCAGGTATTTACATCAGGATCTGATGCACAAATTAGAAAATATCACCTTTTTGTTCGAACCCACCCATTTGTCACGTGAGCAAAAGTATTGGAACATGTGACTGACAGGTGTGTTTTGTTGCCCAGGTGTGTCCTATTACATACATTATTCAATCAATAAATACCACTGAATGTCTACACTCAGGTTCAGATTGGGTAAGATAGGTTTTGTCTATGCAGACTGTATTCAGAGGTGAAAACAACATGAAAACCAGAGCGCTGTCTTTGGGTGAAAAACAAGCAATTGTGAGTCTTAGAGAAGATGGAAAATCAATCAGAGCCATTGCAGAAACATTGGCCATAGCCAGTACAACCATTTGGAATGTCCTGAAGAAGAAGAAAACTACTGGTGTACTAAGTAACAGACGTCGAACAGGTAGACCAAGGAAAACATCAGCAGTTGATGACAGAAACATTGTGAGAGCTGTAAAGAAAGACCCTAAAACAACTGATAGTGAGATCAGCAACAACCTCCAGATGGCAGGAGTGAAGGTATCACTATCTACTGTTCGCAGAAGACTTCATGAACAAAAGTACAAGGGCTACACCAGAAGATGCAAACCACTCATTAGCAAGAAGAATAGGAAGGCCAGGCTGGAATTTGCCAAAAAGTACAGAGATGAACCTCAAAAATTCTGGGACAAAGTTTTATGGACTGATGAGACAAAGATTAACTTTTACCAAAGTGATGGAAAGGCTAAAGTTTGGAGATAGAAAGGAACTGCTCATGATCCCAAACACACAAGCTCATCTGTGAAACACGGTGGAGGTAATGTCATGGCTTGGGCTTGCATGGCTTCTTCTGGGACGGGCTCATTAATCTTCATTGAGGATGTAACACATGATGGCAGCAGCAAAATGAACTCGGAAGTCTACAGAAACATTTTGTCTGCCAATTTAAGGAAAGATGCAACCAAACTGATTGGCAGAGCCTTCATCATGCAGCAAGATAACGACCCAAAACACACTGCCAAAACAACAAAGGAGTTCATCAGGGGCAAGAAATGGAAGGTATTAGACTGGCCAAGTCAATCTCCAGACTTAAACCCTATAGAGCATGCATTTTATCTGCTTAAGAGGAGACTGAAGGGAGGAACCCCACAAAACAAACAACAACTGAAAGAGGCTGCAGTGAAAGCCTGGGAAAGCATCAAAAAGGAAGAATGCAAAAGTTTGGTGACGTCAATGGGTCACAGACTTGCTGCAGTTATTGAAAGCAAAGGATTTGCAACTAAATATTAAGTCTTATTCACTTAAATATGTTTTAAGTATATCTGTTCCAATACTTTTGATCACATGACAAATGGGTGGATTCAAACAAAATGTGATATTTTCTTAGTTGTGCATCAGATCCTGATGTAAATACCTGGAAATAAAAGCTGAAACGTTGATCTCTGGTCTCACGTTCATTATTTGATGTCAAGCCCAAATGTTTTCAGTCTACAGCAAAAATAAAGGAATTCGCCTCACTGTTCCAATACTTTTGGAGGGCACTGTATGTAATCATCTCTTACCCCTCTAATTGCTGCCTCGCTTTTTGATGTTTTCTAAGCAAGGCTTACAACACAATTCTGAAATTCTTATATTGCTCTTAGAAGGAGAGCAGTTTTCTTTCGTTGTGCCACACAAATCATTATTTGCCTTTACTCAACATTTCTCCTTTATGTAAATGTTTAAGGTTATTTTGTGTTTTCACCCCCCACCTAAGTAAACTGTGGTTCCTATAAACGTTGTAGTCTCATCTGCAGCTCCGAAATCCCTTAAATATGAGTGTGATCTAACTTTGGAAAGAAAGCAGTAAAATAGCAGTTTATTGTCATGTCACAAACTAAAAGTGACCCATTAATACAAATATAAATATATATATATAATACACTGTGCTTTTTAAAAGCACTGACAGTATTGCAAGTCATATAGTAATCGTCCACTACATAGACACATTTTCCTAAATATAATACAAAACATAATTTCAAAAGATGAAGCATCTTTGTTTCAAATATAAACAAGTCTTACTGATCATATAAAGAATAACCAAAGGAATTGAAATGTTTACACATTAATACTAGATATTCTTACAGAAAAGATTTTGCTAACTCTCCTTTTTCTAAACATATTTAAAATACCTTTTCTAATTTCTTTAGTTCGGACTCCATATATTATTGGATTGATACTTGCTGGAAAAACAATGTACATCACCCCTAAAAAGGTGTTTAAATCTGTCGGAATAGGAATATTTAGGTTGTGGGACAGAAAAGTAACACTGCCCACAAAATAAAAACACATCATTACTATAAGGTGAGTGCCACAAGTATGGAACGCTTTCCACCTGTCCTCACCCACTGCTGCTCTCAAGACTGCAGTCAAAATCTTTACATATGAAAAGATGATTACAGATATATCAATTCCCACAAAACATACAATCACAGCGAGGCCCATGGCATCATTTTTAGCAGTGCTGCCACAAGCCAGGCTAACAAGAGCCATGTGGTCACAGTAGCAGTGCCTGATGATGTTTAAACCACAAAATGACAAAGAACCTGCTAGTCCAACCAGGGTCAACATAATAGAGCCACTCCTTATGACGGTGAAAACAAGTAATTTAAAGAACATGGACGCGTTTATGATTTCAGCATAACGAAGTGGATAACATATGGCTACGTATCGGTCAACAGCCATTGCCAGTAGAATAGTAGATTCAACTGAGGACAGGAAGTGTGTAAAAAACATTTGCGTTAAACAGCCAGCTAATGAAATTTCATTCAAGTCAAAAATGAAGCTTAGGAGCATACTTGGTATAATAGTTGTAGCTACAACCATATCAACAACACATAACCCAGCAACTAGCATGTACATTGGGCTGTGGAGACTGTCCGTAATTCGTATGACATAGATCAATGTTGAATTACAAGCTAATATAATAAAGTATGAAAGGAAAAGTGGAAAAGAAAATACATGCCTGTACTTGTAGGTTTCTGGAAATCCCACAAATATGAACTTAGTGTGTGAAAAGTTCATTCCCTGAATATCTTCAATCATGTTATTTTCAATGTTGTTTATTTCTCGACCTATATGAAGCAATTCAAAGGAAAAACCAAAACAGGACATAAAAACACAGCATCTGCAAAGTAATTATCAAGATACAACAGATACACATTACTATATATAGCCTACATTAGAGTAAAACATTCACCCAAAGATTTGCAATTAAGAAAGGAATTTACTTCATAAAGTCACATTTTCAATAGCTGTTAAATCACATACCCTTTGGATAATTCTCGAACTTTGTCTGGAGGTTGGTCAGCAGTAAAAGAGCCGTCCACTTAAGTGAACTCACTCCCTTCACATTACGTTTTATACAAAAAATGTGGTCCCAACAGACATTAACAATTCTCTCCTGTCTTCCACGGATACACAACAGTTCTCATCCTTGCTCAGTATTTCCTAATGTAGCCCATTCAAAAGCCCCCAAAACACCAAATTCCTCCCAAAACTTTATTTGTGTATTCTGTCAGATTTCTGGACAGTGCTTTTGAATCTACCAAAACATTAGCCTTTGTCTTTTCCAATGAGTTTGGAATTTATAAAAAATAATACTCTAGTATTATGAAAAATAATACTCTAGAATTTATGTTTTATTACTTAATAGTTTTCATATCGTATGATCACAATTTAAGGATTATTTACCTGAGAATGGTTGAAGATTAAGGAAATATCCAGACTTAATTTGATTAATACAGCCAATCTAATTATGCTTCTCTAAGTCTAAAGCTTTGGAGATGGTCTCACATGGTAGGAATAACGATCCCCATTCACTAATTGACTGAGAGACTAAATTGTTCCCAATACACACCTGCCAAGGTATGGCAAGATCTCCTCTAGACTCAAGGCAAATTACCTCAGACAAACCAATTAGCACTCCTGGACAAATTGTTGGCTCAACATTAAAATATAATGACCCCAGAGAGATTGGTAACCTTTCAACCAGTGTGCCAATTAGGAGTTGTGTAGTTGAGCAAGAAGGTACAGAAATAAAAATTAAATCTTTGTGTGTAGGGTTAAAAAATTATATATTAAAATTTTTTGTTAGGGGAAAGATGAGGGGGGAAATAAATTGTATACATTCCTTATACCTGTTGCACTTTAATTTTTTTTGCTCAAAGTACATTATTTGCGTTAAAAAAAAAGTGTGGTGTATCCAAATGACTGAAATGTTATTTCATTTTGACAAAACAACTAAAAATATTTTTGCATGTGACTAATTTATGTAAATGTACTCTTATCTCTTTGGTTCGAATACCATAAATGATAGGGTTGAAGCAACTTGGGAAAAGCAAATACATTGTACTAAAAAACGCTCGACCGCTCAGAGAAATATTATTCCTAATTCGATATGACAAGAAAGCCAGCAATGCAAAAGTTAATGACACACTCATTACAATAATATGTGTAAGACAAGTGTTCAGCACCTTGACATTCAAAGTACCAGACTTGTAGACAGTCACAAATATTATTACATAAGATGTAGTTATGAAAAGAAAGTCTGTGGCAGGGATGGAAAAAAGCGCCAGCAGTCCAACCACATTGTTGACTGTGGTGTCACCACAGGATAACTGAACCACAGCCATACACTCACAAAAGCAATGCTCCAGTACGTTACTACGGCAATAAGACAATTTTCCTGCCAGGCTGATGGGCAGAGTAATCATGATGATATTTCTTAGCACAGGTGCCACAACAAATTTCTGAAAACTGAGAACAGACATATATTTATGGTAGTGCAGTGGTGTACAAATAGCAAAGTATCGATCCAGTGCCATCCACATCAAAATGGTTGACTGAAATGAACTAATGAAATGAATGCAGAACATTTGCACAAAACAACCTACTAGAGAGATTCTTCTCAAATTGAATAAGAAGTTTAGCAGCATGTTAGGGACAAACAATACAGGCTGGATCACCAACACACCTGACATGAGCCCCATCAATATGAACATTGGCTTGTGTAGAGATTTCTGTGATATAATGATGAACAAAAGGCAAGAATTTGCTGCAAGTGATATCAAAAACATGATGAAAAAAGGAAAAAAGAGAAATGGCCTCCATTCTGCTAGTTCAGAAAATCCATTCAAGACGAAGTCTGTGTGGGAGAAGTTCCTTCCTGAATATTGCATACTGCTGGTCAACTTCTTGATTAACCTGTGACATTAACAAGTGTTACAAGAAACGTTACAAGAAATACAACTTCAACACATTTCTTCACATTCACTCACATTCGGTTGTCTTTACATTGCTATCTTGAAACTATTTTTTAAGAAAAATAACATGATGTTGGTTTTAAGTGTAAACCTCTACAAAATAATATTCTAGACGTATTTGACTGAAATCTAACATTTATTTAATTACTCACCTAACAAGGTGTGCATCCCTTTTCTTGTACCCAGATAAACATACTTTGAACAAAGTTTGTTAAATCACATCCATTGTATTAAAGATTATGGCATTGCTAGCTCCTCCTGCAATAATTCCAACTCTATCCCTGTCTAACCCTAATAGACCTACCAAGTCCTTCACTACTTATATACTGTATACTTTTAGGAAGTCCCCTGATAGGCCTCACTGTTTATTATAACTTTCTGTTTGCACTCTATGTTGGTTATAATTAGGAATCTTGCTCTCCAGTTTTGGTATCATAATTGAATCCGTTGTGTATTCAAATACACATTAATTCATGTCTTGTTATTTTCATCATCATGTTTTAACCAGAACTTTCCTGATATACTGCAACTGGCAATTGCCTAGAAAACAGGTCAGCGATACAAATATATACTCGCTTTAGAAAGTTGCAAGTATGATTCATGTGTTAAGTTTTTGTGTTGTTTTGTGTTAAGTTAAGTTTTTGCCTTCGAACTTTATGAATATACAAATCAAATTGGTTGGTTTTGACAGTACAAATATCACAATCATTTCAATGACGCATTGTAAATAGGACTACATTTCCAATGCTTTTTTGAATTTTTGTTTGACTATACTGACATCTATTGATCACTTTAAATCAGGCATGTCTTTCTACTTGAATAAATAAGGGAGCTTGTATTTGTGTGTAATAACAACATAACAGTGTACATCAGTGTATAACAACATCATAACAGTGTAACAACAGTGGAATAAAATTATAATAACAGTGTAATAATAGTGTAACAACAGTGTATATAGATAATAGACGTTTCTGTAAAGAATTTAAGGAGTTAAAGTAACCAGATAGTCAATAAATAGTGAAGTAGGTACTGATACCAGAAAAATTGACTTAAATACAGTAAATAAGTAATTGTTATTGTTAGTAAAAAGGTAAAACTTATTATCCCGTCTCTGGGTAACAGTGTATCTCTAGGGCTACAAGTGGAAGTGTATTCAGTTGTCCTCAATTAATCTAAAGGGTGAATGAAACACACTATCTCACAACATTTCTATTCCATTTTAATATTCTGTCTGTTTAAAAAATCGAAATAAACATAAACTTCTTACTTCACCTAATCAGGGATGTTGAGGTGAAGTCTGGGCTTCAGTTTGTGATGACGTCAATAAAGCTAAGCTTGTGTAATTGTCCTCTGCGTGTAGTATATAACAGCACTATATGCTACATATGCTATGTTGGTAGATAAGGGTTAGATAATCTGCTTTGTCCTAAGGTGTGCTAACTGAGGCAATTCAAATAACTCAAAGATGCCAAAACTTTCATCATTTGTGGTGAGAATTGTTTTATCGTCTGGATTTTAACAAGCAACAAACGGGACAAGTAACATAACACAGGTTACAGTCTTATCAGTTTGTATACAATACGTGCTATAAAGTGCATTTGAAAATACATCCCAGGGCTGCAGTATACTCATAGTGCAAAACATTACAAAATACAGTGAAAGTGCAAATGCAGTAATTGTTGAGTAATACAAACAAGAAATAAGTTAATATATCGTAATCAATTCAACATACAATACATTATCAAGGACATGAAACTCTTTTTGAGAAGTGTAGCCACGACAGTGCACGTTCTCTTATTTCTTTAGTTCTGATTCCGTATATAATAGGATTTAAACAACTTGGGAAAAGCAGGTACATTGTGCTTATAAACACCCTGCTACTTTGTGAGATATTGTTTTTAATTCGGTATGACATGAAGGCAAGCAGGGCAATTATTAAACTCATAGTCATTACAATGATGTGAGTGAGACAGGTGTTAATGGCCTTGACTTGGGACTTACCGGATTTGAACACAGACACAAATATGATCACATAAGATATAGTTATGAAAATAAAATCAGCCGTAGGAATAAGAAAAACAGCAAGCAACCCAGTGAGGTTGTCAATGTAGATACTCCCACATGCCAGATGAACAAGAGCCATGTGCTCACAAAAGCAGTGGTCTATTACATTCGTATGGCAAAAAGACAATCTTCCAGCCAGAATAACTATTTGTATAATCAGAAGAGCATTTCTTATCAAGGGGGGTATTACATATTTCATAACATTATAGATGGTCATGTAGTTATGGTAGTACAGTGGTGTACAAATAGCAAAATATCGATCCAGTGACATCCACATCAAAACAGTTGACTGAAATGAACCAATGAAATGAATGCAGAACATTTGCACGAGACAACCTGCCAGAGAGATTCCTCTCCAGTCAAGCAAGAAACTGAACAGCATGTTGGGGACAAAGAACACAGGGAGAATGAGATCTACAACAGCCATCCCAGCGATCAGAATACACATTGGTGTATGTAGAGTATTCTGTGATATGATGATGAACAGGAGAAAAGAGTTGGCAGAAAGGGACAGTAAGAACATGAGCAGGAAGGGAGCGAAGAGGAAGGGTCTCCACTCTCCTAGTTCAGAGAATCCATTCAAGATGAAATCACTGTAGGAGGCATTCCACACCAAGTCCTCCTGCATGTTGCTGCAAGTGACAGTTTCACTTAGACCTGAGAAAAAATTTGCAGATGACATTCCAACAATGTTTTCAGTTGCAATATGTGATGGCTTGATCAAACCTGATTTGGCCTTTGAGATAACTTGTGATAGTCTGGAGTTCATTCACAACTACGCATCTTGCATCTAATCCCCATCGTTCCATGCACAAAATAACGTGGAGTAGTTATGGTATCTAATGTATCTTAAGTCAACGTGGGAAGCCTAGACCAGGTTTAAAGTTATTAAAAATTCAAAAGTATTGTGAAAATGGCAAGTACCTTTGTATATGAACAAGAAAGGAATTACCTGATGGAGTGCGGATGCTGAAGTGTTAGTAGTAACACATTGAAATTACATGTTGCATGAAATCAATGCCAGTAAGATAGCATTGTACAGTCTGAGTGTATTCATGTAGAGTGCACTTACTGAAAATCATATCAATGCATTCAACAGCTCAGCTTTATACAACTTCTTCAATTTATTTCCTGTGTAGGCCGACCTCATGCAGGGACTTCCAGAGAAAACCCTTATGTTCCCCCTGACACTTCAAATCTAATTTAGTATCTGGTCTGGTCACTGGACCACATAATTTTGACTTACACCACATGTTCCTAAAAGTGTCCCCCCCCCCCTTCCAAAACATTTTAGCAATCCCCAAATTACTAGTGCTTGAAGGCAATACATTAATGTACTCCCTTCATTCACTTTGATTATTTGTATTATTATTAATGCAATATACTTATAAGTGACATTAAACTATGTTTTTAAGTTTTATTTGTAAGTTATAATTCTCATTATCAACACATTTCAGCAATAAATGAACATTAAAACTGCAATATGATGTAAATAAGTTGTTATGTTGCATCATGTTTACTGCTGGTCATTGTTTTTAATTGGAGACGTAGGGACAGGAGTCAGCAGAGACCAGCCTTAGTTTCTGCATCCACAGTGGCAGTACACTTGTAGTAAGACCCAGAGGGTCTGTAAGGTTTAAAGTGGACCTTTAGGAGGCCTGTGTGGCCCAACCTTTGGGACTAATTATCCTTCAACTCGGAATTAGACTTACTATGACCACTAATTATCAACAACAACCGTGGTTCTTTTGTTACAGTTTAATGTCTATACGATTTTGTTTTGTTCAAGGACTTTGAGCAGACTGTAGATGTAGTTCATTTGAAACGTAAAGGGGTAAAGATAGGTCGACATAATCATTGACATATGTAAATATTTCTGTTTCATTTACAGATTGCCTACTGTATCGGTTGGAAATATATATTCGAGATGAGACATCAATATTTGATCTGAGAATGGGTAGTCTACTCAAACGGGCCTGTCAGTGCTCGTTTTAGTCCGAGTATCACAGATAGTCAACCAAATAAACTGTTATCTCCTTTTGTTCGAATTCCAGGAATGACTGAGTTTAAAAGGGTTACCTTGGGTAAAACTAGTGTAGATAGAACATGCACATCAGGAGGTATGACACTGTAGCCAACAGATGCAGTCACATCCCTTATAGGTAACAGAGATCCCAATGAGTGGCCGATGCAAGTGAACGGCCTATTTGAGGGAATTTTGTGAGGTCGATCCCAATATAGCAATAAGTATCAGTATGTACTGTATGTGTAAGCCATAAAACCTGGTAAGTAGTTAGTATACAGAACTCTAGCAACAACTGCTACTGTAAAATGTGTTGTTGATGGAAGTAATACCACAAGCCAAATAAACCACGAAGGTATGCTACAGTGGTAGAGAATGTTCAAAGAGCAAAACATTAGTGGTCCTAATAGAGTCACCATTCTATTTCTAACCCTATTAAGATTGTCAACTGGAAGGATGGGCAGAGAATACATGTAACTGACTTGCACATACCTAACCCGATGAACTATGTGTTTGTGACTACATTGATCGGTGTGGTGAGCGGGAAACGTTTTCATCAAAACTCATTCTCTGTCAGACTTGCTAATGGCACAAGAGTTGTTTCACATTGCACAGTTGCCAGCGCTTCTGACTGCAAAGTACATGGTCTTGGGCTTGTTGTACACTGTAAATACTGCACTGATCCAAGAGAAGCCAAGCAACGAAACAAACACTGGAACTTTGGTTCCCTCTACTGGATGGGAAGTTACTGGCAACATGGTGTCTGAGAGTTGCGCATGTAATTATGCTACGTTACAATAGTTGCATGAAGACTATTATTCTTGGATAGGCAAATTCCTCATGGTGACCGAACACAAATGTTTGCTTGTGTGTATTCAACCACACAAAGACAATATTTCTTAAATATAGCAGAACATGCTGTTATATCCAACAGTAGACTTGGGCACAGACCTGCATGTTTCCAACAGAATAGGTTGTAATTTGATGGAAGTAACACTAGATGGTGGAGTAAAATCAAGCAAATCATTTCCTAATTTAATAGACATTATTTGCTGTTAACATGCATGGAATATAGAAACGTATTATATATTAAAAACATATATCACACAGTTGCATCACTGTCTACAGTTTTAAGGATTACATTAGTATAGTCATAATAACAATGATAAGACATAAAAAATTGTAAAGATAATGATTGTATACATCAGTAGCAGAGTAAAAAAGCAGGTCCCTTGAAATTGATTTCAGCCCGTTATCAGCTCTCTCGGCTATATGGCTTTGTAAATTTCAACAAAAACCACTTTGACATGGTCGCGTCCTCTCATGAATTAAGGCCATCATTTGATGTAGAATCTTCTGAAAGATTCCCTAATCTTTGCTGTCTTCACCCCAAAAATGATGGGATTTAGAATAGGGCAGATCATCAAAAAGTAAACCGACAGAAAAATCCGGAGCATGACATGAACATGTTGCATGTTAAACCGATTTTGGGCCACTTCAAATAAACAGCCCACAGCAAAATTCAGCAACGACAAAAGATGTGGGATGCAAGTGTTAAGAGCTTTCTGCTGTGACTGTTTTGAAGAACTGGAACAAATATTCAGAATTTTTGCATACGAATAAATAATTAGAATCAATGGGAGGCCTACCGATAAAAACATTGTAAAACTTCCATAAATATTATTCAATGTTGTATCTTCACAAGCCAACTTGACAAGTGAATAATTATCACAATAGACCTTAGCAATTACATTTCCACACAAACTGAGTTTAACAGTCATAGAGAGTAAAACAGGGAACTTACCAAATGAATATATCCAGATGAATGCAATCAACAAATATACATGCATTGGAGACATAATTTCAATGTATCGCAAAGGATAACAAATGGACACGTATCTGTCATATGCCATCACAGCCAGATTTGTGAACTCAATAGAAGCATATGTGTGAACACAGAATATCTGCAAAATGCAATGGAATCTAGAAATGTGGTGAACATCTAAGAGCATGTTATGAATCAGCCATGGGAAAAGCCCTGTGCTGCCATACAGTTCGTTCACAAGCAAACTGCAAAGTAGAAAATACATGGGTTCATGCAAGTTCCTATTAAAAATCACCAGTCCTATTGTGAGACCATTAAAAATTATTACAGAAAAATACATAAGGATTAATAAGGTGAAGTAGAAGGGCGACATGTTCCCCATATCACTGTAAGCAGTGAGTTTAAACCATGTTACCTCGGAGGAGTTCTCCATTTCAGATTTTCTTTTTTAAAGCATTCCAGTGAAGATAGGAAATCGTATTTTACATCAGTATTACAGACATTAAGTCAACAACGGCCTTGCACTGGCCAAGACAAATGCAGATTTCTGTTTATTTATATCCTAAGAAGAGAGAGAGAGAGAGAGAGAGAGAGAGAGAGAGAGAGAGAGAGAGAGCGATCTACATGTCCTACATGTGTCATTTTGTTCGAAAAGTTGACTCTATTAGAGAATCGCGTTCAGTCGCTTGAGGAAGAACGTATGCTAGTAACTTTAGATGCGACTGGCGCAACATCACAGACAGGGAGTCCTAGCGTGAGTGAGGACTCAAGTTTAGCCCCACCGGTTTCACCTTTGCAGCATGGTGGGAGTGGGACTCCGCAGACGTTAGTGATCGGTGACTCCATCACTCGTAACATTAGATTGGAGGGACCAGCGACAGTTTACTGTGTACTTGGGGCCAGAGCTACCGACATAGAAGCTAATCTTAGGGTGCTGGCTAGCACTAGGGCTAAGGCAAATGCCCAAGCTAAGGCACATGGCGCACGCACTGATGATAGGTATGAGAATATTGTCATTCATGTCGGCACCAATGATGTTAGGCTGAGGCAGTCAGAGGTCACGAAGGTTAATATTGCTCGGGCATGTGACCTTGCTCAAAAGATGAGTCGGCATCGAGTAATAGTCTCTGGCCCACTACCTGCTAGGGGGACTGACGAGATCTACAGCAGGCTTGTCTCTCTCAACCGCTGGTTGGCTCGCTTTTGCTCAGAACAGGGTTTAGGATTTGTAGATAATTGGTCTCGTTTCTGGGCCAAACCTGGCTTGTTGAAAAGTGACGGGCTCCATCCTAGCTGGAGAGGTGCTTTTCTTTTGTCTAGGAATATTGAAGCTATTCTAAAGCAGACCTGACACTCACTAGAACAAGCCGGGCTACAGTCTCTTAGAGAGTCTGATAGGTATGTTGATAGGCATGCTGTGAGCTGTTGGGGCCCCGATAGCTCAGCTTGTAGTGTAGCCAGGGTGGTTGCTGATGTTGTTTTTCCCATTGAGACGGTGTCGGCCCCCCGCCCTTTTTCCAAATTCCGGCCCTCAATTATTAGGAATTATACCAATTTAATATATATTCAGCCTTGCTCACCCGTTGCTCTTCCAACTCAGTTTCCTGATAACAGTGCCACCTTTTCAGAAGTATTATCTACGTCTAAAGCTGCCAAAAACCCATACTGGAATGTTGGGCTCCTAAACATCAGATCTCTATCCACAAAGGCCGTTTTGATTAATGATCTGATGTCTGACTGCAGCCTGGACCTGATTGGTCTCACCGAAACCTGGCTAAAACCTGATGAATATTTCCCCCTGAATGAAGCTTCGCCTCCTGATTTTGCGTATTCACACATCCCTCGTGTTTCAAAGAAAGGTGGTGGTGTTGCTATGTTATATAAAGCTAGCTTCAACCTCAGCCTAAAATCTGTCAATACCTTTAAATCATTTGAGATAATTTGTATGAAACCACCAACTACTTTAAAAAGGACTAATTCTACTACTGTTGCCCCCCCTCCTTCGTTTTGTATAGTTACTCCATACCGGCCCCCTGGCCCATACTCCCTCCCAATTACCTACCTAAAAAACTTACAGCGGGTGCAAAATGCTGCTGCTAGACTATTGACTAAAACTAGAAAGTTTGATCATATAACATCGACTCTTATCTCTTTACACTGGCTCCCTATCCAAGCCAGAGCTGATTTCAAAGTTCTACTACTAACTTACAAATCTCTGCATGGATTGGCACCACTGTACCTCTCCAGTCTCCTTGCACCCTATTGCCCCGCAAGGTCTCTAAGATCTCAAAATGCCGGCTATCTGGTAATACCCAAAGTTAAGAAAAAAACTGCTGGAGGTAGGGCGTTCTCATATAGAGCACCTCTTCTTTGGAACAAATTACCCATCTCAATTAAGGAAGTTGATACTGTCTCGACATTTAAAACTAGATTAAAAACGTTGTTGTTTAGTCAATTCTATGATTGTTAAAGGGAAGTATGTGTGTACTTTCTATGTAAACCTGGGATGTGTGCTTGCCTATGTGTGTATCACATGTAACTTTTAAATTTTAATTATAGCTTATGTTCACATTGCCCAGCTAGATGTTACAAATAAAGTAAACCTGTTACTGTATATTGTTAGTATTATTATTATTATAGTTCCGTTGCTGTATATTGTTACTGTTATAGTTTTTATTACTAGTTGGAGACAACGGGGGACTGGCTGTTTTCATCCTTATTCGTATAAGTATAACCTACTTTAGAGTTCTTTCCCCTGGAACAGATTTCATGTTCCAACTGAGGGGGGCTGTCGTTGTTTTGGTGTGTGGGGCTGCATCAAATACCCTTTTTGCTCTGTTAAATTGCTGCACTAGTCCACACTTGACCGGTGGGGATCTCATTCTATTTTGACTGTAACTGTTAGCTGCTCCTGGCATTCTCTAATCCCTGCTCTCCTCTCTGTCCCCCCCCCCACACATTCCCTGTGGTGTGGGGGGTTTGAGCTGTCAGGACCTGCTTGGTCGTCGGTCTGCCAACGCTGAACCAGGTCGTCACCCGGAATCCAGTCTCCATGACGGCCAACAGCGAGTTTCCCGGTCCCATCCAACGTCTATAAAGCCGAACAATGGATTTTGGTGTTTCAAAACCCATTGACACTGTATGACTATGTTTAGCTTGTGTTCTGCTCCTCTCTCTTACCAACCGTCTCTGGAGGAGGGGATCCCTCTCTGAATTGCTCCTCCCAAGGTTTCTTCCATTTTTTCTCCCGGTGGGAGTTTTTCTGGGAGTTTTTCCTTGTCTTCCTTGAGGGTTTAGGTTGGTTGAGGGGCAGTTCTATGGGCGCATGTGAAGCCCTCTGTGACATGCTTGCGTGTAAAAAGGGCTATACAAATAAATTTGATTTGAGCGATGCCGACAATTAGTCAGCATCCTTTATTATTGCCTTTTAATTGTTAAACATATTCACATATGTTCACATATGTTTACATATTCTATCTTATTATTCATTCACATGTATTCCTGCTGTAACATATTGTGTATCAATGACAATCCTGTATAAAACAGTTGCTTTATAGTCAGGAGTAGCTTCTTGGAACTAAAACTAATACTTGGAACTATTACTGATGAGGTGAATCTGAAATGATTGTCAACCCATTCTTGTGAAGACGGGCAACAATTTATTCCGCAAAACACAGCCCTAAACTGAAACACAGACAAAAATTAAAAAAAAATTACAACTAAAACACAAAACCAAATTATATAATATATTATAATGATATAATACCATACAGATTGTTCTGTCTTTTTACCCAGAGGTGTTGTTAGACATAAAACTGTACTGGGGCACAGGCCCCTATTCATATCCCTTTTTTCTTTCAAGCTTGCTGCGCACAATGCACTACTCAGCTATAGAAACTCCCCTTGCTTAACCCTTTACTGCCTAATACAAAATTCCGAACATTCCATATGCTGTTGAAATATGATATGCATATTAATATTCATATTTTATGGATTTTCATATAAAATCATACACCTTAACTGTTTATACCATCTTGAAGAGGAGAACTAGGGGATTTTTATCATGTAAATGAATATATGATTACTTAAGGCAAATCATATTTTATCAAAGTGGTTTCAGGTAGATATTTTTAACAAAAACTTCTCCATCCACCATACCTCATCAGACAACTGAATTTGTCACCACTTTAATTACAAGATAGAGAAAAACTTTGAGTAGGTGGAATATCCACAAGTCTGTGGGCAATGTAGAACAGAAGACAGATTAGAAATACCTTATTTTGATTAAAAGTTATGACCATTCTTGTGACTAGTGGAGACATGGGGGAAACCGGAATTATCCTGTCCCAAAAGCAGCTAAAAGCAGCTAGCGCTATGGCTAGATACTCCTCTCGATAAGTAAAAAACGTTCGAGTTTCTTCCACAATCGACCGAATTGGCCAAACAAGGCATGTACATTTAGCTTAGAGTATACATAATCTACCTAGTTAATGTTGTTTTTCGAAGTTTTTTAGAAATCTGCTCAAATCGAAGCTAAACAGTGCTACTACCGTCATTGCTGCCTGTCACAAACGGCCAAGCCGGACACGTCATTCTTTCCTGAAAACACTCGCGTCACTCCCACAAACAAATTCTTCGTAAGTAAAAAGTTGAGACTTTTAATAGAGAATATTGACAACACATATTAAGGAACTTGTCTTAACTCATAATATCGTCTCCGATTTCAATTCGAAGCTGTATATCTAACACTGTAGGCAATCTCCCATGGTCTCCGCTATGGCTCCGCCTCAGAAAACAATGGCTGCCGTTGCAGACGATAGATTTATTTCCCCCTCCCACTAACCCCTTAACCAATGATATGTGCTTTGAGTTTAAGTTGTCATGAGTATCTGGCAGTTTTCAGAAATAAAATCGGTGATTGGATGGCAAAGTTATTAAGGCGGGTTCTATGGGTCTTTTTCGACCCATATTTGAATGGTCCGGCAGGATTAACCAACTATAGGCTACAACAGTTCAGGGATGCAAGTTTGATATCAGCTTCGGCTGGGATTTTCTTGTTTTTACCAATAAAATGTTAGTATTTTACAAAAGATATTAGCCGCGTTTCCCATATTCGTTAAGAAGCTCTTAACGCTAAGAGCTTCTTAAGAACGTTCTAAGAGCGTTCTAGAGCGTTCTTAGAACGATCCAAAGTAGGTCTGAGCGTTAAGATCTTCTTAACGAATCTGGGAAACCCGGCCATTAAAAGTAAATGAAAAGGAAAGTCAATCGGGTTAGGGTTAATTTCAGCCTGAACCGTTAGTGCTACAACGGAACGTTAAATCGAATTCAACCAACGCAATCGGTTCTGAGACGAAGTCTAGTACTGTAGTCTACTGTTTTAGTACAATTTACCGCGACAAGAAAAAAGTGTATTCGTATCAGTGCAAGCAAAAACAAAATGTTTGTCTTTCTATAATGCAGCTACAGTCTGACATCTACTCAATCCGCGCATTCATGAATGGATCCGCGTGTTATACTGCTCGTGCCTTGAATGTATCCCGCCGGCGCCAATCTTGTCCTCGCGATCATGTCAACTTGAACTCTCCTTACTTTTCGTATCAGTTATCAGTGATCAGTTAGTTGACATTGGCGTTTAAAGTGGAGTTTATTGAGAAAATGTTTCTTAAAATACACCGAAACATGGGCAAACAGCGTCCCATCCCTCCACCACGATTAAACACGGATCAACCTAATGCTAAAAATGCTTAGTACGAGGCGAAAAGAGTGAGGAGATTCGTCCCGGCCTGGCCAGAAGTTTCCCTGGCTTTGATACTAATGGTAAGAGATGTAGGTTACTGCTCAACTTGTAGTGATTACTCTGGTATTGCAGACAGGTAAGTCAACTGTCATAATTGAGCTTAAACACATGTAGCTCGAGTTATATAACCTAGCCTATCAAACTTGATCTCAGAGAATCAGTCGCTTTAAACCCAAATTTCATTTTAAGATGAGCCTACACCACTGGAAACGTTAGCTTTGCTTCTTAGCTTTCGTAGCTTACGTTAGCTATCCAATGAACCATTAGTATTTTCCTAAATATCAAGCTAAGTTATGTCCCAACATATAACTAGTCAGAAATAAGTTAAGCTAATTAGAACGTTTGCTTCGCCTCAGCCGCAATTTTTGGGACCTTTATTAGAGCGCAAAATCGTTTTTTGAGCTTAATGTAGCAAACATTTTACAAGCCATTTTTCAGTTGGTAAAATCTTGTCTAGAGAAGGTGATGTCTTTTTGTCTCTTAATTTTTCAGCCCCACGTGCCTTGCGTTTCTTAGCCTGGTTTAGCCAAAGAGCTCTCCACCTTTATTGTTGGAATGCTGCCTCAGCATTGTGTACGTAAAAGCCTAGAGTGCAGACTGAAACGCTTTGAGTGGAGGGGAGCTTCGAAATCAGTTTCAGAAAGTATTTATAGTTTGCCAGCATTGCCACAATTTTAGCTCTTCATGCTTCGTTCTTGGATCGCTGGATTGGATTTTTGGATAGCTAATTTTGTGCTGGTCGTAGACAGTTGTCTGTGGAATCCAACAGACTTACACATTTGTTCAGAGCCCCACGAAAGCGAGACAAAGTCCAACTCTTGTCCCATAGAGTCCAATGCAAATCTGGTGACAAATTCGTCAGAGAAACCAAAACAACAAGATTTAGAAACTGCCGGTAGAGTCGTATTTCTGACCGCACAGACATATAAAGGACATATCTGGTTTCGGCAGAGTCTTGGTCATGGAAAATATTTTTTGGATTGGAGTATAGTTTTGTGTCTAGGTTAACTTGTTTGAGGTGTGGATTCTAGCAACATTTCTGGTATACTCTGCCCTCTGTGTGTTAGCAGCCATAGCGTCACCATCACCGTGGCAACCACACAAACACTAACACAGGTGATTGGTATTAGCTGATTAGTGGAGACACAAGACAAGCGATTCAATCAACTCCACTCATTAAAAAACTAAGAGCACCCCAACACAACTACTACCACTACTGATACTACTATAACTTATGCCACTACTACAACTACAAATTCTGCAGATGCTGCTAATATCTCTAACTACTATGCTAATGGTACTGTTTTGTTCTACTTCGCCACTGAGTGCGTTCACTTGACCATGAGAAACCCTATAGCCATTGTTGGTTTATGCTAATAATACGATTACTCTGTTTACATGTGTAATTAGTTATGCGATTACTCAATAAATGCGTCTACATGATTCTTTTTATTAATTGTTGTATGCTCCACGGACAAAACTTGCACCATCATCCTTCTGCAACAGACATCGCCGTGTCTTCCTGTATCGGCCCTACTGCTGTATGTTTCATTCAATCAACACATTGAATCCTTCTAAGAAAGCCGAGTAAACGCACTCAATGATAGGCTACTGCTACTGCTACTATTTACCATCCCAACTATAATTTCAGCTGTTAAAACTATAATATTCTTGTTACGACCAGCTAGCCTACTTCTTTTTCTGTTTAACAGTTCAGCTTTCAGCTTCTCCCGCATCGTAGGCTATTTAAGCTCTTAGCTTTGTTGATGCAGTTCAGCTTCCACACTTCCTCTTGAAATTCAACTACTTCTTTGATTGCTTCACAACGTTCAAACTTATTCTCCCGCATTGTATTTAAGCACTTGGCTTTGTTAGATGATGCAGTTCAGCTACCACACTGCCTCTTTAGAGTGAGTCACACATTTTTTAAATTAATTTGAGCTTGCAGGTATTTTCTCATTTTTGTATTTTCAGCCATTATTTTTTTTTTCTTTCCCCGCGTTATGGGAGCAGTGGTACTGTTAGGATGTGAAGCAAGCGATGCCAGGCTATATCTCTTGTTCTGCCTGTTTTGTAATATACATGCCTAATATTTCTATACTAAATTAATATCGGCATTATAAGTATTATAACTACACTGTAAAATGTTACCAGGATTTAACAATATTTAACTGCAATGTTTCACAATAACTCATCGTATAATAACTTTACAGGCTTTAACTGCAATAATCCCAATATCATGTTGTAATGTAGAATACATAGGAGACAATCAATGCAAAAGAGCTGCAGTTCTGGTGCAGACAGGAGAACCTAGCAGAACACCTTCTCTGTAGCACTCCATCCAGTCCAGAACCCGGGGTCCTGAAGTCTCGACCCTTACGATACTCTAACGATGCGATGTTAATATACCTCTCTGATCTAACGAGTCTGGATAACTGTCGTGACCTCTCAGGTGGGCTATGGCTGCGATGGAGAGCTGGAGAGATGGTTGTTCTGCTAGGTTCTCCTGTCTCTGCACAGGAACTGCAGATCTTTTGCAGTGATCGTTAATGAGCCTATTGACGAATCATGGTCAGAATTATGATGGCCCATGCTACACCCCTTCACCAGATATACAGTACATAGATATATGTATATAGACGGTACTACATTGTTCAAAAAGTTACCCTAATGGTTAATCCGGCCTTGCCAGGGCCCCTTACATGTCATGTGCCCCTGGGCAAGTGCCCAGTTGTTCTAATGGTTAATCCTGCTTTGCTCAGATGACACTGACAGTTCGTTAACTGGCTAACGAAATCACCTCTCACCCTCAATATTCTGTGAGTACAAGTCCCATGGAGTAAATATTTACCCGCTAATTTACCCGGTTACATTGTAGTGGTTTGTAATATGTAACCTGTAGGCTATTCAACATGTTGAATTAAACATTATATATAGTTACAGCATCAATAGACGGTAGGCCTACATGGAAACATACGGGAACACTGTTGCAGAAGCATGATAGTACGCGTTACATTTCTCAACAATTTGGTTGTCTTTCTAAAAGTTTCTTCCACCATCTTTTTTTCACTTTTGTGAAAAAGCAATTAAGAACATATTTCAGATTGACATTATTAATCATTGCAGCATTCAGGAAAACAAATAGCAACATAGTGATCTGTTGTCATGCCAAGTAAGATTGTCAACTGGAAGGATGGGCAGAAAATACATGCTAACTGACTTACACATACCTAACCCGATGTACTATGTGTTTGTGACTACATTGATCGGTGTGGTGAGCAGGAAATGTTTTCATCAAAACTCATTCTCTGTCAGAGTTGCTAACGGCACGAGAGTTGTTTCACATTGCATAGTTGCCAGCGCTTCTGACTGCAAAGTACCCAGTCTTGGGCTTGTTGTACACAGTAAATACTGCACTGATCCAAGAGAAGCCAAGCAACGAAACAAACACTGGAACTCTGGTTCCCTCTACTGGATGGGAAGTTACTGGCAACATGGTGTCTGAGAGTTGCCCATGTAATTATGCTACATTACAATTAGGGCTGGGCGGTATGACGGTATATACCGTGCAACGGTAGAAATGTGTCTACCGGGAGAGATTTGGCTATACCGTTTCAACCGCGGTATACTTTATACTATATTTGTGTATTACACGTTAGGGGTGTCACGATACCAAAACTTCAGTAGTCGGTGCCAATACCATTAAAATAACACGATTCTCGATGCCAATTTCGATACCATGGTAAAAAAAAAAAGGATTGTCTAAGATTCCATGTAGGCTACTTGAACCATGAACTTCTTTAAAATATTTGAAAAATAGCAAAATGTCCTACAAAGACATACAAAACATGTGCAATAGAGCATAGCACAACATAATAACGTGCAATTAAGCCATTCAGCTAACAAGATGAACATGACATGAGTTTACCTTCTAAGCTATGGGCTAACGTTAAAACTACAGCTAACCTAAACTATGTACATAAGCCATTGTAACACACGTGCCCACCATCTCAAACATCATGTAACATGTATTTTAGTATGACAGATTAAACAAACAGAAAAAGAGCATTCTTTGGATGTATTCAGAATTTCGCCGCGACTTCAACGAACATTGATTTATTTTGTATGATGCCATATGTTAGTATAGGTGCTGCGCCTCTTCTGGAACTGAATCAGAACTTGCCTTGAATTCTTTAAACAAATCCAGATGACGATCTTTCAGGTGCTTAGCTAAATTGGAAGTATTCCCCCTTGGTCTGAAGACTGCGGTAGCATTTTTTATTAATTAATTATAACGCCACGGTCATCTGCCTCAAACGCAAACTACTTTTTTTGCCTTTCTTGTCAACAAGTCGAAGCGGGGCGATCGCTAAAGCAGCAGTTGTTATCTTGTTTTTCTTAATGCAAACGTCGACTGGAACACTCCTGAAGGCGCAGCACCGATGCTAACATCTGGCATCGGCGCTCACGGTACTTACGGTGCTTCAAAAAAATGGGCATCGTCGGTGTTTTGTTATTTTAGCATCGGAAGGTACCGTAAGTATCGGTTCTCGTGACATCCCTATTACACGTGTCAATTAAATGTCTGGTTGTTGTATTGTATATAAGCCATCATATAAATCGCATTCTTGCAATATTTAGAATTGTAGTTTAATTTCTATTTGATTTGCTATTTTCGTTTGACCTGAAGCACATTTGCGTTGGTCTGACGGAATTTTCGATGTGGAGTGTATTTTGTCTAAGCGGACTAATAATACGATTACTCTGTTTACATGTGTAATTAGTTATGCGATTACTCAATAAATGCGTCTACATGATTCTTTTTATTAATTGTTGTATGCTCCACGGACAAAACTTGCACCATCATCCTTCTGCAACAGACATCGCCGTGTCTTCCTGTATCGGCCCTACTGCTGTATGTTTCATTCAATCAACACATTGAATCCTTCTAAGAAAGCCGAGTAAACGCACTCAATGATAGGCTACTGCTACTGCTACTATTTACCATCCCAACTATAATTTCAGCTGTTAAAACTATAATATTCTTGTTACGACCAGCTAGCCTACTTCTTTTTCTGTTTAACAGTTCAGCTTTCAGCTTCTCCCGCATTGTAGGCTATTTAAGCTCTTAGCTTTGTTGATGCAGTTCAGCTTCCACACTTCCTCTTGAAATTCAACTATTTCTTTGATTGCTTCACAACGTTCAAACTTATTCTCCCGCATTGTATTTAAGCACTTGGCTTTGTTAGATGATGCAGTTCAGCTACCACACTGCCTCTTTAGAGTGAGTCACACATTTTTTAAATTAATTTGAGCTTGCAGGTATTTTCTCATTTTTGTATTTTCAGCCATTATTTTTTTTTTTTTCCCCGCGTTATGGGAGCAGTGGCACTGTTAGGATGTGAAGCAAGCGATGCCAGGCTATATCTCTTGTTCTGCCTGTTTTGTAATATACATGCCTAATATTTCTATACTAAATTAATATCGGCATTATAAGTATTATAACTACACTGTAAAATGTTACCAGGATTTAACAATATTTAACTGCAATGTTTCACAATAACTCATCGTATAATAACTTTACAGGCTTTAACTGCAATAATCCCAATATCATGTTGTAATGTAGAATACATAGGAGACAATCAATGCAAAAGAGCTGCAGTTCTGGTGCAGACAGGAGAACCTAGCAGAACACCTTCTCTGTAGCACTCCATCCAGTCCAGAACCCGGGGTCCTGAAGTCTCGACTCTTACGATACTCTAACGATGCGATGTTAATATACCTCTCTGATCTAACGAGTCTGGATAACTGTCGTGACCTCTCAGGTGGGCTATGGCTGCGATGGAGAGCTGGAGAGATGGTTGTTCTGCTAGGTTCTCCTGTCTCTGCACAGGAACTGCAGATCTTTTGCAGTGATCGTTAATGAGCCTATTGACGAATCATGGTCAGAATTATGATGGCCCATGCTACACCCCTTCACCAGATATACAGTACATAGATATATGTATATAGACGGTACTACATTGTTCAAAAAGTTACCCTAATGGTTAATCCGGCCTTGCCAGGGCCCCTTAGATGTCATGTGCCCCTGGGCAAGTGCCCAGTTGCCCTAATGGTTAATCCTGCTTTGCTCAGATGACACTGACAGTTCGTTAACTGGTTAACGAAATCACCTCTCACCCTCAATATTCTGTGAGTACAAGTCCCATGGAGTAAATATTTACCCGCTAATTTACCCGGTTACATTGTAGTGGTTTGTAATATGTAACCAGTAGGCTATTCAACATGTTGAATTAAACATTATATGTAGTTACAGCATCAATAGACGGTAGGCCTACATGGAAACATACGGGAACACTGTTGCAGAAGCATGATAGTACGCGTTACATTTCTCAACAATTTGGTTGTCTTTCTAAAAGTTTCTTCCACCATCTTTTTTTCACTTTTGTGGAGTAGAGCAGACCATAGCCGGGCTTATAACTATAGGTAATTGCGCTAGTTAGCTACCGTTATCTTTTGCCTAAATTATGCCTAAGCCGTGCAACGGAACCAAAGGCAATCAAAACGATAACTTGTTTTTACAAACACGGAATTTACTGTGGCAGAAAGGTGCATACAATAAACATATACGGATCTTAATTTAAAAAGTACAATGTTATAAAATAAAATAAAAAGCGTAATACTAAAGAGCCAAACAATAACTATCGGAGAAACCCTATAGGTTCCCTCCTACCGGAGGAACCCTAAAGCACACCCAATTAAAGTAGAGCAGAGCAAACTGTCGTGCCGTTTGTGACTGTGGCTTGCTAGTGAGCTACAGTTATCTTCACTTTTAATAAACATATCAGGATTTTTATTAAAAAAGTAGAATTTATAAATAAAACAAGTCTATAATACTAAAGAACTAAACAATATGTAAGATATATAGGCTATAAATATATAATTAAGCTCACCCAATTAAAGTAGAATGGAATAGAGCAGAGCCAAGCTTGCGTGTGCCTAAACTGTAGTGCCGTTTGTGACTGTGGCCTGCCAGTGAGCTACAGTTATCTTCACTCATAGCCGCAGAGCCGACCCGTCGAGCGGAGCTGAGCTTGAGCCGAGCCGCGCTGCTTGTGACTTTGACCGTGACTGCTCCTAGCTAGTCAGCTAATGGTTACCTCCCCTTTAACAGCTTGGCTCAGCATTGCACTATGGAGGATTTTTTTGCCGTTGCAATTAAAGTTTTGTTTAATAGAGTATTAAATCAACAAAGATGGTGAATAGCGCCACCCAGTGTATTGGAATGTGTTAATTAGCTCTGCGTTAGATCAGAGGATCACTAGATCAGGCGTTAGGATCCGCCTACCAACTTTGATGGGCGAGTTTGACAATAAATTCAGGAAGCACTGCAACACGAGGTGACATGAAAATGCAATTGACTGAGGGCGCTGTTTAGCGTATGGTTTTAGAATATTGTCCACTGCACAGTAACACAGGTGCAAGTACATTCAGTTGTTGGACAAGTAAAAAATGTCTAACTTTCCCAAAGGACAAGTGGCCCAAAAAATCTAAACGTGAGGTGATAAAAGCATGGATGACAGTTTCAAGGTCTTTAAAAGACAATGCAGATTTTCAGTCTTTAAGGTTTAAAGTGGACCTTTAGGAGGCCTGTGTGGCCCAACCTTTGGGACTAATTATCCTTCAACTTGGAATTAGACTTACTATGACCACTAATTATCAACAACAACCTTGGTTCTTGGTTGGGTTGTTACAGTTTAATGTTTAAACGATTTTGTTTTGTTCAAGGACTTTGAACAGACTGTAGATGTAGTTTATTTGAAATGTAAAGGGGTAAAGATAGGTGGACATAATCATTGACATGTAAATATTTATGTTTCATTTACAGATTGCCTACTGTATCAGTTGGAAATAGAGATTCGGGATGAGACATCATTATTTGATCTGTGAATGGGTAGTCTACTCAAATGGGCCGGTCGGTGCTCGTTTTAGTCCGAGTATCACAGATAATCAACCAAATAAACTGTTATCTCCTTTTGTTCGAATTCCAGGAATTACTGAGTTTAAAAGGGCTAACCTCGGGTAAAACTAGTGTAGATAGAACATGCACATCAGGAGGTATGACACTGTGGCCAACAGATGCAGTCACATCACTTATAGGTAACACAGATCCCAATGATGCAGGTGAACGAACTATTGGAGGTAATTTTGTGAGGGTGATCCAAATATAGCAATATGTATCAGTATGTACTGTATGTGTAAGCCACAAAACATGGGAAGTAGTTAGTATACAGAACTCTAACAACAACTGCTACTGTAAAATGTGTTGTTGATGGAAGTATTACCACAAGCCAAACGAACCACGAAAGTATGCTACAGTGGTAGAGAATGTTCAAAGAGCAAAGCATTAGTGGTCCTAACAGAGTCACCATTCCAGCAATTAAGAACATAATTCAGATTGACATTATTAATCATTGCAGCATTCAGGAAAACAAATAGCAACATAGTGATCTGTTGTCATGCCAAGTAAGATTGTCAACTGGAAGGATGGGCAGAAAATACATGCTAACTGACTTACACATACCTAACCCGATGTACTATGTGTTTGTGACTACATTGATCGGTGTGGTGAGCAGGAAATGTTTTCATCAAAACTCATTCTCTGTCAGACTTGCTAACGGCACGAGAGTTGTTTCACATTGCATAGTTGCCAGCGCTTCTGACTGCAAAGCACATGGTCTTGGGCTTGTTGTACACAGTAAATACTGCACTGATCCAAGAGAAGCCAAGCAACGAAACAAACACTGGAACTCTGGTTCCCTCTACTGGATGGGAAGTTACTGGCAACATGGTGTCTGAGAGTTGCGCATGTAATTATGCTACATTACAATTAGGGCTGGGCGGTATGACGGTACCCTGCGACGGTAGAAATGTGTCTACCGGGAGAGATTTGGCTTTACCGTTTCAACCGCGGTATACTTTATACTATATTTGTGTATTACGTGTCAATTAAATGTCTGGTTGTTGTATTGTATATAAGCCATCATATAAATCGCATTCTTGCGATATTTAGAATTGTAGTTTAACTTCTATTTGATTTGCTATTTTCGTTTGACCTGAAGCACATTTGCGTTGGTCTGACGGAATTTTCGATGTGGAGTGTATTTTGTTTAAGCGGACCACATTCATGCCGATGCTAATTACTTATTTCAGTCAAGACAATCACGTATTAGATTTGAGCATTTATTGTTACATGACATGGACATGTAGATTTACTTTGGCGGAGTGGATGATCTAAGGGAAGCACTCCCTGCCTCCTCGATGCAACACATACATACATGACATATGAGGCAGGGAGCAATAGAGATATAATCCCCCTGTTGGATAGATACACAGACAGCATGGGGGAGAAGGGGACGGTGGAGGGTGGCAGCAGCACTGATCATACAACGACCGGGGTGAGTGTGTGCATATCCGCGCGTCTTTTAAAGACGCCTTATCGGACGTGGCCCAATGGATATGCGCTGCTACATGGGTGTGGTAGTGGGAGTAAGGAAGGTGGAGTAAGACACCTTACGTCCCCGATCACTGACTGACGCGCGCTGCCCGATTGCCCTGCCAGAACTAGCTGCGCTTATATATTTTTACCTAGCATCCTAGCATAACACTCGTAGCAATGCTACTTCTTGCTAGTGTTACTTGTTAGCCTCCTCATTGTAAAATTTGAAGCCATATGATAAAGTTTCCATAGTCGATAAGATAGATAGGTACTTTATTAACCCCCAAACGCAAATTATTGTGTCTAGGTAGACAGATAGCTAGAAAGCCCACGCCGTCCAGAAAATCTTTAATTGATAAGTTGGATATTGTAGCTACAGTACAGTTTGAGTCTTTTGTTTTTAACTCGTGTTGTCTCATGTGAGGCAGTTGTTTTTGTTTGTAATAAATAAACAATAGAGTGTGATGATGTACGGTATGGTTATTTTGTACCATTTCTTAATTTAATTTACAGAACAATTACTATACCGTGATATATACCGTAACCGTGATATAAAATTACTCATACCGTGATGGAAGAATTTGGCCATATCGCCCACCCCTAATTACAATAGTTGCATGAAGACTATTACTCGCGGACAGGCACATTCTTCTGGGGGATCAAACACAAATGTTTGCTTGTGTGTATTCAACCAAGACAGTATTTCTTAAATATAGCAGAACATGCTGTTACGGTAATAATGTAAAGTAGAAGGGCGACATGTTCCCCATATCACTATAAGCAGTGAGTTTAAACCATGTTACATGTAACTTGGATGAGTTCTCCATTTCTGAAAAATAATTGTTTTAAAGCATTCCAGTGAAGATAGGAAATCGTATTTTACATTAGTATTACAGACATTAAGTCAACAACGGCCTTGCACTGGCCAAGACAAATTCAGATTTCTGTTTATTTATATTATAAGAAGACAGAGAGAGATAAAGAGAGAGAGACAGAGACAGAGACAGAGAGAGAGAGAGAGAGCGAGAGAGCGAGAGTGAGAGCGAGATTTTGAAACCATTAACTGAAAAAATGTTCTCAATGGCCTGAGCACCTTTTTCCAATGATATTTCACTTTCTGAAAACAATTAGTCAGAATCCTTTCTATTATTGCCTTTTAATTGTTAAACATATGTTCACATATGTTTACAAATTCTATCTTATTATTCATTCACATGTGTTCCTGCTGTAACATATTGTGTATCAATGACAGTCCTGTAAATAACAGGTGCTTTCAGAAGTCAGGAGTAGATTCTTGGAACTAAAACTAATACTTGGAACTAATACTGATGAGGTGAATCTGAAATGATTGTCAACTCATTCTCGTAAAGACGGGCAACAATTTAGTCCGCAACACACAGCCCTAAACTGGTACACAGAAAAATTATTTAAAAATGTACAACTAAAACACAAAACTAAAATTTATAGGATATTATAATGATATAATACGATACAGATTGGGCTGTCTTTTTTACCAATAAAATTTTTGTATTTTACAAAAGATAATACAAGGAAATGAAAAGGAAAGACAATCGGGGGCATGAATAACTTGTCAAAACACTTTCGTAACACTTTACAATAACTACACAACTAATTTTGTTTTTGGAATGAGCTGAACTGAAGGTTAGGAACTTGTAACCACAGTACATGTTCGAATTCTCAGGAAAAAGAAAAGATGCACCATCCTTTTCCTAATCCAAGTCCTTAAAAGTGATAGGGATAATGTGCGTGTGTGTGTGGAGGGGGGGGGGGGAAATCTATGGGTGAAACATTCACTTGATGTAATGAATACCACGTCACTCTTGATGCATGTTGGAAAGTATATATAGTGTCGACAATTACATGCTCTTCAAGGTTCCTGCTGCATTTGGTCAATCTCAGCTTGATTGTCTGTACTGTAAGTTCTTCAGTGTCATGTGGAGCCTATGTTGTTCATTGGTACGGTAAACTTGAATGTCTGTTGTGTGGTGATGTTAACATTTATTCTTGTTTACTTATAATTTTATTTCACAAATATTGTCCTTGATCCTCAATTGAATATGAATTTGACTTTTCTTCTGACGGCATATGGACCTACAGGGCCGGTAAATAATGGAGTTTTTGCACTAACCTTTTTACTTTTTTGTTTCACAATATTTTCAAATCTTCTCCTTATGTTTGTTATCTATGTTGATTCAAACTTACACAAACCGATGTATATATTATTGTTCAACCTTGCAGTGAATGGACTGGTAGGGTGTACATCAGTCTGTCCTAAGGTAATGGAAAATCTGATTAAGGTTGTACCTGACATTACTCGTGAAGGTTGTTTATTGCAGGTGTTTTTTATTTATGTACATGGAACAAGTGCTTATGCAATTTTAACTGCAATGGCTTATGACAGGTATGTTTCAATTTGTAAGCCATTGCAATACTATAGCATTATGACCCCCTTTAAAGTAAAATTGTTGTTGGTCATAGTAAATGTAATCCCTATTATCCTTTTAGCAATTCAAGTGTTCATTACGTCAAGTCTGCCTCTTTGTGGTTATATCATTGATAAGCTTTTTTGTGATAACCTGGCTATAGTTAACTTGTCTTGTGTTCAAAGTGCTGCAAGCAATGTGTCTGGTATTTTATTCACATTAATCCTGGCAGTTTTACCACTTGTTTTGGTAGTGCTGTCATACATCAGAATATTAATTGTCTGCTTGAAAGCTTCAAAGGACTCACGAAAGAAAGCCTTTAGCACATGTGCCCCTCATTTGATAATTTTCATTAATTTCTCTACAGCCACACTTTTCTCTGTTATTTATAATAGATACAGTGGTGTTTCTAGAGAGGTCAACGCAATAGCTGCAGCTGCGTTCATTCTGTTCCCTCCTTTGCTGAACCCTCTTATCTACGGGATCAGGACCAAGGAGATCAAAACCGCTATTAGAAAAATTCTACGATGAAGAGTTATTGGATTGACCAATGACGGTGCACATTTCAAACCCAAACCTGTAATGGTGTCAAATTCTTCTTAGAGCTGTACTGAAATCCTGATTAAACCGACACTTTCTGCTAACCTGGACTGGTTTATCTGACTCTCAATCTCTCTTTTCTTAATACAGTGAAACTATACAGCCTGCCATGATTTGTACGGTAGCACATCTTTGTTGTTGTCGCCTTCTGGTAAAGTAATACAATGTACAATTTAATCTCAGTTTATAGTCATTCCTTAGAAACAGTCTGTTTTATTTATTTATTTATTGACATTTTTATCAATTTTAAACAGTATTCCTGAAAGACTTGTGTTATGTCTGTTGGCATGTCTATAATAAAATATTAAAAAGCTGACTTATGTAAGGCTCTTGACATAATTGATGATCGATATCCTACCTTAGTCTACTGTTATAGTAATGAATTCATTCAATACTTTTATCCAAAGCATCTTAGGCACACACACATACACACACACACAGGGATTCCTGCAATTATAGATTATACCATGGTGTGGTCGAATACTCTATTTTGATTGGTAGCAGGGTGTCTGTTATTTTATGATAGTATTCACCCAGACCATGGTTTAAGTGGGATAATGCCCACTGATGTTTCCATTATCAGAAATCAATGGACTCCGCGAAGGTTATCGTCCAGTGCCATTATCCCGTCAGGCGTTATCCCTTACATAACATAGTGATACTACATGGAGTAAAAACATTGTAGCTACATAGGAATTGCTATGAAAGTTGATGGTATTAATTGTTAGCAAAAAGAAAGCACAGTATGGGGGAGGGGAGTAAGGGTTTAACAGATGACGGTTTTGTGATTAAAACAAAATAAATGCTAACATCCCTGGAAAGTCCAACCTCCCCCGTACTAAGTTTTACTTTTATTGCTAAACCATAAGGAAGTTTCTGTTTAACTACAATATTGTTACTATGGGTATTGTCATACAGTACATCCCCCCCAACAGTGTGAGTGTACATGAATGAGTGTGTGTGTGTGTCTGACACTTCACATCAAATGTAGTATCTGGTCTGGTCACTGGACCACAGAATTTTTACTTACACCACATGTTCCTAAAAGTAACCCTCCCCCCTCCCCCTTCCAAAACATTTTAGCAATCCCAAAATTACTAGTGCTTGAAGGCAATACATTAATGTAGTCCCTTCATTCACTTTGATTATTTGTATTATTATTAATGCAATGTACTTATAAGTGACATGTTTATGTTGTGACAAAGTGACAATGTATTTAAGTTTTATTTTTGAGTTATAATTATCATTATCAACAGATTTCAGTAGTAAATGAACATTAAAACTGCAATATGATGTAAATAAGTTGTTATGTTGCATCATGTTTACTGCTGGTCATACATGGAGACGTAGGGACAGGAGTCAGCAGAGACCAGCCTTAGTTTCTGCATCAACAGTGGCAGTACACTTGTAGTAAGACCCAGAGGGTCTCTAAGGTTTAAAGTGGACCTTTAGGAGGCCTGTGTGGCCCAACCTTTGGGACTAATTATCCTTCAACTTGGAATTAGACTTACTATGACCAATAATTATCAACAACAACCTTGGCTCTTGGTTGGGTTGTTGCAGTTTAATGTTCATATGATTTTGTTTTGTTCAAGGACTTTGAGCAGACTGTAGACCAAATAAACTCTTATCTCCTTTTGTTCGAATTCCAGGAATGACTGAGTTTAAAAGGGTTAACCGTGGGTAAAACTAGTGTAGATAGAACACACATCAGGAGGTATGACACTGTAGCCAACAGATGCAGTAATATCCCTTATAAGTAACAGAGATCCCTATGAGTGGAACAGCCTATTGGAGGGAATTTTGTGAGGTCGATCCAAATATAGCAATAAGTATTAGTATGCACTGTATGTGTAAGCCATAAAACATGTTAAGTAGTTAGTATACAGAACTCTAGCAACAACTGCTACTGTAAAATGTGTTGTTGGTGGAAGTAATACCACAAGCCAAATAAACCACGAAAGTATGCTACAGTGGTAGAGAATGTTCAAAGAGCAAAACATTAGTGGTCCTAATAGAGTCACCATTCCAGCAATTAAGAACATATTTCAGATTGACATTATTAATCATTGCAGCATTCAGGAAAACAAATAGCAACATAGTACATGGTCTTGGGCTTGTTGTACACAGTAAATACTGCACTGATCCAAGAGAAGCCAAGCAACAAAACAAACACTGGAACTTTGGTTCCCTCTACTGGATGGGAAGTTACTGGCAACATGGTGTCTGAGAGTTGCCCATGTAATTATGCTACGTTACAATAGTTGCATGAAGACTATTACTCGCGGCGGACAGGCACATTCTTCAGGGGGATCCAGTGTTTCCCACAGATTAGAAATCTAATTGTGGCGGGGAGGGGTGGGAGTTGTCAGACGGGGGGGGTCTTAATAATTCCGTTGTTAATAATTTGTTACACAATAATTTGTTACATTACATATTAATCCAAAATGATTCACACCTTCACAAAATTAACAACAACTAACATATCATTTCTGCATTATGCATGTAGCAACACTAGTGCTAAACAACTATTTAACTGGTCGGCTCCATGACGCCGGGTAAGTAGCTAGCTCTTGAGACTTCTCACCAAAAGAACGAAGGGGAAACTTAGAGTACTGTAAGTCGCTCTGGATAAGAGCGTCTGCTAAATGACTAAATGTAAATGTGAGTAAGGTACCTAGCGAAAAGTAGCCTCAACTTTCCTCGACTTTTAGCTATGGCACTAATGCTGAAGGCTCGCTGATATAGCTGTCGGTCTTACTAGAACGGCATATGTATGCATTGTTGCTAACGTGTGCTGACGTTGTGACTGTGTGCATATCTGAGAAAGACGCATGAGTGACAGAGAGACGGAGGGAGAGCAGGGGAAAGGAAATGCAGCTGAACGAATACGCTGCGTGTTTTTAACCTAAATAGCGATAAAAAATTTTTTTTTACAAAACGCAATGTTTGGCGGCCGGTGTTGATTCTGTGGCGCACCGCCACAAATTAGTCTATGTGTGGGAAACACTGCGGATCAAACACAAATGTTTGCTTGTGTGTATTCAACCAAGACAGTATTTCTTAAATATAGCAGAACATGCTGTTATATCCAACAGTAGACATGGGTACAGACCTGCATGTTTCCTACAGAATAGGTTGTAATTAGATGGAAGTAACACTAGATGGTGGAGGCAAATCATTTCCTCATTTAATAGACATTATTTGCTTTAACATGCATGGAATATAGAAACTTATTATATATTAAAAACATATATCACAAGGTTGCATCGCTGTCTACAGTTTGAAGGATTACATTAGTATAGTCATGATAACAATGATAAGACAAACAATTGTAAAGATAATGATTGTATACATCAGTAGCAGAGCGGGCTAAAGCAGGTCCCTTGAAATTGATTTCAGCCCGTTATCAGCTCTCTCGGCTATATGGCTTTGTAAATAAAAAAATAAAAAACATAATAAAAACACTTTGACATGGTTGCGTCTTCTCATGAACTAAGGCCATAATTTGATGCAGAATCTTCTGAAAGATTCCTTAATCTTTGCTGTCTTCACCCCAAAAATGATGGGATTTAGAATAGGGCAGACAATCAAAAAATAAACAGACAGAAAAATCCGGAGTATTAGAGGAACATGTTGCATGTTAAACCGATTTTGGGCCACTTCAAATAAACAGCCCACTGTAAAATTCAGCAACGACATTAGATGTGGGATGCAAGTTTTAAGAGCTTTCTGCTGTGACTGTTTTGAAGAACCATAACAAATATTCAGAATTTTCGCATACGAATAAATAATTAGAATCAATGGGAGGCCTACCGTTAAAACCATTGTAAAACTTCCATAAATGTTATTCAATGTTGTATCTTCACAAGCCAACTTGACAAGTGAATAATTATCACAATAGACCTTAGCGATTACATTTCCACACAAACTGAGTTTAAGAGTCATTGAGAGTACAACAGAGAACTTACCAAATGAATATATCCAGATGAATGCAATCAACAAATATACATGCATTGGAGACATAATTTCAATGTATCGCAAAGGATAACAAATGGACACGTATCTGTCATATGCCATCACAGCCAGATTTGTGAACTCAATAGAAGCATATGTGTGAACACAGAATATCTGCAAAATGCAATGGAATCTAGAAATGTGGTGAACATCTAAGAGCATGTTGTGAATCAACCATGGGAAAAGCCCTGTGCTGCCATACAGTTCGTTCACAAGCAAACTGCAAAGTAGAAAATACATGGGTTCATGCAAGCTCCTATTAAAAATCACCAGTCCTATTGTGAGACCATTAAAAGTTATTACTAAAAAATACATAAGGATTAATAAGGTGAAGTAGAAGGGCGACATGTTCCCCATATCACTATAAGCAGTGAGTTTAAACCATGTTACATGTAACTTGGATGAGTTCTCCATTTCTGAAAAAATTATTGTTTTAAAGCATTCCAGTGAAGATAGGAAATCGTATTTTACATTAGTATTACAGACATTAAGTCAACAACGGCCTTGCACTGGCCAAGACAAATGCAGATTTCTGTTTATTTATATTCTAAGATGACAGAGAGAGAGAGAGAGAGAGAGAGAGAGAGAGAGAGAGAGAGAGATTTTGAAACCATTAACTTAATTCTCTTGGCCTGAGCACCTTTTTCCAATGATATTTCACTTTCTGAAAACAATTATTGAGCATCCTTTATTATTGCCTTTTAATTGTTAAACATAGTCACATATGTTCGCATATGTTTGCAAATTCTATCTTATTATTCATTCACATGTGTTCCTGCTGTAACATATTGTGTATCAATGACAGTCCTGTAAATAACAGGTGCTTTCAGAAGTCAGGAGTAGATTCTTGGAACTAAAACTAATACTTGGAACTAAAACTGATGAGGTGAATCTGAAATGATTGTCAACCCATTCTTGTGAAGACGGGCAACAATTTATTCCGCAACACACAGCCCTAAACTGGAACACAGAAAAATTATTAAAAAATGTACAACTAAAACACAAAACTAAATTATATAGGATATTATTATGATATAATACGATACAGATATGGCTGTCTTTTTTACCAATAAAATGTTAGTATTTTACAAAAGATAATAAAAGGAAATGAAAAGGAAAGACAATCGGAGGCATGAATAACTTGTCAAAACACTTTCGTAACACTTTACAATAACTACACAACCAATTGTGTTTTTGGAATGAGCTGAACTGAAAGCTAGGAACTTTTAACCACAGTACATGTTCGAATTCTCAGTAAAAAGAAAAGATGCACCATAAGTCCTAAAAAAGTGGTAGAGATAATGTGTGTGTGTGTGGAAGGGGGGGGATATCTATGGGTGAAACATTCACTTGATGTAATGAATGTCACGTCACTCTTGATGCATGTTGGAAAGTATATATAGTGTAGACAATTACATGCTCTTCAACGTTCCTACTGCATTTGGTCAATCTCAGCTTGATTGTCTGTACTGTAAATTCTTCAGTGTCATGTGGAGCCTATGTTGTTCATTGGTAGGGTCAACCTGAATGTCTGTTGTGTGGTGATGTTAACATTTATTCTTGTTTACTTATAATTGTATTTCACAAATATTGTCCTTGATCCTCAATTCTCTGGAATATGAATTTGACTTTTCTTCTGACAGCATATGGACCTCCAGGGCCGTTAAATAAGGGAGCTTTTGTACTACCCTTTTTACTTTTTAGTTTCACAATATTTTCAAATCTTTTACTTATGTTTGTTATCTATGTTGATTCAACCTTACACAAGCCGATGTATATATTATTGTTCAACCTTGCAGTGAATGGACTGGTAGGCTGTACATCAGTCTGTCCTAAGGTAATGGAAAATCTGATTAAGGTTGTACCTGACATTACTCATGAAGGCTGTTTATTGCAGGTGTTTTTTATTTATTCACACGCAACAAGTGCTTATGCAATTTTAACTGCAATGGCTTATGACAGGTATGTTTCAATTTGTAAGCCCTTGCAATACTATAGCATTATGACCCCCTTTAAAGTAAAATTGTTGTTGGTCATAGTAAATGTAATCCCTATTATCCTTCTAGCAATTCAAGTGTTCATTACCTCAAGTCTGCCTCTTTGCGGTTATATCATTAACAAACTGTTTTATGATAACTTGGCTATAGTTAGTTTGTCTTGTGTTCAAAGTGCTGCAAGCAATCTTTTTGGCATTTTACTCACACTAATCTTGGTTGTTTTACCACTTGTTCTGGTAGTGCTGTCATACATCAGAATATTAATTGTCTGCTTGAAAGCCTCAAAGGACTCGCAAAAGAAAGCCTTTAGCACATGTGCCCCTCATTTGATAACTTTCATTAATTTCTCTGCAGCCATACTTTTCTCTGTTATTTATAATAGATACAGTGTTGTTTCTCGAGAGGTCAACATAATAATTGCAGCTGCGTTCATTCTGTTCCCTCCTTTGCTGAATCCTCTTATCTACGGGATCAGGACCAAGGAGATCAAAACCGCTATTAGAAAAATCCTTAGAGGAAGAGTTTTTGGATTGTCCAATGACGTGGCACATTTAAAACCCAAACCTGTAATTGTGTCAAATTCTACTTAGAGCTGTAATGAAATCCTGATTAAACCTACTGTTCCTGCTAACCTGGACTGGTTATGTGACTCGTATCTCAATACAGTGAAAATATTGAAGCCTGTCATTATTTGTACGGTAGCACATTTTAGTTGATGTCATCTTCTGGTAAAGTAATACAGTTTAATCTCAGTTTACAGTCATTCCTTAGAAACAGTCTGTTTTATTTGATATATTCATCCAATTTAAACAGAATTCCTGAAAGACTCTTTGTAAGGCTCTTGACATAATTGATTTAGGATATCCTACCCTAGTCTGCTGTTATAGTAATGTATTTATTTATTACACACAGATTCATGGAACAATAGATTGATAATGCACAGTGCTCGTGATGAAGTAGGTGACACACAAATACACATTCCTGGAATTATAGATAGGACACAGTGCCCATGATGCAGCCAGTGAGTAAGATGTCAGTGACAGACAAATTTATGGAATTATTGATAAATAGTGCCTGTGATGCAGCCGGGGATGACAGTTGTCCTCAGTAGCTCTGGTAAGCTACCTACATGTCTCTAACTACAACTACATTTCTCCAAAGTACTTGTTTAAACTCCACATCATCTAGTCATAAATACACATCATGATATACATTTCTTATTCTTTTAAACACATTTCCAATGCTCTGGTATATTCATGCAAATTATTATGAAGCCAACAATTGTTTGCTGTTTCCTAAATTATCAACTGCTTATATAATGATCAAAATGTATTGTTTATGTTCTCTGTTAAGTTATCTTACCCTCACAAATATGTAGATACTTAGTTCATAACATAAGTCACTACATGCACAATGGTTTAGCCAGTTGTCATTGTAGCCTAATTCACCTTAGCGCTTGTACAGCTCTGCCTAAGGGGTGTAGCTATGTTTACATTAACATTTGTATTTTGTCCTTTGTGTTATGCGGAGCTGTAAAATTATCTTGTATTAGCCGTTTTGCATTGACATAAGACACGAAGATACTACATTTGTAAGAAAACGTTCTTATGCCCATTTGTGTCTTGCTATGTCCATGCCTCAAGAAACCAACTGAAGAGCCGGGTTGAATCATCATGTTACAGACTCTGTTGTAGCTACATCATCTACCCATGATGCAGCTGGGGATGATGATGTCGCTTAGTTGATTCAATGGCACGCAGACACACACAGATTCATGGAAACATAGATACTGCAATGGTCAAGCCTGTGATGCAGCTGGTTATTATGATGTTGGCTAGTCAATTTGCTGTTAGTTTAATTGGAGTTTGCAATTGGCAGGCTGAGTTTTTATAAACACGTTTTTTAACATAACAAAATTCCCTGATCTATATGGGACTTTGTGTTTCTGTTAGTTAGCTAGCCAGAATTTCATTCATAAACAAAACCCTTTGAAAGAAGCTGATTTAATGTTATTGGAGCAGCAGAGAGTACTGCTAGCCTGGCCATATTGGCATTGTCACAGAGTCCACTTGTCTTTACGTAATGAATTTGTCGTAGAATGTGGTACTTAGCCTATAGTGCCAGCTCAACATGGCTAGAAGACATCTGGCGGGAAACTGGCGGGATTTTTTTGAGGGGAGATCACAAAGCGCTTATCCAGACAATGTTAAACGTGGCATCTCTTTTGGTTCTGAAACGGACACCTGGACAATTCTAACTTTGCACATTGCCCGGTTCTCGAGGTAATCGTTGGACACTAAAATCCCACTATAAAACCAAACAGACACACACATGCACACACAGACACACACACAGATTCCTTTAATTATAGATTATACCATGGTCTGGTTGAATACTCTATTTTGATTGTCAGCAAGGTGTCTGTTATTTCATGATAGTATGCACCCACGTCATGGTTTAAGCGATATAATGCCCTTCGATGTGTCCATTATCAGAAAATAATGTACACCCCGTCAGGCATTATCCCTTACATAACATAGAGTAAAAACATTGTAGCTACATAGGAATTGCTATGAAAGTTGATGGTATTAATTGTTAGCAGTAAGAAGGCAGAGTATGGGGGAGGGTAGTAAGGGTTTAACAGATGAAGGTTTTGTGATTAAAACAGGATATATACTAACATCCCTGGAAAATCCAACCTCCCTCATACTAAGTTTCACTTTTGCCACTAAACCATAAGGACGTTTCTGTGTAACTACAATATTGTTACTATAGGTATTGCTATGTAGTTTATGTGACCTTAAATGTAAACGTTGCGATAACCTCTTTACCACTGGTTTTGGGACTATTTAAATATTTCATTTAGGTTTGGCACTTAATTATAATATATGAAAGTAAAAAGATTGTATGTGTGTGTGGTACACAAATAATAAATATACAAATATGAGTATAAAGTCACAATGTGTGTTACAAACAAACTATATTTATGTCAAAGCTCTGTGTTTGAGTGCCATGTTAGGTATACAAAGAAATAAGTTAATCAATCAATACAGTTAAAATCAGTGTAACCATGTAACTACAGTATGTGTTTGAACTCTCCATATCCATGCAATAAGACATATGAGTCATACAGTACATCCCTCAACAGTGTGAGTGTACGTGAATGTGTGTGTGTGTGTGTGGGGGGAGTTGAAAAACAGCTTGGCAATTTCACTCATGATGTGAGGAGGAAAGTATTTATAGTGCAGAAAATGAAATGCTCTTCAAGGTTCCTGCTGCATTTGGTCAATCTCAGCTTGATTGTCTGTACTGTAAGTTCTTCAGTGTCATGTGTAGCCTATGTTGTTCTTTGGTACGGTAAACCTGAATGTCTGTTGTGTGGTGATCTTGACTTTATTCTCGTTTACTTTAAATTGTACTTCACAAATATTGTCCTTGATTCTCTGGAATATGAATTTTACTTTTCTTCTGACGGCATATGAACCTCCAGGGCCAGTAAATAATGGAGTTTTTGTACTAACTTTTATACTTTTTTGTCTCACAATATTTTTAAATCTTGTCCTTGTGTTTGTTATCTATGTTGATTCAAACTTACACAAACCGATGTATATATTATTGTTTAATCTTGCAGTGAATGGACTGGTAGGCTGTACATCAGTCTGTCCTAAGGTAATGGAAAATCTGATTAAGGTTGTACCTGACATTACTCATGAAGGCTGTTTACTGCAGGTGTTTTTTATTAATGTACATGCAGCAAGTGCTTATGCAATTTTAACTGCAATGGCTTATGACAGGTATGTTTCAATTTGTAAGCCATTGCAATATTATAGCATTATGACCCCCTTTAAAGTAAAATTATTGTTGGTTATAGTCAATTTAATCCCTATTATCCTTTTAGCAATTCAAGTGTTCATTACCTCAAGTCTGCCTCTTTGTGGTTATATCATTAACAAGCTGTTTTGTGATAACCTGGCTATAGTTAACTTGTCTTGTGTTCGAAGTGCTGTCAGCAATTTATATGGTATAGTCATCATATCAATCTTGGTGGTTTTACCACTTGTTTTAGTAGTGCTGTCATACATCAGAATATTAATTGTCTGCTTGAAAGCTTCAAAGGACTCACAAAAGAAAGCCTTTAGCACATGTGCCCCTCATTTGATAACTTTCATTAATTTCTCTACAGCCTCACTTTTTTCTGTTATTTATAATAGATACAGTGTTGTTTCTAGAGAGGTCAACATAATTAGTTCAGCTGCATTCATTCTGTTCCCTCCTTTGTTAAATCCATTTATCTACGGGATAAGGACCAAGGAGATCAAAACTGCTATCAGAAAAATCCTTAGAGGAAGAGTTTCTGCATGGTCCAATGAAATTGCAAATCTAAAATCTAAACCTGTAATGGTGTTGAATATTACATAGAGTGGTACTGTATATCCAAACCTGATCTAGTGTGAGTTTGTTTGAAGACAATCCTTCTATGGTTCAGTATGGTACACTTTGTGTTGGTCATACAAGGGAGATTTACACTGTGTGGATCCTTATGTCTGTACACCCTGCCTGTGTAAAAAACTCAAACAAGTTATATTGAATAGAATTGTGTAGCAATATTAGTTAAGACGTTATTGACATTATCCTGCCTTTATTATTGTCTTGCATACTATGCATGCCTGTATCAGGGGCAGGTGCCCCCAAAAAATGAAAAACGAACAGAAATCATGACTTTTTTTTTGGTTCTCATGGGGCCCAAAATTCCTGGCAGCGCCCCTTATCAGGGGCTAGGCCTACCCTCTTGAGCAGAGCTACAATGCTCAAGGTATTTCCTATTTTTGAAATACATTTTGAAAATGGGTTTCTGAGTGTTCCTGACCTGAACTGTAATGAGTTAGCATGATCAGAGTTGATTGCCAACCCTGGTGCAAGTGATTCACTTCAAGCTGAGCTGTAGAATGTAAAGCACAAAATGTTTAGATTCAAACTTTCATCTTCTTCTCTCATCTTCCATCCATGAACAAAACCTTGACTGCCAGCTAAAACCTGGCCTGGACAACTGTCCTGAATCTCAAACAGTACAATACTAAACCATGATTTTTGTGATAATACATCATACATTTTTTGTAGTCTTCTTGTATGTCTACAGTAGCACAGTGTACAGGTTCATCTCTGTTAGACACAGTTAGATTTTGAGTCATCATTCAAAGTATTCCATTTTATTTTACATTTAATGTAGTATTCCAAAAAACAGGCTTGTGTGTTTCTTTCTGTTGAGCATTTCTCTAATGATAATTATTTTAGGTTCTTGACTTGTTTGCATAATGGACACAGTAGTCTGCTGTTAATCTCTTACTGTCGATCACAATCAGACAGTTTGAAGTAAGAACAAAACAAAATGTGCAAAGATGAGCAGAACAGGCATGCATTTTTTTGTAAAGTTGGATTGTTTATAGATCAAATTAAGGTGTCATGGCATGAGGAGTTCTGAGTTTTGGGAGAAATGACCACAATGGCCACCAGGTGTCTAAAACCCACTGCCTCAATCATGTTTAAAAAAAGACAAGATTGGCCTATTGGTAAATTACATTTACAAAAGAAAGGTCTTGTGTTTTCACTGTGGTATCTAAAAAATCAGGTTTCGCCAACAGTTTTCACAAGGTAACTGTGTCAATTACATTTTCACAACATTTTCTAATGCAATGTCAGAGGCAATGTGACAACGCAGCTTCCAAATGAACACATTCAAAGATATAATAAAAAACCACAAACTCTAGAAGGTGTTATTATGTTGTTATTTTGTAGAGGACGGCAAATACTGGAGCTAAATATCTGTCCAATGACAATATTGCCAAATAACAATATTCATCCACAGAGTGTGAGTACAGCACAAAAATTTCAAAGATGCACTGAAAATACAATGAGTGAAATATTATGGGTGTCTGTATTATTCATAAGAGAAAGAAGTCAAGTTATAGTTCAATATACAAATTATTTACAACATGCAAAGTATTGTGCTCCTAAGGGGGCATGAGCAAACAAAATAGGAGACAAGAAATAATTATGTGTACAATCAGGTCCAATTTACTGTATGTGTACAGGGATGTTCTTTAAGAAAAGTAGTTAAATACAAAGAGGTAGTTTAGTAGTAAAAAGGTGATGCTTTGATCAGTAAATCCATTTGCCAAAAAATGCTTTGTGAGTTGTGCTTTATATCCATAGCCTAAACAGCCAGCTCAACATGGCCAGAAGAGATCTTAACGTAAGCGTTGCGATAACATCTTTACCACTGGTTTTGTGACTATTTAAATATTTCATTTATGGTTGGCACTTACTTAAAACATGTGAAAGTAAAAAGATTGTATGTGTGAGTGGTACACAAATAATAAGATCCAAATATAAGTATGAAGTCACAATGTGTGTTACAAACTATATTGATGTCAAAGCTCTGTGTTTGAATGCCATACAAAAACATAAGTTAAACAATCAATCTATAAAATTAAAATCCATGTAACCATATGTAACTACACTATGTGTTTGAACTCTCCATATCCATGCAATAAGACATATGAGTCATACAGTACATCCCCCAACAGTGTGTGTGTATGTGTGTGTGTGTGTGTATGTGTGTGTGTGTGTGTGTGTGTGTGTGGGGGGGGGGGGGGGGTTGTTTTTGAAAAACAGCTTGGCCTTTTCACTCATGATGTGAGGAGGAAAGTATTTATAGTGCAGAAAATGAAATGCTATTCAAGGTTCCTGCTGCATTTGGTCAATCTCAGCTTGATTGTCTGTACTGTAAGATTTTCAGTGTCATGAGTAGGCTATGTTGTTCATTGGTACGGTAAACCGGAATGCCTGTTGTGTGGTGGTGTTAACATTTATTTTTGCTGACTTATAATTGTATTTCACAAATATTGTCCTTGGTCCTCAATTTTCTGGAACATGAATTTTACTTTTCTTCTGACAGCATATGGACCTCCAGGGCCAGTAAATAATGGAGGTTTTGTACTAACCTTTGTACTTTTTTGTCTCACAATATTTTCAAATCTTGTACTTATGTTTGTTATCTATGTTGATTCAAACTTACACAAACCGATGTATATATTATTGTTCAACCTTGCAGTGAATGGACTGGTAGGCTGTACATCAGTCTGTCCTAAGGTAATGGAAAATCTGATTAAGGTTGTACCTGACATTACTTATGAAGGCTGTTTATTGCAAGTGTTTTTTATTAATGTACACGCAACAAGTGCTTATGCAATTTTAACTGCAATGGCTTATGACAGGTATGTTTCAATTTGTAAGCCATTGCAATACTATAGCATTATGACCCCCTTTAAAGTCAAATTGTTGTTGGTCATAGTAAATGTAATCCCTATTATCCTTTTAGCAATTCAAGTGCTCATCACCTCAAGACTGCCTCTTTGTGGTTATATTATTAACAAGCTGTTTTGTGATAACCTGGTTATAAATAATTTGTCTTGTATTCGAAGTGCTCTCAGCAATTTATATGGTATATTCGTCGTATCAATTTTGGTGGTTTTACCACTTGTTTTAGTAGTGCTGTCATACATCAGAATATTAATTGTCTGCTTGAAAGCTTCAAAGGACTCACGAAAGAAAGCCTTTAGCACATGTGCCCCTCATTTGATAATTTTCATTAATTTCTCTACAGCCACACTTTTCTCTGTTATTTATAATAGAATAGAAAACAGTGTTATTTCTAGAGAGGTCAACATAATTAGTTCAGCAGCGTTCATTCTGTTCCCTCCTTTGTTAAATCCATTTATCTACGGGATCAGGACCAAGGAGATCAAAACTGCTATTAGAAAAATCCTTAGAGGAAGAGTTTCTGCATGGTCCAATGACATTGCAAATCTAAAATCTAAACCTGTAATGGTGTTGAATATCACATAGAGTGGTTCTGTATATCCAAACCTGATCTAGTCTGAGTTCATTTGAAGACAATCCTTCTATGGTTCAGTATGGTACACTTTGTGTTGGTCATACAAGGGAGATTTACACTGTTTGGATCCTTATGTCTGTACACCCTGCCTGTGTGAAAAACTCAAACTAGTTCACACAAATTATGTTGAATTGTTTAGCAATATTAGTTAAGACATTATCGACATTATCCTGCCTTTATTATTGTCTTGCATCGTATGCATGCCTGTATCAGGGGGTAGGCCTACCCTCTTGAGCAGAGATCCAACGCTCAAGGTATTTCCTTTTTTTGTAAATTGTAAATAAATTGTGAAAATTGGTTTCTGAGTGTTCCTGACTTGTAGTGTAATGAGTTAGCATGATCAGAGTTGATTGCCAACCAGTTCCTTTTGGACCCTGGTGCATGTGATTTACTTCAAGCTGAGCTGTAGAATGTGAAGCACAAAACGCTTAAATTCAAGCTTTCATCTTCTTTTCTCATCTTCCATCCATGAACTAAACCTTGACTACCAGCTAAAACCTGGCCTGAACATCTGACCTGAATCTCAAACAGTTCAATACTGTATTATACTGTTAGTATAATAGACCATGATTTGGGGGGTAATACATCATAAATTTTTTGCAGTCTTCTTGTAGGCCTACAGTAGCTCAGTTTACAGTTTAATCTCAGTTAGACACAGTTAGATTTTGAGTCATCATTCAAAGTAGTCCATTTTATTTTACATTTAATGTAGTATTCCAAAAAACAGGCTGGTGTGTTTCTTTCTGTTTGGCATTTCTGTAATGATAATTATTTTAGGTTATTTTAGGTCTGCTGTTGGTCTCTTACTGTCGATCACAATCATGCTGTTTGAAGTAAGAACAAAACAAAACATGCAAGGATAAGCAGAACAGGCATCCATTTTTCTTGTAAAGTTTGATTGTTGATGGATCAAATTCAGGGGTCATGGCATGAGGAGTTCTGAGTTTTGGGAGAAATGACCACAATGGCCACCAGGTGTCTAAAACCCACTGCCTCAATCATGTTTAAACAAAGACAAGATTGGCCTATTGGTAAATTACATTTACAAAAGAAAAGAAGAGTCCTGTGTTTTCACTGTGGTATCTAAAAAATCAGGTTTCGCCAACAGTTTTCACAAGGTAACTGTGTCAATTACATTTCACAAAATTTCTAATGCAATGTCAGAGGCAATGTGACAACGCAGCTTCCAAATGAACACATTCAAAGATAGAATAAAAAACCACAAACTCTAGAAGGTGTTATTATGTTGTTATTGTGTAGAGGACGGCAAATACTGGAGCTAAATATCTGTCCAATGACAATATTGCCAAATAACAATATTCATCCACAGAGTGTGAGTACAGCACAACAATTTGAAAGATGCACTGAAAATACAATGAGTGAAATATTATGGGTGTCTGTATTATTCATAAGAGAAAGAAGTCAAGTTATAGTTCAATATACAAATTATCTACAACATGCAAAGCATTGTGCTCCTAAGGGGGGGGATGAGCAAACTAAATAGGAGACGAAAAATAATTATGTGTACAATCATGTCCAATTTACTGTATGTGTACAGTGATGTTCTTTAAGAAAATAAGTTAAATAGGTAGTTTAGTAGTAAAAGGATGATGCTTTGATCAGTAAATCCATTTGCCAAAAATGCATTGTGAGTTGCACTTATTTTATCCTTAATAAAACGGTCAGTGTTTTATGTTAGCAGTTTTTTGGGATCACAAATTGAAACCGGGTATCAATCAATCGTGTAGATCTACTATGAAAAGCATAGAATTCAAAACATTAATGTAACAATACTGTGAATATGTTTTAAAGCACAATAGTTGAACACCTAAATAGTTTCTTTATTTTCATTGTTAGTTTTTGGGGATGTTGTTTGCTTTTAGTATACATGTTGGAGAGTGGCTTCTGTCTTGCAGTCACCATTCCTATTTGAAAAGCGTAAACATGTGACCAAGTGAGCCTCTTGAAGATGACACAAAATCAATGATTAGAAAAAAGCTGCATGTATATTGGGAATAGAAGTGTTATAAAATAATGTCATAAAGAAATCCGTTCATGGTCTCATTATGAGTGGTTACTATGAGGCCCAATAGGTCATTGGGTCATGATAGCTCATATTGTACTGATAATTAGGGTAAAGGTGCACTTGCCAAAACAAGACTGGCCCTGTGTACTTCGCCTTGGGTCACATAGCCCTCCAGTGTCTGATATCTGTGGGTGCATAATTGCAGTCTAGGGGATAAGGTGGACTAATGACCCTTAACATACAAACATACATACATATTTAATTCGTCGTCGTCGTCGTCGTCGTCGTCGTCATCTGCCGCTTGTCCGGGGATCGGGTCGCGGGGGCAGCGACCTAAGCAGGGAGGCCCAGACTTCCCTCCCCCCGGCCACTTCCGCCAGCTCTTCCTGGGGGACCCCAAGGCGTTCCCAGGCCAGCTGCGAGACATAGTCCCTCCAGCGTGTCCTGGGTCTTCCCCGGGGCCTCTTCCCAGTGGGACGTGCCCGGAACACCTCACCAGGGAGGCGTCCAGGAGGCATCCTAATCAGATGCCCGAGCCACCTCAGCTGGCTCCTCTCGACGCGGAGGAGCAGCGGTTCTACTCTGAGCCCCTCCCGGATGACCGAGCTTCTCACCCTATCTCTAAGGGAGAGCCCGGACACCCTACGGAGAAAGCTCATTTCGGCCGCTTGTATTCGCGATCTCGTTCTTTCGGTCACTACCCATAGTTCGTGACCATAGGTGAGGGTAGGAACGTAGATCGACTGGTAAATAGAGAGCTTCGCCTTTCGACTCAGCTCCTTCTTCACCACGACGGACCGATGCAGAGCCCGCATCACTGCGGACGCCGCACCGATCCGCCTGTCGACCTCGCGCTCCATTCTTCCCTCACTCGTGAACAAGACCCCGAGATACTTGAACTCCTCCGCTTGGTTCAGGATCTCCTCCCCGACCCGGAGATGGCACTCCACCCTTTTCCGGTCGATTACCATGGCCTCAGATTTGGAGGTGCTGATTCGCATCCCAGCCGCTTCACATTCGGTTGCGAACCGCTCCAGTGAGAGCTGAAGGTCACGGCCCGATGAAGCCAACAGGACCACATCATCCGCAAAAAGCAGCGACCCGATCCTGAGGTCACCAAACCGGACCCCCTCAACACCCTGGCTGCGCCTAGAAATTCTGTCCATATAGGTAATGAACAGAATCGGTGACATAGGGCAGCCCTGGCGGAGTCCAACCCTCACCGGAAACAAGTTCGACTTACTACCGGCAATGCGGACCAAACTCTGGCACCGGTCGTACAGGGACCGGACAGCCCCGATCAGGAAATCCGGTACCCCGTACTCTCGGAGCACCCCCCACATGAGCCCCCGAGGGACACGGTCGAACGCCTTTTCCAAATCCACAAAACATGTGTAGACTGGTTGGGCGAACTCCCATGTACCCTCCAGGACTCCGCGGAGGGTATAAAGCTGGTCCACTGTTCCACGGCCAGGACGAAAACCACATTGCTCCTCCTGAATCCGAGGTTCGACAATCCGACGGACCCTCCTCTCCAGGACCCCTGAATAGACTTTCCCAGGGAGGCTGAGGAGTGTGATCCCCCTAAAGTTGGAGCACACCCTCCGGTCCCCCTTTTTAAAGAGGGGAACCACCACCCCGGTCTGCCAGTCCAGAGGCACTGTCCCCGATGTCCACGCGATGTTGCAGAGTCGTGTCAACCAAGACAGCCCTACAACATCCAGAGCCTTAAGGAACTCCGGGCGGACCTCATCCACCCCAGGGGCCCTGCCACCGCGGAGCTTTTCAACCACCTCGGCGACCTCAGCCCCAGAGATAGAAGGGCCCCCCCCGATGTCCCCAGACTCTGCCTCCACGTCGGAAAGCGTGTTGGTGGAATTAAGGAGGTCTTCGAAGTATTCCTTCCACCGATCCAGGACGTCCCCCGTCGAGGTCAGCAGCGCACCATCCCCACCGTATACAGTGTTGACAGAGCACTGCTTCCCCCTCCTGAGCCGCCGGATGGTGGTCCAGAACCTTTTTGAAGCCGTTCGGAAGTCATTCTCCATGGCCTCGCCGAACTCCTCCCATGCCCGGGTTTTTGCCTCCGCGACCGCCAAAGCCGCGTTCCGCTTGGCCCGCCGGTACACATCAGCTGCCTCTGGAGTCCTACCAGCCAATAAAGTCCGATAGGCCTCCTTCTTCAGCTTGACGGCATCCCTCACCTCCGGAGTCCACCACCGGGTCCGAGGGTTACCGCCGCGACATGCACCGACCGCCCTGCGGCCGCAGCTCCGGTCAGCCGCTTCAACAATGGAGGCCCGGAACATGGCCCATTCGGACTCAATGTCCCCGGCCCCCCCCGAGACATGATCGAAGCTCTCCCGGAGGTGGGAGTTGAAGCTCCTTCTGACAGAGGGTTCCGCCAGACGTTCCCAGCAGACCCTCACATTACGTTTGGGCCTGCCAGGCCTGACCGGCGTCCTCCCCCACCATCGAAGCCAACTCACCACCAGGTGGTGATCAGTTGACAGCTCCGCCCCTCTCCTCACCCGAGTGTCCAAGACATGCGGCCCCAAGTCCGATGACACGACTACAAAGTCGATCATCGAACTGAGACCTCGGGTGTCCTGGTGCCAGGTGCACATATGGACACCCTTATGCTTGAACATGGTGTTCGTTATGGACAAACCGTGTCTAGCACAGAAGTCCAACAACAAAACACCACATACATACACACACAACATATTTAATTATACATGGAAAATCATGTTTAATGTATTTTCTTTTTCGTGTTCTAACACAAAGACACACAAATAAAATGTTTTTGTGAATCAGGCAAACAGGTGAATTATTGCAGATTTATATTGATTCCTATTTTAACATATTACTTACTTTCATGGTATTTCTTGAGAACTTTCTCAATAAAAAAAGTTTGTCTCATAGTCTGCACAAAATATTACCATTATTATTATGTTAATCAATGACATTGTCACATTGTCTTCCAAGCAAATATTACAGAAGACATCTTAAACCAGAGACATTGTTTGGTACAATTACAGTACAAGGAAAGCATAGCCTGCAGCAATTAAACACTTTGAATTACTTTAAATAATCACTTAATCTTTATGAAGTCCAATTAAAAGTAATGTTTGCCTAAATTGATTGAAGTACAAGTAATTAAGTATATCTTACTTTTATCTTTTGGGTTTTGTAAATATTCCTGATATAAGGAAAATGTGCTTCTGTCGGCCAACTGTAATACTCAAGGACTTGGGGAAGAAATCTTGACCATCTTCAAAATCAAAAATAGTTTTTGAGCCAAAATATATTTTTCTTTATGGCACTACTAATCTTTTCTGTTCTAGCACCATAGATGACTGGATTAATAGCTGGTCCAACAATCAAAAAGTACAATGAAAGTACTACACGAAGTGAGTAGGGGAGAAAGCTCATATCGAATTTGTTTTGGTACAGTTCAAAAGAACAACCTATAAGAAAGCTGCAAATTGCAACTAAATGTGGTACGCATGTCCTTAAAACTTTTGTTTGTCCTGATTTAGTCAAGTTTAGACAGACAAAAATTATTCTTACGTATGAATAAATTATAATGAAAAATGGAGCAATAACAGATAGAAAAATGTTAATTGTGGAGAACACATTCAAATCTGAGATGTCTGAACAAGCCAGTCTCACCAATGATAAGTTGTCACAATATACCTTTTCAATGATTCTACCACACAGAGTGAGGCCTGCAGTAAGCGATATACAAATGCAGCACCTGCCAAAAGGTATCAACCATATCAAAGCAATGATTAGCATTAACTTTGTAGGAGTCATTGTTTTCTCATAGATGAAAGGGAAACATATGGACAGGTAGCGATCATAAGCCATTACCATCAAATTTGTGATCTCACACCCACCATATGTATGCACATTGAATACTTGCATGAGACAAAATACCCTTGATAACTGATAGTTTCCTGTAAATAAATTAAACAAAATGCTAGGAGTGAAAACAAAACCACCATACAAGCTTATGCATGATAAATTAGCTATCAGAATATACATGGATTTGTGTAATGATCTCTCAGTCCAAATTATGTAAATCAACAACATGTTCCCCATGATGGTAATTGGGTAAAATATAATCATTACAGACAGATATATAAATCTATGCTCATATATTTTACTGTAGGCAGCCAGAGTGAAAGAGTCATTTGACATGATCCACACTGAAACAAAAAGACAAGGACTTGCTTTGAATTACATCTTGTCATAACAGTGTCACATTTAGCTATTTTGCGTAAAGTCAAATAATTCAATGTAATAATTTGATTAAGTTATTTAAATAAGAACCTTAGAAGAATACCTTAGATTGAAGTAATTTTTCCAGTTAATGAGTTAGGATTTGAAATTAAGAGGATACATGTGTATACATCTGCATACTGTGTATGTACTGAAACAGCAGGACTTTATATTATCAAATATGTTCCCTTGTGTGTCAGATGTTCTTGAGAGAGTTTGGTTGGCTGATTCCTGTCTTATGAGTAAAGTTAACTGTGTTGTATTTTAATGTGTATCTGGGATTGTATTTCATGCTTTTCAAATACCACTCTTGATACATCCTTAATCACCAAAGGATCAAATTTACAGCAATGACCCACTGTGCCTCATCACATATGTTTATTTTTTTCCAAAGAGGAAATGCAATTTCACTCTACAAAACAAAATATAACATTTACATTTAGCAGACGCTTATCCAGAGCGATTTACAGGAAGTACAGGGACATTTCCCCGGGGCAAGTAGGGTGAAGTGCCTTTCCCAAGGTCACAACGTCATTCGGCAGGGCCCGGGAATCGAAACAACAACCTTTTGATTAATAGCCCAACTCCTTAACCGCTCATCCATCTGACCCCCATATGAGTCATATGTCATTATATTTTGATTATCACCATTACATTCTTTATACTTGTCTCCCTTCATCCTTGTCATCTGTTGTCAGTTTGACGCACGAAAAATGCTCACAATTGCAGGGTCAATTTGAGTCGCTGCTGGTTATAGACAACAAGAAGGTTAGTTCATGCTATACATTTTGCTGGAGGTCTCCAAAAAAACATGAATTGTTTGAACATACTTGGCTGGAGCTTACTACAATCTGAAATGGAGGAATTAACTTGGAGTTTAATTGTGCAGTGTATACTGTACGTATATCATTTGTTATTCAGAAAGTAGGTAACATTTGGCAGGGGGGCTGAAGGGATAAAAGATTACTTTGGTTCAACCTTAAAGATGTGGTTGGTCCAAAATATTTTTCTGGAGATTGCATTACTTATATTCTCCGTTCTTGCCCCATATATTATTGGATTCATGGCAGGTGAAACTATCAGAAAATACATGGAAAGTGCAACACGTATTGTGTATGGTATAACATTCATATCAAATCTGCTTTGATACAGCTCAAAAGAACTGCCAATTATGAAGTTTCCAATTGCTACTAAGTGAGGAATGCAAGTCTTCATCACTTTAGTTTGTCCGGAATTTGTCCATTTTGCACAAACCAAAATGATTCTCAAGTATGAATACAGAATGACAAAAAATGGTAGCACTACAGAAAAAAATGTAACAGTTGTCGAGTATATTGACAAATGTGAGATATCTGAACAGGCTAATTTCACCAAAGAGTAATTGTCACAATATACCTTTTCAATTATTCTACCACACAAGTTAAGGCTTGCAGTAAGAGATAGAGTAATGCAACACCTACAGAAAGGTATCAACCAAGTCAAAGTAATGCCTAGTATTAACTTTGTAGAAGTCATGAATGCCGCATAGTTCAAAGGGAAGCATATGGATATGTAACGATCGTAAGCCATCAACATCAAATTAGAGATCTCACACCCTCCATAAGTGTTCAGATTGAATACTTGCATTAGACAAAATACCCTTGATATCTGATAATTGCCCGTAAAGAAACTAAACAAAACAGAAGGAGTAAAAAAAAGACCTCCATACACACCTATACATGATAAATTAGCTATCAGAATGTACATGGGTTTGTGTAATGATCTGTCAGTACAAATGGTGTAAATCAAAAATGTGTTCCCGACGATGGTAACTGGATATAACAGAATTAAAACAGAAGCAAATATATATCTCTGTTCAAATATTTCACTGTAGGCAGCCAGTATAACAGAATCATTAGGCATTGCCATACCTGAAACAAAAGGAAGAGATGTTACAGGAAGTTAGGTAACATGAAATAAACACGGTGAAATGTTCTTAACTATAATTGTATTTGAGACAGACACAATATTTGAGACTGAATAACAATACATATGGTGTGCACAGTATATTGCAATACATACCAAACATATAATCAGTAGTGTTTTTAAGTGCAAAAAGTTCAACATACCACACCCTGGACTGAAGTCAGTCTGTTTTCTGTTTACTTAAATGTCCCACCCTACTCTGTGGGAGCTGGGGTGGGTTACTGTGTGTATTTATATTAAAATACCAGGATGCAAATGATGACTTTCATGTTGATGAAATCCCCTTGGGAGAAAGGATTGAAGGCCTAAATGATAGCAATCATGCAATATGATATGTCCTGACTGAGTGTATACTAACCTTGCAGACTATCTGCTACCAGACTACATTTTGGTTCTGCACAGCATCTAAGAAATCTAGAAGACAGGCCCATTTCAAGGATCCAGTTTTGAGATGCAGACACTGCATGTCACAGTTCTGATTACTATACTATATGCACTGCATGTCACAGTTCTGATTACTATACTACATGCACTGCATGTCACAGTTCTGATTACTGTACTATGTGCACTGCATGTCACAGTTACAGTTATACTTAAGACAACTGTTAGCGCACTTCTTAGTATTTCTCATCAATTACTTTCTATTCAAAAGGCTGCATGTTTTTTTCAGGTTAGGTTGGGGTTTCTTAAAAGAATGTATGGTTAAATGATTCTCAAAGTTTCATTTTTTCACTCAAAACTCAAATCTTTCATGATTGTATGTAACAAACATAGAAACTGACTTGTATAGTGGATAATCATATAAAATATGTAATTACGTCTTTCCAATGTTTATCATGATATCTACATTGGACCTGGTTTGTTTGTTGCATCACAGTGGTCTAAGGGGAAGTAATTACTGTCACCTTAGTAGCGTTCTGGGTTTCTATTCTCTACTGGTCCACTCAGAAGGGAAACCATAGGTCACTGCTTGTTTTCGTTCTTGGCTGCTTAGTGTCACCGGTGTATAGTTTATTAATGGTTCTCTTGGGGTAGAGTGGACGAATGAGTGGTCGACGTATTTTGTAAAAACATGTTTTCGAGCTTGAATGTCCAGTGTTGTGTCACCCAGAGAGATCTAATAATATATCCTCCAAATTGATGCACAAGGGACCTCAACTTAAGTTAGAGTAGTTGGAGAAAAGTTTGTATGGATTAATGATCAACAGGTTCATGAGTTGTTAAAACGTCAGTCAGTAAATAGGCCTAGTTACTTGTTTTACATTATCACTATTACATTCTTTATAATGTTAATCTTTAATTGTAAAAGCAAATACCTTTGGAATCTTTGTCCATTAATCAGAGAAATAATGAAACATTCTTAGTATTGAGATTTGGCTACGGAATGTTACCTACTAACCCTTTTGAGATTGACAAATTAAATTGTAATTTGAACAGATTTGAAATCCACTTGTCGAATTAAATACAAAGAGAAATGTTGATTGACTGTAGTTAATGACGTAAAATAAAGTTATGATCAAAGTATCACTGTGTGATCACCTCTTCAAATATGTGTAGTCACACTTGAACTGAACCAAACTGATTTGTCATATTGTAATACGTCACAGTTATATCCATGGTAACAGGGGTACAGTCATCATTTCTTTTCATGGCAAGGTGTTATATATGAAGTTGAATATTAATTGTGTTAGTTGAGCAAATTTACAGTCATGTTGATGTTGTCATGTTGTCAGCTGGGCAATTCTCTTTTTCAAACAAGCAGAAGTTCCATAGTAACATTTTAGTAAGTATTTTATATATATTATGTTTTGGTATTTAAATAACTTGATGCAGAAGTTCAAATTCTCAAACAAATGAATATCTGGTTTGAAAAAGTACTAGCCTACATTCATATTATGTAATACTGAAAATCATCCCATCCTTGATTTTTACTCAGCTTTAGGATAGTTTAGAAACCCGGCATTACTGCATGCATCTGCATAACTGCACTTTTTGAGGATTGTAAAATTACAAACTATGAATTTTCTTAGAACAATGATATATGGAAATATTACAGAATAATTTGAAGTAATATGGAAAATGTTACTACAGTCCAATTTTTTTTTCTCTCTGGATTACAAAAGACATGGATGAATAAATCATTATTTTTTCCCTTAACTCTAATAACTTATTTGATCATCATAACAGTAAACTTGACTGTGATTATTTCGATCATTAAAGAGAAAAAACTCCATCAGCCAATGTATATATTTCTGTGTAATCTATGTTTTAATTCACTGTATGGAACTATTGGTTTTTACCCAAAGTTCTTATCTGACCTTCTGTCAGGTGTACAGATGATATCATACGGTGGATGTTTGACTCAGCTTTATGTCATCTATACATCTGTTTTGTGTGAAATAACTATTCTAACAGTCATGGCTTTTGACAGGTATGTGGCAATATGTAAGCCGTTACAATATCACTCCATTGTATCATCCTTAACTGTCATGAAATTGCTTATATTTTCTTGGTTTTATCCTTTATCTACATCAGTCATAGTACTGGGCTTGACAATCAGATTACCTTTATGTGGGTCTGACATTCAAAAACTGTTCTGTGACAATACGTCTGTGCTTAAGCATTCCTGTGTACCTATTACCTTAAATACAATATGGAGTTTCTGTCTAATATTTGGTCAAATATTACAGGTTATTTTTATAGCCTGCTCTTATTGCCAGATTATAAGAGCTTGCTTGAAGTCAAAGGAGGGAAGGATCAAGTTTACACAGACATGTGTGCCACATTTATTAACGATGGTAATTTTTATCATAGTAACTCTGTTTGATGTTGGGTATGGGTGGTTTGGAAATATGAATAATGCATTAAATCTGCGTAATGCCATGGCGATACAGTTCCTTGTTATACCACCTGTCTTTAACCCTATTATCTATGGCCTTAATTTGCAGCAGGTTCGAATGGCGATATTTAAAAGGAAATACAAACATCACACAATGGGTACAGGACTGTCCTTCACAAAAACGTTCTATCGTCGCTGATTACAATTTGGTTTATCATTAAATGTACAGTACATCAGTGTTTTACATTTATGATTGAATATACTCTGCATTTATGGAATACTGCAATTGTTTTCTCTGACAGTTTTTTCTTAAACTTGCAATTTTAAATATTAAATACTTTAAGCATCCAAAAAAGGGGACAAACGTTACATTATGCGTATGATGTAAACTAATAAATTAGTTAGTGTAGTATTGTAACAGTAATCACAATTTCTGTTGTTGACCAGCTACTGTAGTTGAGATAAAATTGCATTGCATTTAACTAGTTGAGATGTTATTGTAGCACTGTAATATAATTTTTCTTTTACTGTGCCTATAGCTGAGGCACAGCTTGTCTTGACTCCCCTCTGGTTGGCCGCTGTGAACGGTTTTGAAGTTCTGCTATTAAAGTCTGCATGTGGATCCTACATTACTCATCTGAGTTGCAACAAATAACCACACCTTCATTCTTAGAAACATCACCAACATTAAATTAATAACTCTTAACACTGTTAAAGATATCCCTATGATGGTTTCTCCATGATTCAGCAATATCTTCAGACCAAGAAATCCCTTCAATGCTAGATTGCAAGAGCATCTTACTGTTATTTAAAGTCTTAACTTCTTTCCAGAGTTCATGGACATTATTCTGCTGAAGCTTCTTGATCATGGACTTTACCCTCACTGCTCCTTTCTTGAAAACAATATACATTCAGCATATTTAAATGTAGCATTTGCTTGTTTCTTGTGTTACATTCTCTGGGTCATGTCTGGCTTCTCCTGACAATACCCATTTTTTTAAAGCTTTTTCTGCCTTGAAATAGATTTCAGACTCTTATTTATTGAGACCTTTATTTGGCATCTTCTGTAAACCTTGACCAAATCTACTTTCCCACTTTGTTTCCCAGTTATCATAACTGGTCAACTCGGTAGATATCAAATATCATAAAGACATTCTATCATCGCTGATAAATGAAATGTTGGTTTTCTGTTAAATCTACACTTACAAAAACATGATGCACAAAAAAAACACAAGATGCAATATTGTAATGTCATTTACGCTGATGTAATTCCCAAGTGGTCTTGGACCAGAGTATATTTAGAGATCAAGATAACAGTTCACTGCAGAATTCTGTAAATACTGTTATGGATTACTGCCAGTCATGGAAAACTCTGTCACTTTTACAGTTTTTACCATTTAGATATCCAACAAATAGAAGAGACCATACTAGACTGTAGGTTATAACTGGTTAATATTTGTTTAGAAGAAAGATTTGCCTTTATGGAGAACTCAAGTTCTGTTATGTTTTTTTACTTCTGTGGATTACAAAAGACATGGATGAATAAGTTTGTGTACTTTCCACTGACTCTTCTAACATACCTGCTCATCATATTAGTGAATTTGACTTTGATCATTACAATCATTCTGGAGAAAGGCCTTCATGAGCCTATGTACATATTTCTGTGTAATCTGTGTATTAATGCACTGTATGGAACTGCTGGTTTCTACCCCAGGTTCTTATCAGACCTTCTGTCAGATGACCAAGTGATATCATATGGTGGATGTGTGACTCAAGGTTTTGTAATATACACATCGGTCATGTGTGAGATTACTCTGTTAACAGCAATGGCTTATGACCGGTATGTAGCAATATGCAAACCTTTACAATATCATACATTACTAACACCTGCAACTGTGGGAAAAATAATTGTCCTTGCTTGGTGTTACCCTCTTTTGATCTCAGGGATAGCCGTTTTATTAACTGTTCGACTGCCTTTGTGTGGGTCTCGCATTTGTAAACTTTTTTGTGACAATGGGTCTATACTTCAACATTCATGTGCACCCGTTACTATTAATCGTATCTGGAGTGCCTTTACTTTGGCGGGTCAAATTCTACAAGTGATTTTGATTGGCTGGTCTTATCTTCAGATTACACGTGTTTGTCTGAGATCAGAAGAGGGAAGGCTCAAGTTTACTCAGACATGTGTGCCACATTTATTGACAATGGTTATTTTCATTGTAGTAACTTTGTTTGATGTCTTAAATAGCTTTTATGGAGACCAAAATATGCCACTTAACCTGCGCAATCTGATGGCTTTGCAATTCCTTATTGTACCACCTGTATTCAATCCTGTTATTTATGGTCTCAACCTGCAGAAGGTTCGAACAGCAGTTTTTATAAGGAAAAACAAAATTCGCTACTAAACTGTTTTTATTTATTTTTTTGGGGGGGGGATTGTGTGTCTACAGTTAATGTAGCCTTAAATTATTTTAAACAACTTCTACTGAAACATATAATTTTTGTGTTGTGGGGAAATGAACAGACAGGAAATGGGAGTGCAGTTAGTCTTTCCTTTAGTCACAACTAACAGCCCCCGGCACAATTGTGCTCAAGTGCATTTCCTATTAGGTGTAGTAACATAACACCGCCATATTACATTATTGCTTACTAACATCATAGTAACCAATATAAACAGATGTAGATCCAAGATACTACAAACACATTTTTAATGGTTCCTTTATATGACCACAACTAGAATTACATATCTTTTTACACATTTCAGAATATAAAGCATTGATGTAAAAAAAAAAACTTTACACACAAAGTTCATAGGGGATGTCCTGTTTGTTTGCATGCAAAAATAAAGATTACATAACTCTTTTTTGAAATCTAAGTATTATGGTCTTAATCTCCAGACAGGATATGTAAACAAAACAATGGCAAGACAGGATAGACTGGCTGCAGAAAAGGACTTTTAAATTAATATAAACTGCAGGCCACTTTTTCTCACTAATTGTAGATTTAACAGAAAACCAACATTTCATGTGTCTCTAATGCTATTTTTTTATTAAGTTTAGTTTAATTGAACCGCCATGGCACTATGCAGAATTGATTCGAAAGTGTCGGTGAGTTCTTGTATGACCAGGCCACAACAGATCACATACCTGTCTCTATGATATTTGATATCTACCCGAGTTGACCAGTGTTGATAACCACAAACAAAGTGTCAAATTAGATGGTCAAGGTTTAGAGAAGAAATCAAGAAAAGGTCAAAATAAATAAGTGTCTGAACTCTATTTCAAGACAGGAAAAGCTTAAAAAAATTGGGTATTATCAGTAGAAGCCAGGCATGATCCAGAGAATGTAACACAAGAAACAAGCAAATGCTACATTTAAATATGCTGAACGTATATTTTACTAAGTGATCCTCAATTAGTATGCAGTGGGTTGCAGGCCCATTATCCAGCTATTCCAACTTTAAAACCTCAATTATTTGTTAACAGTACAACATATTAACTTCAGAATTTATTTTTTTGACATTGAACAAGTCTTGCAGACATTCCTCCCCCCTTCACACACTCAAGATTATAAGAGTGGAGCAAATATATGTTCAATTTAACAAAAATATATGAACAATATTTTAGACCTAATTATCCTTTCAAAGGTAGATTACAAGGGCATCTTACTTTTATTGAAAGTCTTTACTTCTTTCCAGAGTTCATAGACATTATTCTGCTGAAGCTTCTTGATCATGGAATTTACCCTCACTGCTCCTTTCTTTTAGTAAAATATACATTCAGCATATTTAAATGTAGCATTTGCTTGTTTCTTGTGTTACATTCTCTGGGTCATGTCTGGCTTCTCCTGACAATACCCATTTTTTTTAAAGCTTTTTCTGCCTTGAAATAAAGTTCAGACACTTATTTATTTTGACCTTTTCTTGATTTTTTCTCTAAACCTTGACCATCTAATTTGACACTTTGTTTGTGGTTATCAACACTGGTCAACTCGGGTAGATATCAAATATCATAAAGACAGGTATGTGATCCATTGTGGCCTGAATATACAAGAACTCACTGACACTTTCAAATACATTTTGCTTGACGCCATGGCGGTTCAATTCAACTGTCTTTCATAAAAACATTATCATCGCTGATAAATGAAATGTTGGTTTTCTGTTAAATCTACACTTACAACAACATGATGCACAAAAAAAACACAAGATGCAATATTGTAATGTCATTTACGCTTTTTATAAGGAAAGACAAAATTTGCTTCTTGTTCCGGGAGTACAAAGGCACTTAGGAATGCTTGGCTGGACCTTATGTTAGTTTCCTCCAGGATCACAATGACTCGTATTGATAAACTTGTTGCCCTTACTGGTTATTTTTGATGGTTTTAAATTCTTGTACTCGCTGCTAAATAATTTACTGTTGATTGTTGTTTAGTCTTCTTTTCTACAAGTACACTCTTGCACTTTTTGAGTTTCATGTTGTGTAATTGTAACTTGTTTAACTGCATGACCTTATGGTACCTTCCTTTGGAACTTATTTGGTTTTTCACAATGTATGCTTCATGTTTTGGCTGCTCGCAATGTTTGGGGCTATCTCATTGTTATGATCATTGACCTATGCTCTTTTGTAAAGCTCTCTCTTGGAAGTCGCTTTGGATAAAAGCGTCTGCTAAATGCATAAATGTAAATGTACTTAACATTTATTTTTTTTGGGGGGGCGGGGCTGTGTGTCTACAGTTAATGTAGCCTCAAATTATTTTAAACTAATTCTACTGAAACACGTCATTTTTGTGTTGTGAGGAAATGAACAGACAGGAAACGGGAGTGCAGTTAGTCTTTCCTTTAGTCAAAACTAACAGCCCCCGGCACAATAGTGCGCATGTGCATTTCCTAACATAACACTGCTGTAATACATTACTGCTTAGTAACATCATAGTAACCAATATAAACAGATGTAGATCCAACATACTACAAACACATTTTTTATGGTTCCTTAATTTGACCACTACCAGAGTGACATATATTTTGACACATTTCAGAATATAAAGCATTGAAATAAAATAAAAAAACTTTACACAAAAAATGTAGAGGGATGTCCTGTTTGTTTACATAAAAAAAATAAAGATTACATAACTCTTTTTTGAAATCCAAGTATTAGGGTCTTAATCTCCAGACAGGATATGAAAACAAAACAATGGTCAGACAGAACAGACTGGCTGCAGCAAATGACTTTTAAATGAATATAAATTGCGGGCCAGTTTTTTGTCACCATTATAGTGATCCATCAATTAGTATGCAGTGGGTTGCAGGTCTATTATCCAGCTATTCCAACTTTAAATCCTCAATTACTTGTTAACAGTACAACATATTAACTTCAGAATTTATTTTTTTGACATTGAACAAGTCTTGCAGACATTCCTCCCCCCTTCACACACTCAAGATTATAAGAGTGGAGCGAATATATGTGCAAGTTAACAAAAATATATGAACAATATTTTAGACCTAATTGTCCCTTCAAAGGTAGATTGCAAGACTAGACTGTAGGTTCTAGCCTCTTAGAAATTTGTTTTATTAGAAAAAAAGTTTGCCTTTATGGAGAATTCAAGCACTGTTATGTTTTTTTACTTCTGTGGATTGTAAAAGACATGGATGAATACGTTTGTGTACTTTCCACTGACTCTTCTAACATACCTGCTCATCATATTAGTGAATTTGACTTTGATCATTACAATCATTCTGGAGAAAGGCCTTCATGAGCCTATGTACATATTTCTGTGTAATCTGTGTATTAATGCACTGTATGGAACTGCTGGTTTCTACCCCAGGTTCTTATCAGACCTTCTGTCAGATGACCAAGTGATATCATATGGTGGATGTGTGACTCAAGGTTTTGTAATATACACATCGGTCTTGTGTGAGATTACTCTGTTAACAGCAATGGCTTATGACCGGTATGTAGCAATATGCAAACCTTTACAATATCATACATTACTAAGACCTGTAACTGTGGGGAAAATAATTGTCTTAGCTTGGTGTTACCCTCTTTTGATCTCAGGGATAGCCGTTTTATTAACTGTTCGACTGCCTTTGTGTGGGTCTCGCATTTGTAAACTTTTTTGTGACAATGGGTCTGTACTTCAACATTCGTGCTTGCCCGTTACTCTTAATCGTATCTGGAATGCTTTAATAGTGGCGGGTCAAGTTTTACAAGTAATTTTTATTAGCTGGTCTTATCTTCAGATTACACGTGTTTGTCTGAGATCAGAAAAAGGAAGGATCAAGTTTCTCAAACATGTGTGTCACATTTAATGACAATGGTTATTTTCCTTGTAGTAACTTTTTTTGATGTCTTAAATAGCTTTTATGGAGACCAAAATATGCCACTTAACCTGCGCAATCTGATGGCTTTGCAATTCCTTATTGTACCACCTGTATTCAATCCTGTTATTTATGGTCTCAACCTGCAGAAGGTTCGAACAGCAGTGTTTACGAGGAAAGACAAAATTAGCTACCAAAAATAACTTTGTGTCTACAGTTCATGTAGCCTTAAATAATTTTAAACAACTTCTACTGAAACACATTTTCAATGGTTCATTTATTTGACAACTACTAGGACATGTATTTTGAAACATTTCTGAATTTAAAGCATTGATGAAAAAATGTCTTTACATACAAAGTTTATAGGGATGTCCTGTTTGTTTACATGCAAAAATAAAGATTACTTTTTTGAAATCCAAGTTTTATGGTCTTAACTTCCAAACAGGATAGGAAAACAAAAAAAATACAGAACAGACTGGCTGCAGCAAATTACATTTAAATTAATATAGATTGAAGGCCAGTTTTTCTGTCACAAATATAGTGATCCATCAGTTAGTATGCAATGGGTTGCATGCCTATTATCCAGCTATTCTAACTTTAAAACCTCAATTACTTTTAGGACCTTGAGCAAGTCTTGCACATTCCTCCCCCCTTCACATTCAAGATTCTAGAGTGGAGCAAGTAAAAAAATGTTTTTTGGGCCACTTTTTTAAATTTGGGAAACAAGAAAACATCAACACACTTCTGAATAGATAAGACTACACATATGCATTTAAGTAGTTCCTCAGAACTGTAGCTTTGAGTCTTTGCAAAATGTTACAAATCAAATCATATTACAAAAAACCTTCTTGAATTATTTCTACTTTGTAGCTCGGATGCCTGGTTCTTAAGGATTATTAACGGGTAAACATGTTCCAAAATCTGTGAATATGGATTTGACACATTTATAATGAACATAATTAAATATTGAAGGTGTCCCCAACAAGGACATTACATATGTTGTTCTACTCATATTGGGTTTTTGAGTGATATACCTGAATGGACACCTTTCAGGTACCCCCCACCCACCTTTTCAATTCCAGTATATACTGAAAAGTTGTCTAATACATTCAAAAATAATATATAAAAATAGAATCTTATGATTGGTTTGTTTATCCAGGTTGAATACAGTGATACGGTTTAAGCTTCAGATACTTTGCACTAGACAGTTTATTCGCATTGCTTATTTCAGAGCGGGACTCAAAGAACATTTGAATAAATCAAAAACTTGTAATACAGATTGAACAGGTTGTCTTTGTACTTTTATTTTCCTAACCAAAGAAGGTGAACCAATACTGGATGAAAAAGTGCTTAAACAGTTATCAATAACTAACTTGGTCTTCCGTTTTTTCAGCAGACCGGAAAACAAAGGTTTTGCAGTTTTAGTAATAAATACTGCCGCAAACATACCATGCATAATATACAGTAATTTGCATACAATGCAATTTGGACAATTTTCTAGGCTAACTGATAATGTAGATATTTATATATATTATGAAAATGTACACAAGTTACTTGTGTGTCATGTCTTACTAAACAATAGTAAAACTTGGATTTACTTCTGAAAACATTAAGTGAAGATGAGACCATGACCTTTCAGCATGGTCTACGCAACATGTTTTTCAGTCATAAATATTTATATGGCTGACCGTTGCAACAAGCTGACCAATAATTAATATTCTCCTTTCAATACGTCTCAAGACACCTTGCAGCCAACCCAGTAGTTGCCTACCCTGACACCTAGTGGACACCTAGTGGAATTGCCATCATTCAGTCCAAGGGAATAGCATAATACTGCATGCAAAAACATTCTGCAACTATTAAATTGTATGGTATATGTCATACTGACACTGTATTTGGAAATAGGAGGCAGCTTGCTTAAGACATATATATATCTTTAATTGGCCCTTTTAAAAAGCTTTTCTTATGGAACAGCAGCCCTGGTTTCTCAAAAGAATATCAGGTGAATGTGACAATACTAAGGTTTGTTTCTCATCTGATAGTCTCTTTTGATCAGTTTGGTTCACCTTTTTCCCCTCTATCTAATGAAAGTAAACAGAAGCCTTAGCCACACTGATGGTTGTGGAGAAAGCAAGGGAGTGTGTCAGCTGTTTTACAGACGTGTTCATGCAGCGAGTTTCACATGACCATGTGTCTTTTGGTGAAGTTCTACCATCGTTTGTACGTTAAAAGCAGCATTGAATAAGAGAGGTTTTATGTTTACATACATACACACACACACACAGTGTACAGACCCAGAGAGACTGACACAGTCTCAACACATCTAGTGTTGTGACTAAACACCAAGGTGATGGAACTGGGTCTGTTTTGATTGTTCTGCAGGAGGACCATAATTCAATGCATTGTGGTTATTTTCATGGAAATGCAAAAAAATAAATGTAAATATATATTTCCTTTTACAATCCGTTTGGGGGGGGGGAAAGCTCAAACCAGCAATTGACACGAGGTTTCACTGTGAGGATAAACATTCATAGAACGCAATAAGGATGATACACTATGAAAGGATGCACACACAAAGTATACAGAGATCCCACCTAGATTAATCGACGGATCAAGTTGTTCTTTTCAGGCTCCAGAAAATCCTCAACGAGAGTCTGAGTAACTCTCTCAAGCTCCTCCTCCAGGCTTGAGATGTCACTGTAGAGCAAAAATAAAAAAACACATTTCCTCTCTTTAAAGTCTTTATAAACAATTATGGAATTAGCTACACATTGTCAGTGAAAGATTTGAAGAAGAAAAAAAACAGAATCTGAGGTCAAAATAGGATGAAACCCTCCTTTTTGTGATGCATGATTACTGATCATTGTAATAGTTCACGATTATTTTTCCCCTCTTTAAAATTTCTGAAATTCTGGATGCTCAAATTCAAACAGGAAAATTATATTATTCATTTTTACATTGAAATAAATTAATATAAAAAAATTTAAGAGAACAATTCAAAACCAACACATTTGGTGGTGTTTAAATTTCAATATTAAGTATTCAATGCCTCATGATGTCAAACATGACAAAACATGATGTCACTGATTTCCTTCCATACTTGATACAAACCTTTTCCCTGGTGATGCACAGAACTCTGTGTAGTATTTTATCTTGGGCTCTGTCCCACTGGTCCTTAGAGTGGCCACAATTCCATTCTGTAGAGTGAAAGTGATCATCTGGCTACTCTTTGTCACAGGTAGTACCTGGGAACAGAGATGAGAGCGAATGACTCTTCACACACTGAGAAGTATACTATACCACAAAAGTACACCATGACGTCAAATTAGAATTAACTTACAGAACGTTTGTCGGGCTGGCTACTATCATAGCCTGTGGTCACGTCTCTCACATGGGTTATGCTGTAGCCTCCGCATGACTTAGGGTACGTGCCCGTCCCTTCGAAGTTGCGGACACGTCCGAATATTCTGCTCACCAGTGGGGGGTCATTGCAGATCACGTAGGACGTTTTGGATATGTGATAACCGTATCTGGAGGATAGAAATAATCTGATTATATTAATGATAAAACTAATATAATCAAGTTATCTTGAACTCTGCTGGCATACACCATCATAGATTAAATTGGAAGTCCTTCCTGCCAGTGGCTGAAATACTACAACGCCTCCCTGTGATCCAGAATACTGGCAGTGCCGTTAGCGCACCACTTAAGCACCTCACGGTTACCATTCAGGACATTCTTAGTCTTTAACTGGAATTTTTTCTGCACCGTTTAAACTGCTGTTTAGTAGCTAAATGTCTTCGTACTCTCTCCATATGAGCTTCTGCATTTAGATACCAACACTCATCTGTGCAGTTCACTGGTTCGTGCTACAGGTGAGCAGTACCAGTATTGCATACAATCTTTGTTATTAGCCTGGTTTTACTTGTGCATTGTGTGTCCCCTGTGTTCCCCACGGGGATAAATAAAGTAGCTACATCCCCATCTAAATGAAGGATTCTGAAAAGCGGAATAATAATATCCAAATAAACTACGTAACTGCATGGAGATGGTGTGCAAATACTTCACTGTCTTCAGATTAACTTACTATTTACTACTTACAAAATAACTATTTGAAAGACACTCATTGGCCTTCATGGACAACTATCACTTGCATTTCATAGATGTTATCCAGCTGCTGGTGAAGGGTAAGGTTCTTGCTGTAGAGATAGGTTGCCATCTCAGCCACAACCACAGCTGCACTCACACCATCTTTATCTGGCACCACACTGCCACACAGGAACCCTGATGAACGTAACATACAAAACAAAGACAACACAAGGGCAGTTTCATGAAAGCCGCAGCAGCGAGATGTGTTGTTACTATGACAATGTGTAAGAAGGAAAATGTGTTTACATTTTTCAAGTAGCTTCTTCTTTTACAGTACAGTAAGGCGAGTACACACAAACCAATATAAAAAATAAAACACCACTTTGAGAAAAGAAATACCCTTGTGTATTCAACAGTAGATACAACTGAGAACTGTAATAAAGCAGTTTGTTTACCAATAGACTCCTCAAAGGCAAATATTACTTCCTTCCCCGTTTTGGACAGCTCGTGTATTCTTTTACCTATCCACTTGAAACCAGGTAGAGTTTCCTGCGGAATAGGAAGTACATCACACAAGGTCCTAGCAGAAGTTGAAAAATCAGTGTTTCCCTTCTAATCTGAAATAAATACAATCAATTGAGGTTTTGTTTTGATACGCCGAATGGGATCCCTCCAACTAATCAGGAGCTACGATATGTATCCACACCTCAGCCTCTCTCTCAAGCTCAGTGGAGAATAACACACCTCAAAGTGGAAGCCCTCTAGCCGGGCAAAGGCCTTGAGGATTTTGGAGGAGACTGTCGTGGCCAGCATGTACACCCTCTCGGTGTCTGCTGGATCGGGGTGGCTCTCTTTCCAGTTGAACAGCATCCACCAGCCCAGCAGAGCTGCTAGCTCATTTCCTGTATAGACTTTCCACCCAGACCTTTCCAAAATAGAATCCAGTACATATTGAAAGAACTTCAGTTCCGGGAACAGCAAGTCTGATGACCAGACACATTATCAAATGATTACTTGCTGTGGATATATTACAAGGCTTTTTTGCTCAACTTTCTCCATCCTAATATCTGAGACTCGTGTTGTTGCGTTATTGATGTATTTACCCATCAGACTGCTCTGCAACAGCCAAGCGATCTGCATCAGGATCTGTTGCCATGACAATCCTCGCACTCTCTCTCTCAGCAAGGCGAAGAGAGAGCTCCTGCAGCATCAGAACACAGGGATGTGGAGCATTTCTAAAAATGATCTGTTTTGCATTTAACAGAACGGTCAGTTGACATTTCTCTAACGGGTGAAGATTTTCCTACCAAAACAGACTCTCCCTCTTCTGGATTTGGACATTGGACGGTGGTAAAGTTTGGATCGGGATCCATCTGCTCCGGTACAGGGATGGGAGGAGGAAAGCCAAATGCCTGGAAGGCCTGCTGGACATAGTTGTGGCCTACTCCATGGAAGGATGAGTGGACAAATTTTAATGGGGACTTTATGTTGAGCTCTCTGTAACATAAAACCCAGGGAAATCCAAAAGTTAGGTATTTAATGATCCTGTAGTTTCATTTGTCTGAAAACACATCAAATGGATTAATAGAGACTGATTTGATTTGAGCTTTGGCTAAGGGAAAAAGTACCTGTGAAAACAGATGGAATCCAACTCCTCCATGTAACTTTTACATATGTCTGGCAGAGGATCACTGCTTAGGGGGCTGCTGTCTGCTAGCGTCTCAATCCAGGACTCGCTCCAAGGCTCTACACTCTCCTCAATGCACCTCAGGATCTCTTTGTCATGAGGTGATGAGATCTGTGCACCATTATGCCAGTAGACCTGTACAAGGAAGCAAACTTTGTGAAGGGGGGTCTCATACTCCCCTAGTTGTGAATTGTGGAATATTATCTTAAAGAAAGAAATCTAATTGCATGCTTATAAAAAAAAAAAAAAAAAAAAAACTCACCTTGTATCCATTGTCCTCCTTACGGTTGTGTGAGGCAGTAACCATCACTCCAGCGGCTGCTCCTAGTCTCATAACAGCATATGGCTAGGAGGGAGTAGGGTTTCAAATTGAATTTAAGTACTATTTTACAAGGTCAAGTACAGGCATTATTATACTCCCATCACCAGACCCATTCACAAATGCAATGGAACATCAGAGCAACAAAACTTAATCTTGGTTGTTTACAAAAATGCCTCAATGATGCTCCTCAGTACGGTCATCATGTTAAACCTGCCTCATATCATATAACAGTTGTGATTGGCCCAAACAGATTCTGTTCAGAAGGAAATCGGATTGAATGGGAAGGTGGCCAGACCAATCTGCCAAAGCCAAAAAACATAAGATGGCTGATTCGTCTGGTTCCCAGGCTACAGCGATTATTGAAATAAACCAGAATATTCTCCTAAACTTGACAATCATTAAAGCAACCACATTAAGGGTTTGGGATCAACAGAACAGCCACAAAATTCAAATGTATTTGAGGAATTCATTGTATTGTAAAAGAGAAGTATGGTGCTGCTTATTAAATGTCATATCGGTTTCATCTTACCACAAAGGGGGTGGGGACATATGTAGAGAAGAGATAAACTGGAATTCCTTTACAGAGCATCACAGAAGCAGTTAACTTGGCAAGCCTGTGGAAATCAGACAATACTGTTATGGTCTTCCACAGCTGATAAACTGTTAAATTCCTTAATTGTTAAACTACGACGTTATCGGTTCCTTAAGTGATCTGGCAGTGTTGACATCTCAAACAAGTTTAGAAGTACAATTCTTGTTTACTGGCTGTGATTAGTAATATGTGTGTAAAATTCCAAAGCTAAAGTTGAGGAATACCTTTCACTAGTGCAACCACTGGCCTCCTGTGCTCGTATGTCATATCCGACCACTATACCACGACTGCTGAAGTCAGGAAAGGTTTCAGATATATATTTGTATATACCCTGCAGGGACAGAATGCATTACATGCCTGCATCACTTATTTCAATATGTGCTCTGTTAGATATGAAAACTTCACTTAGTAGTTATTAGAATAATTAGTTTGAAGGTAGGCTCAATCACTCACCTGTGTAGACTGGATGATAGTGAGGTCATTGATTCGGGCAAAGCCGGCACCCATGGCAGCCCTTAACCCTGCCGTCCCGAACGTCATCCTGGAGCACATCCTTCGCCTTAGCTCCTCTTCATCACCAGACTGCAATAGGGCCTCCACCTGTGCCCTTGTCTGTGGATTCTGGGCAGATGAAAATAAATCTGAGGTAGGTCTACACATTTTAGGCATCTACTGAACACTACAGTAATGAGTATAGCAAGTCAGCCAAACATTTTTTCAGCTCACAGGTACCTTCAAGATTGTTTGGGGGGGGGGGGGGGGGGAGGGATAGTTCATTGTTAAATGATTCAATCTGAGTATAGAAACACCCACGCGCTGCATATTCGTATTGCAGATTTAAAGCAATGATGTAGCTGGACTTCACGGTCTGACATTTAAAGAGAAGGTCAGACATATCCACATAGCATTTGCCCCCTTTTAAACTGGGGCTCTGGTGTTGAATGTTGGTGGAGCCCAGCTCTGCTGCACAACTATTTCTGAGAAGGTTCATTAGCCTATAGCAAAAAAGAAACATGCCAATAATTCTTAACGCACAAAAATATTTTTTTACGACACGTCCCTAACTCTGGTCAAGATAACTTGTTTGTTGTGTTATCCTGAATCTACATGAGTTGGCTTCTATAAGTAACAGTGTTCATTGTTGGCCTTGTGAAGGCTGAAAACATTAGCTAGACCTAGCTAAAACATTTTCATAGCTGTCAATCAAGTTCACAAGGTTGTACAGTAGCACTACATCCGTAGAATACGGGAGACTCACCTTGTCCCAAGTTTTCCATTCATGTATTGCCTTATCCAGTTGTGGGTCCCCAGTTGCATGGTAATTGACATTGTCGTTCATATCTCCGTTGTCCACCATAGCAGAATATTGTGCGGCAAAACATGAAGTTTAGCTTGTAGCTGGCTAGCTAGTGGTTATCGGTACAGTAGCCTAGCTGATACTGAGAAGCTTGCAGCGCAGCCAACGTGGTTATACAGTAGTTACCTTGCAGTGACCAACTTCATAAAACTTGATCATTCTCAAGCGAGCAATACCTTAAAGCAGATACGTAGCAAATGTGTCGGTTCGTTGGTTAGCTTTCAACTTCAAAATAAAGTTGCTTAACCGGTTTTCGATTTTCTCCGCTAGCTAGCTAGCCTAGTTATGTTCTAGGCTACTACCGCTGTGTCTATATACGTATAAGCGACTTGAATCCGTTAGAAATCAAAGGTAACGCATTCGCTTGTAGTAGCTTATCTACCTGTCAAATTCCACACTGCATTGCCTAACCATTTAGCGTTAAGTAATGACTAACTTTCTACTGAAGCTCGTTAATAGCATCACTTCTGATATTCGTTTTTGATTGAACCATTACAGTTTGCCCATATTGAGCCAATCCGATTTGCACGTGAGTTAAGACGACTGCGTATGTAACTGCCAGCTGCGAATGCATAGGAAATAAAATGTCTGTGGGGAAAGTTTGTTCAATGTATATCCAGTAAAACCATTGATGGGGCATTAAGACAATTTTATCCACAGGGCACAACGTTTATCCACAGGCTGACGTCACTTCATGCATTATAATGCATTTCACATATTTTAGCAACACATTTAACAGCACAACAAGATTGTTGCACTTAAGTAACCAAAAATTGACAAATGTGTTAATCCTCACATTAGGTCACCAACCATGAAAGGGGGGAACAAAAAAACGCAGTAAATATAATTAGATTTCATTTTTATTACTGTGGTTATAGCTGCCATGCAACAGTGTACAATCAAACTGGTCTTTGAACGTTTCCAGTAAATGTAGGGTGACTTCTTCAGTAGACATATTTCTTCCCAATTCTTGGCTGAGGGAGGTCACACCTTTACCTACAATTCCACATGGCACAATGTTTTTGAACCAGTCCATGTCTGTGTTGCAATTTAGTGCCAATCCGTGAGATGTTATGTATCTACCACAATGGATTCCTGAAAAGTAAATGAACCTCAGACGTATTAAACACAAAATTATTTGAACATTTCAAAAAACAAATCGCTATAGATAACAGTAAATTGAAACATTTATTCACCTATGGCACATATCTTGTTTTCACCAACCCATACTCCTGTGTCAGGTGAGGTGGTGGCTTTTATTCCAAATCTGCTGCAAAGTTGGATAACTGTTCTCTCCAGCTCGCACACGTACCATCTCACACTCTTTTTGAAGGAACCCAGATTTAAAACCGGATAGCACACCAACTGACCAGGGCCATGGAAGGTTATGAGTCCGCCGCGGTTGGTGCGAAAGAATTCAGCACCTAGAAGTTTAAGCCTTTCCTCTTCCTTGGCAGGATACGGTGCTTGCCTTATTCCAATTGTGTAGACTGGCGGGTGTTCACAGAGTAGCAGAGCATTGGGAGACTTCACTGATTTATCAAAGTGTCGCTTGACAAATAACTTCTGCACGTCCAGTGCACGCGCGTAAGGAATGCGCCCTAAATTGACCACTTCCACAGCTGCTTTCATGCTGCATTTAACACTTATTTTAAATGTTAAGGTCAGAAAGTGTGTTGCTAATCAGGAAGTGAAAAATCCGCTTGATTTGACCACGCGAATTTTGGATTATATTTGAGGTCTCCTTGAAGTCAGCACAAGTTGGTTGTCCAGTACAATAATAAAACTTTCAGTGTAGCTAATCCATAGCATACGCAAAGGTAGACGTAAATGTAGAATAAATATTTACTTCAAATAATCTTTGTCTGAATGTTTTCATTAAATATGTATCAGCCTATTGCCTACATGAAACAGTCAAATTGTGTAACACAAATGTGGCTCGCCATGTTGTTTATTGACATTTCTTCTTCTGTACTAATGAAGCGGATAAAGCTGGTGAACAAACTGTAGCGCCACCATCTGGATGAAGTGTCCGGCCTAACACTGTAAATGCTCCCTTCGAAGACTAGTGTTTTTAGTCTACTCTTTAAGCAACAGTCCTTCAGAGATATGAGACCATGTAGCCTAAATGTCGAACACGTCAAACACACAATTATGATTTACCCGCGTAGAGGATCGCAGATTCAAATTGAGTATCAACGATTCTTTTTCATTCTTTCTATGCCTCCAGTAATGCCCCCTCGTGGAAATCGAATGTTTTAAATACAGGCAAATGTGATCCAAGTGTACAGCTGAACCATCATGTGTTATCTGTTAAATCGAATATCCTTTAAATAGTTTACTGTTTAGCTCAGTAAGAACAAATCTTGTTGGTGAAACCCTGACAATTTACAGAAGCCTTGAGTAATGTAATTAAACTAACTTTGATAGGCCCATGTGTTTGCCAATGTCCTCTATTAAGTGTCTCATGTTTTTACTCTTTATTTGAATCACAAGTTCATCCTCATGATGTTTCTAAGTAAGTAAACTCCTCCTTGGAGGGTCATTGCCATTGCTCGTCTAAAACCAAGGAAACTGTGTGAAGTTGCAGGACATCCAACATCAGGATCAACATGAAATATCACTGCATATTGGTACTTCTGGCATTCTTGACTCTTGCATGTAAGTCCTAACTGAAATCTATTTTGAACACTGCTATTTTGCGGAATTCACAATAGTAATGTTTCTATAGGCTATATCTCATATCTCAACTTCATGCATAGTTTATATAAACTCATACACTGGCAAATTGAGACCAGACTCTATAACTGTAACTTACACATCATGTGGATTCTGCATTAATAGCCTATATCTTACTGATATAATGTTATCAACCGATGCATGATGTTATTCAGCTTTGAAGATAAGGGAATCCATGTGTGGAGGATGTTTCACAAACACGTTAATGGAAAAATAGGGTATTGATAAATAGCCACATTTATATAATATAATAACTAGTTTTTCCACTGCAGATAAAGCAAATGAGGTAGCTGCATTTCCATGGGGCTGTTCAAACTACAGTGGAGTCTGTCGCCCTGTCTGCCTGCCAGCAGAGCTACCGTTTGGACCTTTTGGATGTGCAAAAGGATTTGTGTAAGGCTCCAATAATTATCCGAAAATACAAACACTGTGCAATGAAGTGTACTTAGCATAATGACTTATTGGAACATGATCTAAGCCATCCATGTCTCTCTTACAGGTGCTGTGTTGCCCACATAATTTGAGACATTAAGCCTACCATCCTAAACGCAGGTCACCTTCAACACGTCCAAAAAATCTGACAGAAGTGACTTAATGAGTGACAAAAATGCTATTATCCGTTTCCTTTGATATGCCACTGCAGCAGTGTGCTCCGTATGGGATCCATGTATAGTAGGCTACATACTGCACAATAAAGTAAGGGTGTAAAAATGTTTCTGTGAAGTGTTATTTTTACATGAATATCATCTCACACAGCATCTATTTCCCTGTCTCGTTCAGAATTTTCACAAGTGTTCCCGAACAATTCATTAAAATTACACGTCATTATCTATATGAAAGTAATAAAAATGCACTGAGAGCGGCTTCTGTACGCTGTGTGTTTCACGGTGGCATGTACACCAGGGGTTACTCTCGATTCAGTTTGCCTGGCCTGCGCATATGGGAGTGTCAAAGGGCTTGTTAGGTAGGCTTGTACCGCCTTGTGACCTTTGCATTGTGGGGCGAGATTTTGAAAGTGCCCAATGTATTTTTACGACATCCACGTACAGTTTTGTTTTGTACAGATATATTTTTGTATAATTCACGTGTTTTTAAATGTACTTCCCTTTCGTCTGTCTTGAATCTACATCAAGGAAGCTTTTTCTCCAACGCAGGTCGAATAGACCCTATGAATAGACCACATAAGTCGAGTGTGCAATATCGATAGCTGCCGTTGAGTTAGGCGGGGACTGTTTTCAAAGTAGAAGCTGCGATAGACCAATGAAGATGGCGACATCAGGGTCCGCGAAATGCACTGGTAGTATTGGAAAAGATAGCCACACCAGATCTGCTGACGTGAGAAAAAGTCATACACCTTCACAGCTTCTGACGCTCGAGGAGGCAAGATGTCCTATCTGTTCAGAGATTTTGTTGGAGCCAGTTACTATGCCATGTAGCCATTCTGTGTGCCTACACTGTTTCAAGCGGACGGTGGAATTGACCAGTTTGTGCTGTCCCCTCTGCCGGCTGCGAGTATCCAGCTGGGCCCGTAAACAGTCCCGCGAGAAAAGCCTGGTAAACACCGAACTCTGGGATATAGTCAGAAGGAGTTATCCAGAGCGATGCAAAAGCAGAATGGAACAGAGGGAGTGTGAGACTCACAGAGAAGGTTTGCTGATTTTTTTAAAAATTATAATGGAATGCTCCGAATTTAAAGTGCAATTGCAAAATGTTGTGTCGGGATTCGGGAAGATGTGTACTATTTGACTAACCTGCCTCAACATATCTTATTCGCAGGCATCAAGCTTTACTTAGTTTTTTCAGAAGGAAAAAACGGTTCCAATTGTGCTCATTCGCTTCAAGCCATGCAATATAATACTTCAAGTAATTGGTAAATCACAAATGACTTTGATGAAGACTTGTCCAGACTTGTAGATTTTTTTTGTGGGCGGAGCTAATAGTGATTCATTTGCCATAAACTGTGCGGCTGTCACACTCAACTTTTGAGTGTAAAAAAAACAGTGTGCGCCCTCATTCCCTGTGGAGGAAAAAAGGTTTAACCCCAACCTGTGTACCTAAAAAAAAAAAGATTAAAAAAAAAAGATTTAAAAAAGGCTATCACCCCTAGTCAATGTCTTAGATTACTGGTATCATTGTGATTCTCTTTTATCAGAAATGTTCTGCCCTCCTGGTCAGATACCAAGGTCTGGAGATCTCCGTTCAGAGCATGATAAGCAGAAAGTAGGTCAATTTGTGTTTTCTTATGATGAAAATAGTATTAATACTATTTGAACCTGTACGTTGATAGTATTAGGACTTTTGACACAGTCATGTGTTTGTGGAAAAATTGTTACCAAATCAGTCTGATAGTAATACTCAAATCTTAATGCTGCATCTTTTTCAGGTGAACGAGGAGAAAAAAGACATAGGGAGGAAAATCCTATCCAGAAGAGAAGAGTGTGGGGCAATCAAACTATTAGAAGATCCTGTAAGTGTTTAACCACAAATAAGCTAACTGTAAAAAATATGCCAAAATTGTACGGTGACAGGTTTTTCAATGTATTTTCTTTGTTTACAGTTGAGTGGGGTGTTGTCCGACTCAGAGAATGAGGAGCCAATCGGGAAGAGAACCCGGAATGTGTCTGCTTTTGTTAAAAGAACAAAACTCTCCCCAGCCTATGCAAAAGAGTAATTCATTGTCATTGTTTTCTATGTATTTCAAACTAGCAATTGATAAAAATGTATGTAATTTGCACTCTGAGTGAAATTAATCTCTCTGAACTCTTTTACTCAGTTGGTTACCAAAACATATTGTGCAGAGGAGTCAGAGTTGTACAGCTTCAGTGGAAGGGAGAGCAAAAGTCAAGACCGTTAATCATTCCTTACTGGATAAGGTATTATGTGCTATTTAAGGAAATTTGTCATTTTTATGTTTAAGTGTCTGCAAGTTATCAAATTGTTTGCTCTTTTTTTCTCAGGTCAGTATTGCTCACAGCTACAATGCAGGTATCCTGCTCTCTTCAGAAAACAGCCGCTCATTCTCGGCACCCATAATTGTACCGGAGAAGAGGTATAGTTGGCGAAGTGTTACGGCAACATCAGCTTTTCTAATAGGCCCCCAGTCCAAACAGGAGAGGTCTATCAGCCCTGAGAGCAATGACAGCATCTCCGAAGAGCTCAATCACTTCAAGCCAATTGTCTGCTCTCCCTGCACGCCACCCAAACGTCTGCCAGATGGACGAGTGATGGAGCCGACAATAGTGAAGTCCACGCCCAGGAACTTGACCCATAGTTTTCAAAGGCTCACCAGCTATGAAGCCAGCACTTTCATCCTCCAGAAGTGGAAACAGATTGAAGTGGACCGTCAATGTATTGAAATGACCTCCAAGGGTACTCTGACCAGCCCCTTTAATGAAGAAATTATAATCAAACAAAGTCCCACAGATGAAAGAGAAATAAAGCCATTTACCTGTGCTTCCACTAAAGTTAAAGAGGACTTAAGTGTGTGCAGAATAAGGACTGACACTTGTAATGAAGGGAACGAAAAAGTGTGTATGTTGAATAAAAGGAGATTGATATTTGATAAGCCAGTTGGAGACACAACCCTCAATCAAAGACAAGCCATAAGGTTTAATTTACCATCACTTATACATACTGGTGAAGGACCTGCAAGAGAATGCGGGTTTAGTCATAAAAAGTTTGCATCCGAGTCATCTTGTGGACCCTCTCCAGTCCATAAAAAGCACACCTTTGCCCCACTGGACAGGGTAACTGGGGATCCACATTGTAAACTAAAATTAAATACATCAGTGGATCAGAGAAAAGACATTGAAAAAATTAACTGTGCCCAAAACCAAACTACCTCAAGAAGGAGTAGGAAGAGGAGCCAAAAGACTAAACACTTGGAAGAGACTGAGTTGCAAATCAAGAGATTCAAAACTCAGTGCCGAGATAGTCTTGAAATGGAGAAAGGGCAAAGTGAATTTAGTTTTCAACGGTTACAGCAAGAGGCTGAGGACAGGCAGCTGGCACTGAAACTTCAAAAACAATTTGACAGAGACCAGCAGAGACTCAACAAGAGCAAAAAAAGTCCTGATAAATACTTCCTTCGGTCTTGGTTCCGCCAAGACAAAATCAAGTATAATCCACGCAGATCGAGGAGAATCATTAAAAAAATGAGCTCTTAACATTCAATCATTACTTACATTTGTGCTTTTTGGAATACATTAGAGAACTAGATTATTGTTGCAATTCATACAACTGTATGTTAATTGTTTACCCCTGTACACTGAACTGTTATTTCCAGGAAGTTACAATTTGTGGATGTTCTCTATTGATTCCCCTAAAATCCCCCCTATTTTTGCAATTCCATACAAAAAATTATGTGCTATGGGATAATCTAGTATCCTTCTAGATTACTATACTAGAATTATAGTAGTTATACTTTAAAGTTGACAGACTACACTGAATAACGTTTGTAAACACACCTATTTAGCCTTTACAACCTCAGCTGTGATGACAAAATGTCTTGATCTCAAAGACCCAAAATATTTACTCTGTAAAGCTATGTTCAAATGAATAAAGGGGGATTTTCTTGATTTTAACACATTTAAGAACAGAAATGTAATCACTTAGTCACTCTTGATTGGTTTTGGTAGCTGTATTTCTGATAATGTAGTGAGTTAAATAATGGGTATGAACAGAATACATGCAACTTATGCAATGTTAATTGAACCTTTACACATAATATTTAGTCAAGGAAAATGTACATTTTAAATTATGTTCAGTTATTTTTCTGTTAAAAATGTCTAATTAATATCTGCTGCTGGTGAGTTACGGTCATTGTCCTACCTCTAATATAATACACTTGGCTGAGTGTGGTTACTTTTTATCAAATGATTTGCCATTGATTTCTCGTGCTATAATCATTAGTTTGAAAGGATGTTTTGTTTGTTAAAGATAACACTCGTAGTTACATTCATAAACATGTAACTGACATGTTTAAATGCACAATTATTTTCCAAAACATAGGCTATTGTATAGAATAGCACACTTTTATAAATACTGATGGAATACTGATTTTTACCAAATATTTTTTCAAACATGTTTTACTCACTGTGCATTCATTAATCAAGAACAAAACATTGTTGCAACAGTATTTGAAAGGGCTAAATCAATGTATTTGAGAATTGTGATTGTGTAATGTTTTCATATGGTATTCTTACAATAATTTTATCTCGGGTACATACATGACAATATTGATATGCACACAATAATTACATTAAAGTTTTGTGTTAAAATAGTGAATCACTTTATGATTAGTCGATAAACAAATTATTTGTTATAATAATGATGTTGAAAATGAGGTTATGAAGGACGATGGATTGAGAGTGGAGATTTGCATAACGGTGCAGTTCCGTCTTCGTTGGTAGGTTCAGTTTGAGTTGGTTGGCCACTGAAAATAGGATATTAGCCTATCATATTGTCCCAGGTCACACAACAAACGTACAGGAAGAGAAGATGGCAGCCAGAAATGGAAAGAATGGACTATTGGAAAAAGTGAGAATTATCTCTGTTTTAATTCAATTCAGTGTTCGCAAATAACGGAAATAGGAGACAACTGCATCAAAGCCACATACATAAATAGCCACTTAGAGTTTAAACGTTGCCGTCTGCGTGCATGACATAGCCAAGTAGCTACAAGTCCCTATGCTGGATAGCTAGAGCTAGCTGCCAGACCAGATGCTAGCTAGCAACCCAGTAACTTTGTGCTAATGTACTGTACACGATGTTGGGTATGGTAGCAAGCTAGTTACGTAGAAATTGCTTACTAGATAGAGCTAGCTTCTGTCGTGTGTTTTGAGGTTTGTTCATATGTCAAAGCAACTGTATGTTTCTAGCTAGCTACTACAGTACTGTACCATCCAATTTGCTTAGCACATTACAGAAACGAAACACATCTGCCAGGCTTAAGTTCCGTTACAGTACTGATGCTAGCTAGACGAATGCTAATAGCTAACTAGCAAGCCGATTGAGTCACAGACGTGTACTTAGTTGAAGCATTGCTAGTTTCCTTCTTTTGAAATTACTGCTATTTGACGTGTGGTGACTGATATTAATATTCACAGTGGAGGATCGATGAAAAACCTGTTAAGATTGACAAATGGGATGGTGCAGCTGTGAAAAATTCTCTCGATGACGCGGCTAAGAAGGTTTGTGTTTGTGTTGTAACATATTTCTATCAAATTATATTCCTTATGGCATGGGAAATTTAGGCAAGACCGTTTACTGATGACGATTTTTGATTTATTCTTAGGTCCTCTTGGAAAAGTATGGATACCTTGAAAACTTCAACCTTGTAGATGGACGTCTATCCATTTGCACCGTTTCCTGCCTCTTTGCAATTGTGGCTCTGATTTGGGACTATCTTCATCCGTTCCCAGAATCTAAGCCAGTTCTGGCATGCTGTGTCATATCATATCCTTTCATGGTTAAACCGCCGAATTAATTCTGTTGTCCTACTTAAATAAAATCATATCAGCATGGTCTGGTATCTCTGAACAGCTGTTAGTCCACCACAGTGTTGTGGCATATCTGAGGAAGTGCATGCTTTTTCTAAATAAGAGGTGGGAATTTGAGTACAAAATTATATTGGTTATTTTGTTTTCAACATATGGCGCACATGGACTCACCAGTAAATAGCTTAAAGCTGCTGTTTAAAGTTTATTGTTTGAGTTACTCCCCAGTTACTTTCTTTGACTGACATTTCTTCACATATTTCATCATGATGGGCATTCTAACTCTTTACACCTCATACCAAGAGAAAAACATCTTCCTGGTTGCAGTTGAGAAAGACCCTGCTGGCATGGACCCAGACCATACCTGGCAGCTGTCTTCTAGCCTGAAAAGGTGTGCATATTTTATAATGGCATTAAATAAAAAAAATTACATTTGTTTCTTATTATTTACCGAATGTGTTGTTTTGTTGTCCCTGTAGGTTTGATGACCAGTACACGCTAAGGGTGTCCTTTACAGATGGGAAAACCAGGCGCACACGGGAAACGGAGATCACAAAGTCTGTTGGGGCTTTTTTTGATGAGAATGGAGTACTGGTCATGGATCAGTTTGAAAAGTCTGCCTCTAAGCTTCATGACACATTGGCTATAGATAAGAAAATAAAGTAATTAGATCTGATACCAGCCTCTTTGTTGTGTAGCAACAGGGGGGGGGGGGGGGCAACCATTCTTTTTAAAGTCTGCACAACTGCATTTATGTTGCCCATTCATGTTGTAATTTGGTATATGTATTTTTTTATATCTACAACGATTTGTTGAAGCTGTCTTGTCATTCTGAAGTCCTAAGAATGATGGTAAAGGTGAGATGTGCTTTGGGTTGTAAACATGGAAGCTCTTTGGTATTAAATAGCTTAACCCAAGGCAGGTAAATGTGGATTGTCCTGATATTTCACCTAACATTTTCTGTTGATGGACACAAGGCCTTATAAATGTGGAATAAATAACTGGATTTTCTTTAAATTTAAGAAAATGTATCCCAAAAGCCTTATAAAATGTAATTACCTATTTAAAATATGATTATGTTCTATTGATTGTATCATTTATGTTTCGTTAGGCCGTTGAGGGAACAATAACCATGGTCTAAGAAAGGGATTTTATGTTCAATTAAAATATTTATTTTAAGGCAGATAGTTCTTTTTATTTGAGAGTTTTAATAGAACAGCAAACTTCACTCAGGAGTGCACATTTATGTCCCTCAATGTTCTATTGCATTCAGTATTGAACATACATTCTTGGTAAGGCTATATTTATTTTAAGGGTAGAAGTTTGAGCATACAGCACCAGGACACATTTTTTAATCTTTAGTATTACTGTTATAGACCTGTTACATACCGAATTTAGCTAAATGTCTGTTATTCATACAAATTTAAAATAAAATTATAATCCGTTTTTACATATGCTAACTGTTTGTGTATCTGTCCCCTAAACTTTCAAAAAATAAAATTAACAGCTGCATCCTTAGTTATACAAAAAAAGGGTCCTATCCACATTTAAAAACAAACCTATACCCCTGGCATTAAACATTATTTAATCATACTCTCTGATACTAGTTACAGCTGTTTGAGAGTCTACCAATATCTAGGATAAACGAAACTAATGGATATGTAAACAACTCTGTCAGCAGTATTTTTATATTCAGAAGCCACCCAACAGCTCGTGCAAGGCCTTGTGACTGATATTTAGCTGCGGGCATGTAACTGCTCCAAAAACGCCACTGTGGAATAAAATGGGAAGTGAATGAGTCCACACACTATCTTTAGACAGTTTTCTTCTGTACCTGCAATAGCTCTGGAGCATGTAGCCAGTTTGCCTTAGTTAGGAAGTCTTGCTATCGAATTTTGTCTGTAAGAAACCGTGGACAATAACATGTTATAGAAAAAATGTGAATTGGGAATGATTTTGCTTTTGGGGGGTTGCAGTAAGATCACGAGGGACATGAGCATGACGAGAAGAGAAGGTTGTTTACTAAAACATCCACAGGAGGGCGTAAGCTGCACCATTTTGCACCGATGATACAAAAACGGACCCAAACCCACGTCGAGTTTTAGTCCCCATTTCTGTGGTGGCATTAATTGAGTAACGTTATAAAAATGTAACTCAGTCATTCAAATAGTTAACTCAAATGCTGTAAGGCAAATCAGACAAACTACAGCAGGCATAGGCCTAAGCTGAATTTAGGATCTCGGTTCAACTTGAACAGTGATTTATATTTGCACAGCCTTTTTTTACTTGGACTTTAAGGAGCATTGTTCAAATATAAATATGTAAATATGTATTCATTTTTGTTACATTTTACAGGTATCTAATTAGTAGCCTATACTAGGTTGTTGCCTTGTCCAAACTGTCATGACGTCAGTTTGTGAACACCCTGAGCAGGTTATCCGCTCGTAAACAATAACAGCGCGAATACAGCACTTGGAGCAGGTTCACCGGGCGCACTGAAGTGGACACTACAAGCAGCGCACATCGCGCAGTAAAGAAAACAGATGTGCGTGTTTTTAAAAAGAAAATAGTCTAGGCTATTTGAGATTCCATTCACTGTAGCGAATTGTTTGGAATGGCTTGTCTCATGGCAGCCTTCTCAGTTAATAATACAATTGTCACCAACTCCATCATTATGGTAAGTATTTACTTAATTTATTTTATAGAAGTGGAGATTAAACTAATAGTTGTAATCTCTATGTGCTATCACTATTTATAATTAAACAGTGCAGCCTATGTCTGTGCACACTGTATACACAAGTGCTTTGGCAATCAATGTGCGATAGTCTACCAAAGCCCACCTGTATTAAGACGCAGAGATGAACTGTAATAACCTTTCATGCTGTAATTTACAGGACTGTCATGTTTACACCGAAATGCGTCAGCGTTTGTCGATATGAAATGATTCAATTTGACTGTTTAATTAGCTTAATTGATATTGGGTCATTGGGACACATTTATGGGGTTTGTTTTTTGAAGTATTAACCTACATCTAAAAATAGCCAAGTTGTATTTCGATCATACAGACATAGATCTATAAACTAGGATAGACAGATTTTAATCAATGCTTATTCAACATGCAATCATTTTTGAAGGGATGTGCTTCTCTGCTATTGCACGTTTGTTTTCTGAGTTCAGGTTAAGCTTTGTCCGATAGTAACCTCGGTACTCTATATATAAGGAAACAGATTAGTGGTGTACAGTAGGCTACAGTAGGGCAATCTTTAGTTATCACAGTGAGTTCCCAGCATGTCATTATGTTGTGTTAGTACAATGACTATAATATTTGTATTCTCTCAATGTACAGCATGAACATTGTGTTTTAAATGTTCTCACCTTGTTCATTTTTCAATCAGAATGCCAATGGTCCCCCGGATCTGATGCTAGACCCCAGGACTGTGTGTGTTTCCATCGATGAGGCGGTCAATAACCACATGGGCAGTCAACAGACTCCTTTGTTGCAAGGGCACCTAAAGAAAGTGGAGAACAATCTGACAGAGGCCCAGCGTTTTTCTTATTTACCTCGTAGACCAGCTGTCAACATTGAATTCAAAGACATATCTTATTCAGTTCCAGAGGGGCCATGGTGGAGAAAGAAAGGTGGGTACCTAACAATCATACTTGCAGTGTTACCGTTTGGACAGGGAGCTCATCTCTAACATGGGCCTACTTACATTTTCCACACCTGAAGCCAACAGTGTGATCTGTTCTGTGGCCTATTGTACGAGTGAATTCTTTAGCTAGCTATTCATTTGATTTGTTCAACTGGGACTTGATAAGGCTGGGAGTGGTCTTGCGCTCAGTCTACGTTACAAACTGTAATTCCAGCCTGAAATAAAGAATAACCATCGGTCTTCACCGACTCCAATCACCGCTTCACGCTGTGTTCAGAAGTGTCACGATCGCCTCACAACCAAGGTGTTTATTAGTGAGGTGTAGGCTAATTGGTAGTTTTCTGTACTGACGTAATCATACAGCTGGCTTGTTACCTTGACATGTCCTGACTTGAGACCCAACATTCCAGAGTATTGTTCTGCTCATTATCTCTCCCCATCTGGAAACATCTTGCATGTCTGCATCTATGCAAACTGTCTTATTTGACCTGCTCACATCACTTGTATTTTGTGTGTTGCCTCACGTGTCGTCTCATGTACCAAAGCATTGCTGTCTTGGGATGGTGAAAAAAACACGACAGTTTGCTGAACTTTACAGATGGACAACTTGCTTCTGTTTATGTTTACCTCCACTTACCAGTTAAGTTGATGCCCCCACCCCCCCACCCACCCCCCCAAAAAAAACAGTTAAATTGATGTAATGATCAAATGTTTCCTCAGGAAGATATAAGAAAGTGAAGGAGTGGATATTAAGTAGTAAGTCGTAGCTTCCCTTTTATGGTTGGAATAAGCAAGTGCATGCCCTGGTCTCTGCCATTGACGATTCTTAAAGAGAGACTTCACTAGTTAATTCTGGCTTTGAAGCAGGCCTGATGAGTTTTGATCATCTGTTATCAAGTCTCTCACACTGAAGTGTTTGACGTTGGAAGAGTTACTCTCATTCAGAAAGCTGATTTCATTAAATATGCATAGACATTGAAGCTGATAGGGCAGGGAAAGCAGACTACCCATCCACTTTTACTTTCTGTGTTTCGTCTTTCTGTGTGTCTTGATGCAACTTGATGCAATCTTAACTTCTGTGACATCGCAGTGCTGTAAGATATAATTCCATGGGGACAGTAATATTTAAAAAACGTTTTGACATTCAGAACTGCTTGTACACTTTACTTCTTGGTATGATAAAGTGAGTGAATGAAACTTTGAAGTCTGACATCACTGGAAATATCGCAGACTGTGGACGTCAGACATTATAGTGTTGACTGTTGCCTCTCGTCAAGCAGCTTTAACTAGGGCACCTTCGCAGCCAGGTATGATTGATGACTGCAATGGAAACTGGGCTGTGAAGCTGTCCAGAAAAATCGAGGTAATCTACACGGAGAGGAAACTGAGAAGAGCTTGGAGAAGGTAGACTGCAGGCGGCAGGAGCAGCACTGCCTGAGCTGCTCTCAGGCGGTTACTAACGGTCAACAAACTGCAGTAACCTCGGCAATGGGGGCGGGGCTGACAAGCTCGCAGCATGATGCCTCAGACTTAGTGAGCAGGAGATAAAAATAAAAAGAGGGTGCTAGGTTTGACTCGCCTTTCATCTCTCATAGAGTCTAAAAATGAGTAAAAGGTGGATTTGCTAACAGAAAACCCTTCTAAACGGATTCATGGAAATCATTTTTCTCTGGTCCCTTTTAGACTGGATGATGTTTAGCCTTTAATCTAATTGTTTGTAATTCGTTTTCCCCAAAGAAGGTACTGTACTGTAGGGTGTTTAAAGCAGCCTGGTGTCTAGACCTAACCCCAGTCTGCCTTCAATCAGCCTTCAGAAACCAGTCTGTAGGTGGTCTTGACTAAGCATGGATGTTACTTTAGTCAGTGTGCTTGTTATACCCGATGTATCTCAGCTGGGTCAGATGCTGAGCGGTTAGGGAATCGGACTACCAATCAGAAGGTAGCCGGTTTGATTCCTGGCCATGAAAAATGAAGTTGTGTCCCTGGGCAAGGCACTTCACCCTACTTTCCTTGGATGAATGTCCCTGTACTTACTGTAAGTCGCTCTGGATAGGAGCGTCTGCTAAATGTAAATCTCAACTTCTCAAACACTTACTGACATACAAGTATGTCCTCTCTTACATTTTGTGGCGGTCTTCTGCTTTATTCTATTTCCATTTGGCATGTGTTTATGTTGTGATTATATAAACGAATATGAAGCCATGGTTTACTATGTTGACAGCTAAACAGAGAGCAATAGATGGGTAGTGTGTGTGTGTGCATGACTACATTGATTTGGTAATGCACTGAAGTGCATGTGTGCGCATGCCCCTTTTTCCAAAGTGAGCCTGACTCAGGATTAATATCCCTCAACTTAGGACACCCTCAGCTTATGTTCTCTGCTGTGGCTCAGAATAGCTTTTTCAGAAAATTTGGGTTTGGGTCTTCCACTTAATTGTATTTAAACAGCTTAGCCTCTTGTGATGTCAAATTTGGCACCATTTTGGGGTTTTTAGCAGTGAAAGAAAAATCCACAATGTAATGCCAGCAACTGTGTCTGCTACTGTCAGGGGAGTCAGGTCGCTGAGCGGTGAGGGAATCGGGCTAGTAATCAGAAGGTTGCCAGTTTGATTCCCGGCTGTGCCAAATGACGTTGTGTCCTTGTGCAAGGCACTTCACCCTACTTGCCTCGGGGGTAATGTCCCTGTACTTACTGTGAGTCGCTCTGGATGAGAGCGTCTGCTAAATGACTCAGTGTAAATGCACTATGTTCAGTCACATCATGGCTGTGTAGCTGCTGAATCTGGATCGTAGGTTTGTTAATGCTCATCAGAAGCACCTGGATCTAAAGGGTTTCCCAAACATTTTTGTCCCCCACCAATGTCCTACTCCCTTGGATCCCTTGGTTAAGGATGTGTCTAAATCTGGCATTGTGTTTAAAGGAACAACGTATGAAAAGCACCTGGACAGAGAGAGAGAGAGAAAACAGAGATGTAGCTTGGAGCTTCAGTCGTGCTCCGTGAAGTAGACAGGCCAAACAGATGCTTCACCTTGATCTGGGTGCTTTTTGGATGACTCATTTTACAAGCCAGGCTGCTCTCCCGAGAGCCCAATCCCATTCTGTCACAGTGGCTGTCTGAGAGAGTCCCCGTCTGCTGCTGAATGACCCCGGGGCCCCCTGTCCTGAACGCATCCTAGCAGGCCTCTGGGGAGACAGTCATCTAGCACCCATGGAGGACAACGGAGGACACTTTGCAGGCATATAAATGCATGCACACACACACACACAGTTTTTGTTCCGGGTTAATTTAATGCTCTTCCACTAATAAGATGTGGCATATTCTAGTAATGAGATTTAGCTGTAGAAGTCTACTAAAAAAGACCCGAACACCAGCTGCATGCTGCAGGAGAGAGGTCATTATGTAACGAACAGTCTGCATGATAGACTCCCAAACTGAGATCCTATTTCTGTCTGTTTTAGAAAATTTAAGTTTAAGTTTGTTTTGATGTATTTTTGCTGTCAGATTACAGCTGAACTCACAGCCTTAGAGCAGGCTGACAGTGACATTTTAATAAGACATGCTTCATTTCAGAGTGCTTCTAATGCTGCCCTCAAATTGAAATTAAACAGTGACGAAAGTGTAATGTTGGTCATTAACTTGTATAGTATGCAGCCTCCATATAGAAGTCATATAGAAGTTATTCTGCTGTAGACATAGCACACTTGCATGCTGATGTGCAGTAACAGTTATGTGCAGTGGTGTGCTTGCGCCATCCAAAGGAATTACTTTTGCTTATTGGTGTGCTTTTATGGATTGACGTGGCATTACATGGTGGTGGCTAGTCTGGTCGGATTCTGCTGAGCGGTCTTGTTTGTCTGTGGCCTTTAATCTGCTGAGCGGTCTTGTTTGTCTGTGGCTTTTAATCTGCTGAGCGGTCTTGTTTGTCTGTGGCCTTTAATCTGTTGAGCGGTCTTGTTTGTCTGTGGCCTTTAATCTGCTGAGTGGTCTTGTTTGTCTGTGGCCTTTAATCTGCTGAGCGGTCTTGTTCGTCTGTGGCCTTTAATCTGCTGAGCGGTCTTGTTTGTCTGTGGCCTTTAATCTGCTGAGCGGTCTTGTTTGTCTGTGGCCTTTAATCTGCTGAGTGGTCTTGTTTGTCTGTGGCCTTTAATCTGCTGAGTGGTCTTGTTTGCCTGTGGCCTTTAATCTGCTGAGCGGTCTTGTTTGTCTGTGGCCTTTAATCTGCTGAGCGGTCTTGTTTGTCTGTGGCCTTCAATCTGCTGAGCGGTCTTGTTTGTCTGTGGCCTTTAATCTGCTGAGCGGTCTTGTTTGTCTGTGGCCTTCAATCTGCTGAGCGGTCTTGTTTGTCTGTGGCCTTTAATCTGCTGAGCGGTCTTGTTTGTCTGTGGCCTTTAATCTGCTGAGTGGTCTTGTTTGTCTGTGGCCTTTAATCTGCTGAGTGGTCTTGTTTGTCTGTGGCCTTTAATCTGCTGAGCGGTCTTGTTTGTCTGTGGCCTTTAATCTGCTGAGCGTTCTTGTTTGTCTGTGGCCTTTAATCTGCTGAGTGGTCTTGTTTGTCTGTGGCCTTTAATCTGCTGAGCGGTCTTGTTTGTCTGTGGCCTTTAATCCGAACGGCGAGGAAAACCCTCAGTGTCATCCTGCTTGGCAGCAGTGTGTTGGCCCCAGCATTAGTCTGTGTGATCCCAACAACACTGCCGTCCTCAGGCCTCGGCAGTGGCCGCTGCAGATGTCACTATGGCCATCCGCGTGCTCTCTCTTTTAAGTCCCTTGCTGCTCTCTCTTTCTCTCTCTCTCGCTGTCTATATCTCGCTGTTTATCTCTCTTTATTTCTCTTTCTCTCTCTCTGGCTGTTTATTTTAGTTTATTTAGAAGGATCCCCAGTAGCTCTGCCCTAAGACAGGGCTACTTCTATCTCTCTCTTTTTCTCTTTCTCTCTCTCTCTCTTTCTCTCTCTTTCTCTCTCGTTGTCTCTATCTGTCTTTCGCTCTCTCTCTCTCTCTTGCTGTCTCTTTATCTCTCTCTTTCTGTATGTGTCTCTTTCTCTCCCTCCCTTTCTGACTTACTCTCTACACTCTTATGCAGGACATAAATACTATTACTAATACTTCTGTTTTGGCGCATTTTCCTTGTAACTAGGCAAATGGACCAAAATTACACTTTCTGTATTTGGGACTCAACATCTGAAAGCTCATACTTTTGTCTATATAGTACACGTTCACTGGGTGCCTTGTGAAAATATAATCTTTTGTGAGATTATTGTTTAATCTGTTTATAATAGACTTTCACCTCAAGGATGTGTGACCCAAATGGGTAAACTTCTTCTAAGTAGATAACAAGTAGGTATCCTCTTACAAAGCACAGATTTGTGCTCATTGGGTATTTATGTTTTTTTATCGCCTTTGTTAATTTTACAAAAAGGACAATAAACATTTCCAAATGTTTCTGAATACACCAAGCCTGTTGGACTGTAAATGACTATGGTGAAACTCTAAACTGACCCTCTGTAAAATACACTGGGAAATAGACAAAATGTAAAAATGATGCTCTATACAGTACAGGTAAAGACAAAACATTAGTTCAGAGACAGTTCATGTGTCGTACAGCGGTGCCATTTCTTTTACTTGGGACTTGCATGTTGTATCTGCAGCTTGTTTGAGTATTGAAAACCACAGAGAGCCAAATCAGCTTGGAATTTACATCTAACCCATCCAGCCCTGTGTGCACACCACTGCATGACTTCTGCAAAGTGTAGAGTTTACTGAAGTGCAAACTGTCCTGCCATTAGGAAACATTAGATCCTTAGGTTTGGTTCTCTGTGGAGTGAGGACAGAGAAGGTCGGAGGTATTTGTGTATCACTCTGTAGGATTATAACATAAAATCCAATTAAACTGGCAGCCACTGCAATCAACTGGATTAGCGTTTAGCTATGTCCAATAGATAAATAACAGGTTACTGTAGGCCATTACAATGTGCTGTACACATCGTACACATTGTGCTTTACATTGCCATGTTCACACAAAATGATAAAATATGGCCACTTAAGTCCATTAGTTCACTGTGCGAGGTACGGAATGTTCAGCTGTTTTGTGTTCGTACAGTCAGAATGAGTTGCAGAACTTCACAAATAAACCAAAAAGTGAAGGGGAACCCAAAGAGAGTGGGCTGTGTCACGCCATGGGCGTGTTCTGGTGGGAACCCCTTCTGAAACAAGCATGTTTGAGGGAATGTGAGGTGAGGTTACATAGATTAGACTGTAATAGACACCCAAATGGATTGTCCCATTCACTTACCAAACAAAAAACAAATGCCCCTTTAACCCACAAGACAAAGATGGCTTTATTGAAGAGAGGGAATGCATAGCCCTGGGACAGCTTTAAACAGGTCCTCGCTGAAACCGAATGAATTAAAATCCCATTGTGATCAACGGTTTTACATGGGGCTGATTCTTTTGTGCCGGTTCTCAGGTTACAAGACACTGTTGAAGGGGATTTCTGGGAAGTTCACCAGCGGAGGCCTGGTGGCTATCATGGGTCCCTCAGGAGCCGGGAAGTCTACACTGATGAACATACTGGCCGGATACAGGTGTTGCCAACACGCTAGAGTCTCCCACATCACTGATAGACCAGTCCTTCCCACCATACAGTACATGAATATCAAGTTAAAATATATGTGGAACCTAGTTTAACATGTGTTTCAAACAACTGAAACTTAAACAGGCACCTTTAGAAATAGTAGGTTCCAAGGCAGTTTGGTAGGCCCAAGGCAGTTTGTGCTGACAGAATGCTAAGACCAGTAGGTTCTCTTTCTTTCTGTAGGGAAACTGGTATGAAAGGGGAGATACTGATTAACAACCAGCCAAGGGACTTGCGCTCTTTCCGGAAGGTGTCCTGCTACATCATGCAGGATGACATGCTTCTCCCTCACCTGACGGTACACGAGGCCATGATGGTAAGGACAGGAACCTGCTCGCTTTGAGTTCCTCTCTATTAGGATCATAATGTGGGCCAGAATTCTAGTCTGTGCTTTCCTGTACAAGTACATAACATTATTATTTCGTTCTACATTTTAATAATTTTGCTGACGCTTTTATCCAAAGCAAAAACTAGTAGAAAAGTAATGCTGAAATGCTTATGTAGCATGAACTATATTTGATATTCTGTCCCACAGGTGTCAGCTAATCTCAAGCTGCAGGAAAAGGAGGAGGGCAGGAGAGAGATGGTAAGAGAGTTGCATGGGAGCAGTCTTCGTCTTAATCTGCTGTAGGCTCTCTGGGAATTAGGACCAGATCCTTTTTCAGCACCGCATGGTCAAGTCAAATCAAGTCATTTTTATTTATAAAGCACATTTAAAAACAGCCAATGCCGACCAAAATGCTGGACAAAATCATCAAATGGGGCAAAACAACAATAAATAAGAACAACAGACAAACATCACAATTACAGTAAGCACGAGTGACCCTAAACTGACTCGAAAGCCAAATAATAAAAATATGGTCACCTTTCGTATCGCCAGCAATGTGTTTAGGCCAATACAGTTTACTGTGTTGATGGGTGTGTGATCGGAGCTGCTGAATGTAGCTTGGATCAGGTTAGTTCTTTGAAACCCTCTTGTGTTCAAGGTGCGAGAGATCCTGACTGCCCTGGGCCTGCTGGAGTGTGCAAAAACACGTACATCCCACCTGTCTGGAGGCCAGAGGAAAAGACTAGCCATAGCCCTGGAGCTCGTCAACAACCCCCCTGTCATGTTCTTTGACGAGCCCACCAGGTTTGTTTTTCTCACAGCTCTGACATACGTGTCCCAGGAGCAGGTATAGTCCTGATATAACACAGGATTATTAGCACGCTGTGTCCTCCAAGAACGCTGCCTGGCCATAATTAGATCCATTGGTAAACAACAGCATCCACCTTTAAAGAAGTCAACAGACTGATGCTCTGTACACCCTGAAGAAAACATGCAATTGAATCCTGAAATGTCCCAGTTCAGGTCTAGCTAAAGAGGTTTGACATGCACCAGGGGACCAATAGGAAGCCCTCAGGGCCTCATGAGGAAGTCAGCTGACGACCATGTGGCCCCATGAGTGCATGTGTGCCATATGTGGTGATGACATTTCTCCTGGGCTTACTCAGAAATGTTCTTACTTTGCACTATGAGCCAAAGTAAATATAAAGATGGCACAGCCATATACAGGCACAGTGTCTATTATGTGAAAAATACAAATACAGCTTTTCTCTTTTATGAAGCAAAACTACAGAAAGAGGAACCAACATCTTTTTTTTGGGATGTTGATATGAAAATGTGCCCATAATAGATAAGTACTGCAGCTATTGTTCTTGAGGGCAAGGTCTCCTAAGGAGATTTCCTCCTTCCCAATCCTCTGAAGGCTTTTAAGATGGACACATCTCCTTCATTATCCTGTTTCTCTGTCACCCCGGACTACTTAACTGCCCTTGGTGGCAAATAAAGCCAAGAAGCTTCAAATCTCACACTTTCATAATCACACAGTCAGACAATGAAACACATCCATTACAGTTTGTAAAAGATAACCTTCGAAACAACCATTGTGAAAATATACACACGAGTCATTTCTAATATTCTGCTCGTTACTCTAAACGTTAAAAGATTGGAAGTTGTGGAAATATACTCATATTGCTAGTGAGAAACCATGTTAGTTTTCTGAGTCAGTAACCCCTCTTGCCCACCTCCTCCTGTGTCATGTAGCGGGCTGGACAGTTCATCCTGCTTCCAGGTGGTGTCCCTGCTCAAGGCTCTGGCTCAAGGAGGACGCACCGTTATCTGCACCATCCACCAGCCCAGCGCCAAGCTCTTCGAACTCTTTGATAAGGTAACAGAGAAACAATAGGCTTTAAGCACCGGACTGTGATAGACGAATAGCAAAAGGATCACCTGCTAATTGTAACTTTCTGATAGTAAGATCGATTGAACTTCTGCATTTTTAACATGGAAAAAGGACCCCTTAACTGTCTACGACTCACTTTACTACCATTCTTTTTGATGTCCCCAGCTGTATGTTCTGAGCCACGGTCAGTGCATCTACAGAGGGAAAGTGTCCAACCTTGTTCCTTACCTCAGAGAACTTGGACTCAACTGTCCCACTTATCATAACCCAGCAGACTTTGGTGAGCTACATCTCTTGTTTCGACCTGCTGTTGTACGCAATGACTCGTATTTCACAGTTATGTGTCTCTTCACTCCTCTCACTTTCTTTCTCTTCTTTAGTGATGGAGGTTGCGTCTGGAGAGTATGGGGACCAGACAGCCCGTCTGGTGAAATCCCTGCAGGACAGGAAGTGTGAGAAGGACTACAATACAGAACTCAACGGGGATGGAACACACAACCCCTTCCTGTGGCACAAACCTGCAGAGGAGGTAAAGCAAGATTTCATGATCTGATGAGAATCAGAGTTTGTTCACACAAACAAGGAATTTACTGTGGCAGGAACGTGCATACAATAAACATAAACGGATCTTACATTTCAAAAAGTAGAATGTACAAAAGTCTAAATAATATAAAAAAACTAAACAATATGTAAATCATAAATCAGATATAAATATAAAAGCTATTGTTCAATCCACCCCTCTCCCTCCCCCCCTCTCTCTTCCTCCCCTCGCTCTCTCTTCCTCTCTCTCTCTCTCTCTCTCTCTCTCTCTCTCTCTCTCTCTCTCTCTCTCGCTCTCTCTCTCTCTCTCTCTCTCTCTCTCTCTCTCTCTCTCACTCTCTCTCTCTCTCTCTCTCTCTCTCTCTCTCTCCCTCCCTCCCTCCCTCCCTCCCTCCCTCCCTCCCTCCCTCCCTCCCTCCCTCCCTCCCTCCCTCCCTCCCTCCCTCTCCCAGGACTCCACATCTACAGAGGGCTGCCACAGCTTCTCTGCCAGCTGCATGACTCAGTTCTGCATCCTTTTCAAAAGGACCTTCCTCAGCATCCTGAGGGATTCTGTAAGTTAGACTGCCACCTAGTGGAGTTTGTTCTGACCTGCAGTTGCGGTTGTACGTGTAGTCAAAGGCATTCCCCAAAGACAGACAACTGTTACATAATGCTTATCAGACAAGATGATGTCAACACTTGAAGAACACAGGATATAAAAGAACGCCATGCGAATGTTATATAATGAAACAGTTTGTAAAATATTTTGTTTGTAAATATTATGTAAACAAAATGAGTAACATAAAAAAAAGAAATATTGTATTTGTATATGGACGTGTATTTTTTATTTATTTTTATGTAATAAAATGTATTCTTCCTATAGGTGCTGACTCACTTGCGTATCATGTCGCACATTGGTATTGGAATCCTGATAGGGCTTCTCTACCTGGGCATTGGAAACGAGGCTAAAAAGGTTCTCAGTAACTCAGGATTCCTCTTCTTCTCCATGCTCTTCCTCATGTTTGCCGCCCTCATGCCCACTGTGCTTACATGTGAGTATAACTGGCTCAGTTCTATTGCTCTATTAGACTTAGCTAAACACTCACATTCTGTACAGATAGCCTATTACCTTAATGAGATTAAGCCAACCCTGTGTCCTGATGTTCTCTAATGCAGTCCCTCTGGAGATGGGTGTGTTCCTTAGAGAACATCTGAACTACTGGTACAGTCTGAAGGCGTACTATCTGGCCAAGACTATGGCTGATGTGCCCTTCCAGGTAAAACACTTCATATGTGCACAGTGGGGAATTCATTTGAAGGTGGACGATTTCAATTTGGTGTAGCATTTAAAATGGGCAAAATGCTATGTGAACGTGTTATGCGAGTCTAACTGAATGCACAATTTGCTTAGCCATTTACAGAACAAAACTAAGGTATTGTGAACAAATAACATGTAACTTGAGCTCAAGGAGCTTGAACATTATGCTCTAAAAGCCTTTCTGTCAGATTTAGACCAATCCCACAATAGCTTGACATAACAAGTCTCAACTCTCATGTCCCAATGCTCTGTATGCTTATCTATTCATGATCAATTTAGTGTAAAGAATCATTAATTGCTTATTTTAGTCATCATTTTTAGAGCTTGTGTGAGTTTCGCGTTCCAAGTATAACCTGTTTAGTTAGTATATCAGTATGGCTGGCTTGTTTATCTTTTATATTTAGTTGTAATTGTGAGGTTTGGCTTCCCAGATTGTGTTCCCAGTGGCTTACTGCAGCATCGTGTACTGGATGACCTCACAGCCATCAGATGCAGTTCGCTTCATCCTCTTCCTGGCCCTGGGGGTGCTAACCTCTCTGGTGGCCCAGTCTCTGGGCCTGCTGATTGGAGCAGCATCCACCTCTCTGCAGGTCAGAACAGGACTTTGTCTGACACACCGGGACCACGCAACCGATTCTAATCTAATCTGTAATCTTGATCTATTTGTAGTGACAGATTTTTCATGGATGGTTGGTTTTTGTGCTGGTCTGTCCTTCTTAGGTTGCCACGTTTGTGGGTCCTGTAACCGCTATTCCTGTATTACTCTTCTCCGGCTTCTTTGTCAGTTTCGACACCATTCCCAAATATCTTCAGTGGATGTCGTACATATCATATGTCAGGTAACTACATGACATCCAATATCAGAAACCATCTTAAACCTACAGTACTCCACTGCGACAGAAAGTGTCCTAATTCAGAACGATTGAATTCTGCAGGTATGGTTTTGAGGGCGTCATCCTCTCCATCTATGGGTTGGACCGAGAGGACCTCCACTGCGACAAAGACGAAACCTGCCACTTCCAAAAGTCAGAAGCCATCCTAAGAGAACTGGACGTGGAAGATGCCAAATTGTATCTGGACTTCATAGTTCTCGGCATCTTCTTCGTGTCTCTCCGACTCATCGCTTACTTTGTCCTGCGCTATAAAATCAGTGCTGAGAGATAGACTGAGAGGAAGGGACAGGAACCGGGCACAGATCACAGATCGGGTGTTACCGGTCTCAGGCACACCTTCAGAAGACTCTCCGTCAGTCCTCCAAGCAGCAGCACCAAGCCTGCTCCACACATGCCAAACACTTGGCCCGCATCTTTCCACATATGAGTGTGCGCAACTGAATTTAGTTTTGTCATTTAAAAAACAAACAAAAACAGCAATGAGACGGAGAAGCATCTCCATGTTAGGTGTTAAAAGATAAATCTTGTATGAGAACAAGATAGAAGAAATACCAGATGATATGAACCTAGGGCTTATGCTAGTAGACTGCAGTCTCTAGACCGGTTTGTGTGGCCTGTTTATCTTCTGAAATTAATTGGACATTTAGAGCCACATTTGAACAGGAGCTGGTCTCCTCTCGTTGGCTTTTAAGAAGTGCCAGATAAGGTAGGGCCCAATACCAGGACCCTCTGTTCACTAAGAGAATCAGAATGTACTGTATGGTGTGCTACAAGATTAGCTTCTAAAATGTGAACGTGGCAATGCAAAGGTGGTTGTAGCATGTAGATTTGAGGGGTCTTAACTCTGCAGTGAGACCGGTGAAACACTATTGATCCTGTACGAGGGTAACACAAGAGTAGAAAGGGAAGAGTAGACTAGTTAATCCTTGCACAGTCGGCTCTCACTCAATCAAAGCATTTCAGGAAGGCTAGTGCTTTGGGATTTGCTTCACAAGACGTATGCACACAGTACTGTCCACATTACCAAAAGGACTTAATGATGCCAGTCTTTATGGGAAGGATTTAACATTCCCCTCTCCCCCCTTCTTGTTAGAGGTCTGCTTTTAACAACATAGACATGATTATGTCCTTGTGGCAGCTTGAACTATATGGATTATATTTGTTTACTGTGAGGAGCATGCACCAACCACATCTGTATATCACAATAGTGTTGGCACAGTGACCCCTTGTGGTGTGACCTACCATGGTGACGTAGCTCCTTGAAATTGTTTGAGTACTTCATCTATGTTGAGGTTTATGTGTGTGGTCAAGAAAGTACACATTTAGATCGTTTTTTAAGATTTCGTACTGTCGTCCTGCCTTGACCATGCACATTCAACATCTGCTTCATATAATCATTGGTCCACACATAGGACATGGTGTGGTTTAAATCTCAACTTTTCACCTGCATACTGTAACCACTGAAGCTTCGAAGGATTGGAGAACCACTCCATGTCTCTTTAGGACTTTTTTTTTTTTTTTATTTCCTGTGTCGAGGAGATCAATGGATTCAAACTTTACGTTATTTGATAATGCAATTATCAATGCAACTCTTTAGTTAAACCTGATGGTGATCGGTATGTGTTTTGTCATCATGTGCTATTGTGTGTTGCTGTATTTTAAAATGAGGAAGTACTTTCTGGTTCATCGAGGCTCTGTAAGAATCATGCAGTGAAAATTGTACGTGTAACGTTCCTTTCAAGTATGTTTTCATGTCAGTGTTATGACCATCTAATCTGTACCTCTAGTATGTCACTTTTCTAGAGGGGGGAGTCTTTGTCACATCTTTAAAGCCTCAATTTTCAAAACGATTTTAAGGACGTGGGGCATTCATTTTGGTATCTTAGTTTCTTTTGCTTTGCTTCTTATCTTTTCTAACATTGTTTTACTAGGGATATTCATAGAGTCTTGCATCTGACTCAAACTGTATTTCAGTCATGTTTTGGTGTCCATTTATTGACATTCTATACATTTTTAGTCAATTTATATTTTCTCTAAAAGGGATAACTGTTATGTAATGACTTTGTAGACAAACTGAATAAATTTGGAATATTTTTGAAATATGCACACTTTACAGACCGGTAAACATTATTCAGAGGTAATGACAGATGGGCCAAATATTTCAACATGATCAAAACGTCATTCACAGAGCCCAACATAACCATTTGTAACAGTACTGTATCTGTACACCAGATGGCAGTAGCACACATCGCATTCTGCAGCAGCAAGCGGGCTCAGTAATGGTGTTTATCTGTGTATTATTATAATATAGTCATGGCCTCACTTTCATTTTTGGTACAGTTGGGCTGTACACTTAGAACACAATTCATGGGGAACAGTACATGTATTTTAATTGAGACAAAGTCAAGACTGTGCTCTGAAATGTTTGCTGAAGCCATCTGCTGCCACTCCCACCACACACACACACACACACACAAACACACACACGAACGTGAACCAAGTCTGTGAGAAACAGAACAGATGGTGTGGGTGTACCTGTGCGCACTCTTCTTCTGAAATGACCTCACTTGCATACTTCTGTCTTAAAATATACATAATCATTCTACTTGTGTTTTCCTAGAGGACATCATTATTATTATTATTTATGTTATTTGGCAGGGCCTCCTTCATGTTGGCTTTGACCAGAGTGGCTCTGACAGTGAAGAGGAGTCTCGTAATGGCTCCTTGGAGAATCGCTGCACAGCGGTCGGCTTTAATCGAGCCACAAACAAATAATGCAATGCTGTCTGCTGCACTGAAGAACCGAATGGCTGCACCATTGGCCCTATAAAGAACTTCCAGAGCTTCTTGGAGACGATCATCAGAGACGTAATTAATGAGCTGATGGCAGACACAGTCTGGAGGAAAACATTCTGGACTTTTTGGGTCTGTCCCTGTAGCTAGAACAAAGATCCCGGACCGTTAGGATGTGTTGTTTGGGTCTTTTGTGAGGAAGCCGGCTCTTCAGACAGACCCGTCCATCTGGCTTCCAAATGCTTGCAAAATGTAGCACAATTACCATAATACGTTCAGGGCGGCTACGCTATGTATTCCATAGGACGTGTCACAGATGAACTAAATGGCCAGAATGACCTTTTTGATCATCAACAATTTCTTGTGGTCCTTTTGTGAGCATAGCTGGGGGACGACATGTGATTGATTGTCTTTTGATGCCTGTCACCCACAGTGCAGTCAGCTAAGACAGGGCTGGTGGAGAGAGAGGCTGTTAGAGGAGGAGTGAGTCATATTGTGGAAGCTCTTGAATCCCACTATAACACCAGTAGCAATCTTGATGTGCCCTGAGGAAGACTGGAGGTGAGGAGGCCAGCAAGCACAGACCTGTCCTCTGGGCGCTTATTGGAGAAGAGCATTATTGGAGTTCGTTCCATTGATTTCCACACACAATTTTCAGGTGGCAAAGCCTGGCTTGAAATAGCCTGAGGCACATCAGCACAATCCTCCTTTGGTCCACCAACCTGACAGAACAATAATGAAAGAACAATAGTTCAGAAAGGAACAATAATAACAAAGAAAATGAAAATCCAAAAGCAAGCTGACAGTACTGTTAATTATGACACATCGGTGTCATTACATTGGTGAAAACGGATTGAGATTTGTAAACCATCATAATGTCTGTCATACCTTGGTGACATGTGAATGCTGTCTTAGGCTTCATTTTTTCCCTGTTCTGGTTTGACAGGCTAAAGCAGGAACAAGATTCAGCAGGTCGTTCTGAATGTTTGGAGTCAGGCAACCGTACTGTGCTCAGAAGTACCAGCTGCAAACAGAGCACCCTTTCAGTTTAAGGAAGGAGAGGACCAGGGATCATTGTTGACAGTGATAAAAAATGCAGAGAGAGCGAGCTTACAACACGGCAGCAGGACCGAGATGGTTAGAGGTGCAGGAATCTAAACAAAGATGTGAAGAAAAATACTGATTTGTCAGTTCACACTGTGTAGGGTGGGGTAGCGAGGATATTTACAATCGAATGAAGAAGCATGGTTGAAGTGGCCCTTACTCCAAACCATTAGCTGCAGTGTAGTGAGACTTTATTGATCGTCCACGCCTAAATGCTGCGCATCTCACTCTCAGAGAAATGCATTGGCACTGTGAATTACTGACACTGTAAACTATGTCTCCTTCCAACTTCCATCACAATGCTTTTTATTACTCCTAATTACAATGATCACATTTGCTTCATGGCTATTCAAGAAATGAACAGATAGACTTTTTACACATTCACACTCGCAAAGGTAGAAGATGTGCACAAAAGTGTGCATTAAATATTTAGCTATGTTTTTGAGCAAGGAATCCTTATCCTCTAAATTAAATCCAGTTTTACAATAACAGACACCCCTACTACTTGTCTTGTAATACCAGTTCCCATTTTGACACAATCTTCTTGCTGATGTCATGCCAGCTGGTAGGGTAACTCCAGGTCAGAGGAGAGATGTAATGGTGTGTAGTCAGGGAAACGGAATGTTGTGGTCAGACAGGGTCCCATAATTGGGCTGTGCAAACGGAGCCAGCTGCTGCGCGCTCAGGTTGAATGGCCTGTCAATCACCCAGGAGGGCCTGTGTTAGTATTCCAGCGGTGCAGGGAGGGGGGGAGGGGGGGGGCAGGAGGGATGGGCGTGATGTCAGGCCTGGTTCTGTGATATTAGGGCTGAAGGAAAGGGCGGCAGCACACGGTCTAGCCATTAGCGACGCATGATGCAACGGCTCAATGTGTTAATGATGTCACTGGTGTTGCAAGGTGAGAGAAAGGGAAATCAGATTATTTGATTCTGGTTGTCAAAAATTCCTGTAAGGGGCTAGATTTTGCAGCGACACCGACAAAAAACTTGAGTGACGAGCACAAAAAAATAATTATAATCATCGATGACTGACGGCTTTGAATGCAGCGAATTTGTCATTCCTTTCAAAATGGAGGAGGATACGATGGTGGTTGCGTCTCCATTTCCTGCTACAAATAAATGTGGACTGACCCTGCAGGCTGATTGATCACCCTACCTTCCTGTAAGCGGGAGCTGGGGACACAGCAGCACTGAGGGACCCTCCCCCTGTAATGACAAGCACTGTTCTAGCAGGGGATGGGATTCAAAATATATTTTTAATTCATTCAAAGCAATAGATAAGCAAAAGGTTTCAAAAACATGTTTGTGGGATTTCAAGATGGGCCCTTAAAAGGTTCTTGTCTGTGTCAGTTTCTTTTCAACTAATTAAAAAACTGGCAAGTCTTTATACCATGGCTGTCTCGTAACATTGTTATAAATCGTTTTTGCTAAAATGTCAGTCCTTTCCATTTCCAAATGTCGGGGCATGACGTGCACCAGAGAACATGCGCTGTGGAGAGCACACACATGCAGGCCTGCCTGAGGCACATGCGGTCTCCCATGTGGGTACTAGAAGCAGGCAGGAATCAAAAGAGACACTACCAAAGAGAAGCCATAGGCAGCAAAACGTGGCAGGGAATGTTAGCATGACCTCATCTGAAAATGACAGTTTGCAGTGTGAAAGATCGCACCTTCCTGGCTTGTGTCAATATCGGCACTGCTGCTCACTGATGTCACTGTTTTAGTCAGAGATCCTTAGTTTTCTTTTTTCCTCCAATCCAAGCTAGTATAGGCTGACGTAAATGTCAGGAAGAAGTATTCTGTGCAGCAGTAATGATTGATTTATTGGTAGTACCAGCAACCGTGAAAGGCCTATACATATTAAACAGACTTGAAACAGGTCCACATTTTCTTTGGAAATGCATTCAAAATAATCTTTTTTGAGCAAAATAAATACACTATGAGTCTTTTATTATATTTTGTGTTTGTTTGGGCTGAGCTGAGGGTCCATACACAAGAATACCAAATGTCCTGCCATGTAATCTCTCTGTTTACCTTTGTTTCAACAAGAGCAAAAGGGTTAAAGAGACAAGATCTACCCTTGCTGCGTTCTAAGCACTACTCCCACACTATAATCCACTCAGACAACTAGGCGAATGAGAGACAGGCGACGTATACCTGCCCTTGACAACCACAGTGACTAAATTCCCAACTTAGAATATTTCAAACCTGATTATTTAATTTTTTTGTATTCAAATGGTGATCCGTGGTTAGGTGACTGAGTGCACGGCACTTCAGTTCAGTGCCCCTCGCAGCAGGAAGGAGACCAGACAGAGCTTGTGTAACTGTTCCAATCCTGATGCAGTTCCTTGAGGGATTCAGGGGGAGAGGACACTTTGTAAGTCTATACCAGTCAGTCAGCACTCCCTTCCCTCAGAAGTCTATTTTGTCCTCCCTGACGAACGTGTCATGGGACCACGGCACGAGCTCCATGTTCACTGAACATTGTATTGTCCTCCATATTTCCTCTCTACCCTTCGCGCTGATAGAGCCATGAGCCCCTCCACCCACCTCACCCACCCACCCACACACACCCACCTCACCCACCCACCCACACACACACACACACACACACACACACCCACCTCACCCACCCACACACACACACACACACACACACACACCCACCCAACCACACATCCTAAATGTCCCAGTGTGGCTCTGAATCATCACTGAATATAACCTCGTCTGATGAGATGTATGATGTTGTGTGTCCAAATGACTGATTAGCATGGAGCTCTGAGTGGCCCTGCTCGGTCTCTCTTTGGTGCTTCGAAACTCCCAGAGGAGCCCTTCCTCATCTCCCCCACCGGAGAGAGAGAGAGAGAGAGAGAGAGAGAGAGAGAGAGAGAGAGAGAGAGAGAGAGAGAGAGAGAGAGGAGACAGGTCAAAGGTGTCGGTACACCCCCTGGACATCCAACAGGGGCCAGTGAAATAAGTGTCTGCTGGTGAAGAGGGTGGGGGCAATGGGGAGGGTAGAGTAGGCGAGAGCTTGTGTGTGTGCTGGGTGTAAGTCTGAAAGAGACCTCCATTATTCAACAGGAGTCCTGAGAAAGGCAGGCCGACGTCTGCCAGCTGCATCCTCCTAAGGGCCTGTCACTCTCAATCTCTCTTTCTAGGTTTTACTCCCTCTCTCTTTTGCATCAATTTGAGGTAGTATGTACTATAAACAAAAGCATACACACAAACAAGCATGTGGTGACAATGAATGCGATACAAATGCAAGAACGCAGTTTATTTTGCAGGCATTACTCAGTGGATATTTCTTGAAATGTGTGAGGGAATAGTTTTCTTCTGTTTTAAATTATGGATTTTGAAGGCGATGACTTGCATTGTTCAACACCAATGACCCATCTTGGCAGAGGTATGTCACCCACCCAGACAGTGATTCACAGCGTCTGTGTCAAACAGACACTGGAAATAGGCATCAACTTCTGTCACTCAGGGTAATTAGAGAGGGCTGTCCATGCAATAAAAACTTCAAATCATCTTAGGATTGATGTGTGAAAAATGAAGGGACTTCTGCATATTACTGAAGATATATCTTACATACATTTTATTCCACAGACTTTTTTCCACAGCTAGGATAATACTTTGGTCTCCGTGGACCGTTGGGAGATATGTAGCTAGATGATTCGGAAAAATGAATCTATTAAAAGCAGACAGCAACTGAAAAAAACATACGATTCCTATTCATTGAATTGTGAGACTTCAACTGATTGCTCCGGCTGACATGTGTGCTTAAAAAAAGGCTTTGGGGGAGACAGAAACGACAGCATGACAGTTCCAGTCTGCCCTAAGCGGAGATGGCCTCGGGGAGGGGGCCTCGGGGATGGGGCCTCAAGGGAGGGGGCCACGGGGAACCCACCACCCATGAGAGAAGACAGCACAATGCTCGAGCTCCGGAGCACAGGCTGTGCGGTCTGAGAGGCTTACTGGATAGAAGGAGGGACAGCCAGGCAGTCTGACGAAGACCCAGAACCACCTATTTATTTGAGTGCTGCTGCAGGGCTGTCCTCATATAAAAGGATGACAAGACTGAAGCCTTAAGTACTTTTACTTCTAAATCAGAGGGTAACTCAGGTCTATAACAATGTTAGATTGAGGTCATCAGTACAGTTTCTCCCCCTAGCACTTTCTCTCCATTCAATAAAAGTTCACTTTAATCTTGCTTCCAGATCACAAATTCTGGCAACGGTACCATGTCACTTAATTAAGAGATGGTCCATAAAAGTAGAAGGTGTTTTATGTTGTTTGTGAAGAGTTGTGACATTGCCTGAAGGGAACCCCAAAGGTCCTGAGTTTATAGGGTGTAAATATTGTTGCCAGCAGAGTCTTAGCTTCAAGTAGGTTTTCCTATTCTTAAGATGAGACATTATCACTACCTGCAGTTATTTTACCTCAATCCCTTTCTCTCTCCCCATCCGTCTTTCACTTTGTCTCTCTCTCTCTCTCTTCTGCACTCTTTCAATCAAGCCATACAAAGCCATATCTCAATCTAAACATGGGAGATGATCCCATGATTGTGAGTGATGTCCATTCCTATACAGGTACACCTATTAAGGTTCATATGTTTTCTCAACAAGGTTCTATTTTCACAGAAAGCCACTGTCAGTGCTTGGTTAGCTGCCAATAATGCCTGGCCGGGAACAATAATCTGAGCAGCAAAGTATACCTTCAGGCTCTGAACAGGATATCTGCAGGTAGTTCAGTGCAGCTGCCTACTCACTTTAACATGGGGGGGTGGGTGGGGTGGTTTGATTCTGCGGTCTCTGATTGCGCCTGGTGGGATGGAACAAGAGAGAATAATGCAGGTCACATTCCAGCTGGCCTCACCATAGTCTTGGATAGGGATTGAAAGAGGAGTGGGAGGACTCCATCAAAACAGAAACCAGATCTCTAAAAATACTCCCTGTCCGTTTTCTGAGGCATCACTTAGATAGCAGAGAGTGGGGATGGAACAGATAAATGTTACTTTAAAACCACAGTAATCTTTGTAAATTAAATGTGTTAACTTTGAGGGTTGGCTTTGTGTGTATAATACTTGGATTAAACACATTCTGAAAGAACAACATTTAGATATTTTAGTCTCGGTCCACAACATAACCAAGAAAGCTTTTACTGAAGGGGAGGAATCTGCCTCTTTCTGACTGTAAAAATCAATATTACCCACTGTACCTACACAATACTGAACCTTGTATTTACACTGGAAGTCGAATACAGATGAAACTCTGCAGATGAGTGAGACAAGTGGCCGCCTTCAAATGACTAGACATGCCACATTACTGTATTACTACAAAACAAGAATAAATTATACAAGTTTCACTCTGGAAACTATGTTACTAGATGACTGCGTGCTAAAACGTGATTATGAACATTTACTAAGATCCGCCTTCACACAACAATGCTTAAAGTTTCTCTCTGTTGTCATAGGTCAGGCGCCGAGGTGAAACCACATGCTATGTCATCTTGTATGTGTTTATAGTTTGTCTACAGTGCAGAATGTTTCTTCTTTCTCACTCACAAGTTGGTAAGGAAGGAGTTGAAGAGGACAGAGGCTATTTGTCTGGTTGCCTTGGATGGCCGGTAGAGCTTGGAAGTATCCTGCTTTTGTAATTTACTTGCTGTTGTGTTGCCAGTAAACAAGTCTAGACAGCCCTTTGTCACAGGGTGCAGTGTGGGCACAGTGTGAGCCACTGTGGCGGTTTCACCAACAACATGGACTTTCTGGCCAACCCTAAGATGTCTTTTCTTTCTAAGGCTGACCACTCCTCTAAGATGACCACTTCAAGTCTCCCTCACTGGGACCAGGGTCCATTAGTCTTCAGTACTGTATGCATGGAAATATTGAACCCCTCTGAAAAAAATCTAATAGGAAATCAACACGCTTACCTTGTAAAGAAGACTAAAAGAGCAATGTTTTTAATTACGGACAGGTTTGTATCGATGTTTAGTGGGTGTTTTTGTGTGTGTGTCTCATCCTCTCACCACCAGTGTCAGCAGATCTGTAATTACTCTGATGACTTTATCGGTCTGTGGCAAGCAGGCAGGAAGAGAGCACTCTGGGACACAACAAACCCTTGTCAGACTGCATTATCCTGTAGGGGTCCAGGCATGATTAGATTTCCCTCTAATGGACCACACTCTCCTTTGAGATCAAATTTCCTCTTTCTATCTATCTTTCTTTCTTTCTTTCTTTCTTTCTTTCTTACAAAAGGGGACATGGACAATCTCTCTAAAAGAGGAGCAGGATCTGGGCTGGTGACAAATCTCAGATTATAGAAATGGTCTATTCAAATAAGTGAAAAATTGGACAAGGTGACAAGACAGAATGACAGGGCAGTCTGACATTGAGATCTTTCAATAAAAAAACTAATTGTTCAATAGGGTCAAATAGAGAAACAAATAGTCACAAACCTTCCAGATAGAGGTTCGAATCTCCCCCACATCTCAGTTTTTCACAAAATAGCTCCTAATAGTATGATGGGAATCTGACCAACGAAAATCCTCTCAACAGGAGACGACGCTTCCAATACAGTGGCAGACCTAAACTTATGTGGTACTATAAGCTGTCTCAGTTAAGACTGGGAGTTGCCAGAGAGCAGATTTAACACCTTGGGGACTCTGCTAGGCATCTGGTCCCAGGACAGTGGCTTTGACATTTGAAAATGGACACAGGGTAGCCATGGATCCTTCAGACACACAGGATGCTGCAGCCAAAATAAAAAACTTTTGACCAGATGTGTTGTTTATTTTAAACTTAAACATTATCTTAAATATTAAAATAGTAAATGCAAATGACTTCCACATAATGTAAATGTATGTAATCAGTCCAGTGTGCTTTTGCACTGACATTGGGAATTTTCACTTTTAAACTAAAACAAATCATAATTCCAACAAAGTCCCCGAAGTTATTCCTTCAATTCAGCGTCTGAACCCTTCGTGTGATCTGCATTTCGATTTGGCTTCAGGAAACAGAAGTGTGTCTGTGTTTTTAATTTACTGATTCACTGGTTCATGTAAAGCAATGCACACACATTTGAGACGATGTATTGTTACCCGTTACCTCCTTAGGTGGGTATTTTAGGAGGGTATTTCATTACAGCCTTCAGAGAGGGCCGATAAATTCAACTGGCATCAGTGAGCCAAGCTATTAACTTGGCACTCTGAGATGGGGGAATACAATGAGTCCTCACAGTACAGTGATCAGAGCAGCCACCAGGACCATCACTTTGTATTCCCTACCTACCCTAGTGAGCAAAACTGCTGCCGGCTGCACTTGTTTGTATATATATATATATATATATATATATATATATAGAGAGAGAGAGAGAGAGAGAGAGAGAGAGAGAGAGAGAGAGAGAGAGAGAGAGAGAGAGAGAGAGAGAGAGAGAAAGAGAGAGAGAGAGAAGAAACCCAAGCAATTCAATTGCCTGCTTAATTTATGTGCAGTATACACGCACACACACACACACACCTAACCACAATGCCAAAGAGCATCACGATCACTGACATGCTACAGACAAGTTCTGTCTCAATCTTAGTTTTTTCCTCCCTCTTTCTCTCTCTCTCTTTCACGGCAATGTAAATAAATAACAGCTCTTATAGATATGGATATTACAGAATCAAACTAAAAACTAGCTTGTCATCCAAAAAAAGGGGTTGAACATTCCACATTTTCCATTTTCTGTAAATGTAAGTAGTTTTAAGATGGAAGTGGCTGTAGCTTTGGTATCCATAAGTATAGCCCTGTCAATTAAACAAAGAGAATGCTTGGCAATCTCTTGTTCTCTCTCTCATATTTTTTTTATTATTTATTCCGTTTTATGGTTTAGGCAGGATTTAAGTTTTTGTGGTGAAAAAAATAAGCTAATGTTGGTTAACTAGCGAGCCACAGTCACAAAGTCACAAACGTGCGCACGATTACCTACACTAGAACATCAGTTCAGTTGCTCGTTAGCTTCAGGGAGATAGCTAGTCTAGGTAAAACTGCGGCAGAAACATTATAGGTACAGGCCAGGGTGTTATGTTGTGTAGCTAGCTACCTATGTTTCCAGGCTGTGATACCCAACACCCAGTATTTTCGCCCTTCTTCATACCGGTTAGCGCTAGCAATCCCACACAGTAGGCTAACTCACCTGTATACTAGTAAGTTACTTACCTTCTGAGGGTCAGGTCTGAAGCTGAGCAAAACGGGGCACAGCCGGCTTCTCTCCAGCCCAGGTGAGCAAAATGGTACATTATTGCTACCAGAATGTGCTGTTCTATAGCTTAAAATCCAGTTCTCCAAAGCACAGTATGCACTAGCTGGTAAGCCAGCTACAGTGCAATAGCTACAAACCAGTTAGCTAATATTGTGCTAGGCTGATACTTCGTCAACTTTGTTTTCCCAGTATTTGCACTGTTGAGCTAGAATTGTGGTGAGACTCATGAATTACTAAAGCAATATACCATGAGAGGGGTATCAAATGATGATCATAAGTCATGTAGAGCAATCTATGCCATTCAATATCCAAAACATTGGAGTAGAAGATAATACTAGAAACGCGGATAGCCGGTCACATGACCGAGGTGATGGTAGTAAAAAAATGAGAAAAAAAGCCCTAATGCAACCACACAGGCACATCTCATAATTTACCCAGAAATTGTACCCTCTCTTTCTCTACTTTATAATTTCAATATGATATAGGCATATTTACCCACCACACATGATAGGTTAAAGCAAGTCTAAATACTGAGTGCTCATAATGAAGCTACCCTCAAAATAGATAATGTCTGATGACTTAACAAACAGGGTATCTGAAATGTTCCTGTGGCTGGAAAGGTGCAAAGGAATGAAGAAATGCTGCAATGTGATATGCACTTCAGGCTGCTAACTACTGACTCCGCCATATTTCACATTACTAGAATGCCCCTGAAAATGGCGAGGGTCGCGTATCTAACATGATGTGATGGGCACGTGGGTGGTATGGATAGCACATTTCACATCCCACACACAGCACTTTGCTTACACAGATAGCGAGGGAGTGTGCAGGATTGAGGTAAAATGCATAGATATTGTCTCCCCCTAGTATGCCTAATAGCAAGACAAAAAAATAAAATAAATAGATGCATATAGGCCTATTTTACACTGGTTATTTTTTTTATCGTAATGTTGCATCAAACCATAATATAGAGTGACGGATAAATAAATGTAAAATCAACTAGAAGTAAAAAATGTGTTTTTCAAGTTCCCCAATTCTAACGTAAGGAGGAGAATTGTTCGATAGGCCTACAAAACTATAGGCTATAGATCTTTAGTCCATCCAGTTACCTCATAAAGTCTCCGGTATCCAGTGGTGGATCTAAGGGGTGGCAAGGGGTGGCAGCTGCCACCCAATAAAAAATACTTCCCACCCCAATCTTCCCATGGAAAAATATTATTTGTACATTACAGAACAATTCAATAAATAATATAAATATTTGTGTTTAATTTAAACTACAATGTTATAGCCTAATCATTTACCATAGGCAGTACTGTACCCCCCTACTTTGGGTTTTGATTTGCCTCCAGGAGGCCACCCAACAACTTCCTTTTGCCTCCCTAAATGAAAATCTCTAGATCCGCCCCTGCCGGTATCTGAAGCATTGTCATGTCAGTATTGTAGACAACACGGCTGAACACAATGAACTCACTCAACAAGGAGATGGCAGCAGTTGGGCACTTTTATCTCTGATGCAGCGCTGTAAATAATTTCATCTTTTATTAGCAGAGCCGCGCGTGTGTCACGGAGCTGAGGTGTCTCAACTCTTCTTATTAGTGTCACCATGGAAACATGCCAAGGAAAGTAGGGATGGGGATCATCATCCTTGGCAGGGGTGGCATTCCACACGAGCTGTGAGCACAACCTGGCACCTGCCATGAATTCTAGAACCAATGAGATCATCTAATTCTTTTCCCGGCTGCATCTGAAGCTTAACGTTTGCAGGTGTTAAATCCTTGACTAAGTCGATTTTTATTTCATATTAGATTAGATCTTTGAAGACGATCAGCAAACAGAACAGGCGTTTCTTTCTCACTGCCAAAATAAGAACACTGATAGCTCAACCAAAGAAACACTTTGAACAGACTGATGCACATAAGTGTTAAGAATTATTACATTTTAACTAAAGACCACATTCAAAGCTGGTTTCGTTTCTGCTCTTTAACATGTTCATTGTGTTTCTGAATATCTTGCGTGGGTTACATAATTACACCTTTTCTGGTATGATAATAGATAATAGATTTGGTCTGTTTTACGAATAGTTTTAGAGAGCGTGAAAGATGTAGCCCAAGCAACTATTATGAAGGCCAAAGATGATCAGAGATTAAAATATTATAGGCCTACTCTTTTTTTTTCTTCTTACAGAACACCCGCCAACTAACTCGTACACTGCTTCCCTCCGTGTGACGTATCATAACATAAATCATAAAGATTATATCCAATAAACATATAGGCTACAGATCATTGTAAGACACGTTATTATAATGAATAAATCTGAGTTTAGTGGAACACATCATATTCATTCCTTGAGGCACATTTATTTTTCGGTCCACTCCGGCCACAATCTGCTCAGTAATGGGAAGGTTTGGCAACTACTTTGCAAGTACATTGTAAACAAGTTTTCCTTGAGGGGTATGGTTGTTCTGGCATTGGAATTCAAAGTGATCTCCCTCTTTCACACATCTCATCGGGAACGCTGGAACATAAGACAGGGCTTGAGGGAACAAAGAAATTATGAATAATTTACAGTACGTACACACACAGAATGTAAAGGTAGAAACAATCATTTGGTGTACAACACTAATGACCTTCTGAAGGAAAAAAAATGCAAGGGTAGCAAAGCAGTGTAGAATCTATTTAGGGTCATGTGGCCTCCCCTATGGCCATGGGTCATGTGACCTCCCCTATGGCCATGGGTCATGTGACCTCCCCTATGGCCATGAAAATATGGAAATGCTGTTGGATTAGTACATGGTTTGCAAAACCTCTGTTGATCTTGAGCACTCTGAAAGCAGAACACATACAGAAAGAGCCTGTCTTGTCTATTTTATATAACCCTGGTGGTGTCCAAGGTAGTGTCAGTGATTATTTTATCCACTGAAAGAGATTAAATCAATATAAAATTAATCTATCGTCATGCCACCTTACACCTCCACCCCCTTGATGGATACTCCATGCACATCAACCAGAGAATATACTCACAACCTCCGGTACGACTCACAGTTTATTAGGCTGATGAAATGCAAAGCGACAATATAATTAATTTTCACTCTTGTAAAAAATACTGTCCAGTAAGGTTTCCCGCCTATTGTGAATGAGTTCATTAACCGGAAATGGTTAGGGGGCGGGATTCTCATAACAAAATATGATTTGCTGCTTGATTTCAAGGTAAGTTTTAGACTGATCGATGGTAAGGCAGGGGTCATGGGGCGTCAAAGTTGTCTCAGAGACAAGACGACAGAGGATTGATACGCTTTTGTGACTGTAGGACAGTTCCTAGTCATTTAAAAGTGTCTAAAGTGACATCTACTGTGTCTGCCATGCACCAAGCAACCACATCTACACTGTGATCTGAAAGCTGTTTTTATACAGCTACACTTGAACTTATAACGGTTCATGTTGTTTAATTGTAACTTGTTTAACTACATGCTCTTATGGTTCTTCCCTTTGGCACTTATTTTAGTTGTTCACAAAATGTGCTTCATGTTTTGGCTACTCGCAATGTTTTGGGGCTATCTTGTTGTTATTATCAGTGACCTATGCACTTTGTAAAGCTCTCTCTTGGAAGTCGCTTTGGTTTAAAGTGTCTACTAAATGAATAAATGTAAATGTAAAGCCTCCATCGAGCTGTTCATAGATTATATTTGAGGGTTTGAAGGGAAGTCATGAAAAGAACCACGCTATGTACGACCACGAAGCACTGCATGATAAGAGACATAGCATGTGACCAGATGGCAGGATGAAGATGCTTTTTCATGACAATCTTCCCCCGTCTGTGTGTGAGCGTACATAATGAAGAGGTAGAGTCATTAGTGTGAACGTGACTGTGCCTCTCTGCTCCTTGTTCTCCTGCCTGCTCCTCTGGGCAGCTCTCCTGGTGGTATTTGCTGGAGCAGGAAAAGGATGGCGGCAGCTGTAGCCATGTTTCGGAGCTACCATCGCTTTGCTTTTTAAATGACAGTGCATCAGAACCTTCTGGCATTCATGTGCATCCAGAAGTGTGCTTTTATGCAGCAACGTTTGCATGTGACGATGCTGATATTTGTTTCAGACTGGCGTCTTTGATCTTTATGATTATCTTGCTTTGAGTTGACAGTACAGTCAGTGTGTTGCATATGTGCATTCAAACACACGCACATGCATCAAAGTGTGCTGTGCACATGGCATACATATACACTCACTTACATACCAACACATATATGCAGACAAACACGAAAGCACTACCCTCTCAGACACCAGAAGACAGTAGCCGTTTACCTGTAACAATATGAAAACCATAATAATAACAACCGTACAATAAACACTTTTCAGGCTCTTACATAAGCCAATTAAAATCAGGTCACAAACAAGAGCGGTTAGGAAAGCTGCTTGGGTTCTGAAACAACCTTCACATCCCCTGGAGGGACTGGCCCGCCCCCTCCAGCTGGATGTCTGGGACACAGTCCTCTCTCTCATCTGGGCAGCCAGTTCCAGTAAACTACCTGCAGGAAAAATACACACTTTATCACTCAAATGCTCTCAGTCTTTTTTAAGACCAAAACTCTTTCCCACACCTCTCTCTTCTGGATATCAAAAAAAAATAAAAAAGTAAATCAAAACTGTTCAAACGGCACAGCAAGTGGATTTTCTTAAGTGATTGCCTGAATTAGACTAAGATATTAGATTCCATTCTTAATCACAACCATCCAGTTACCTTCACTGACAGATCCCTCCTGTCATTGTCTTTATATCACTTTCTGTCAGCTCTAGTAGTGTACTGTCATTGCAAACTAGATGGAAGGAGGGGGAACCTACCATGATCCTCAGCTTCCATGACAACAGCATGAAATATGGATTGCTCTGATGCGGGCAACTTTTACACCGGTGAGCACTGTATGAACTAAACCTCCACGCAGTCTGAATACTGAAGCCAAAGTACAGTTTAATTGGCCAATGTGTATATGGTAATTGATGACATGGTTATGCTGTACATCGTTTTTACGCTTGTCCCAGGGCTAAGTCACATGCAATTATATGTCCGACATGGTAAGAAATACATGATTAACTGTCCACAAATCAAATTCAAAGTTGAGAGCTGTACCTCTTTTGTAACATAATTCAAATGATTTGGACAAAACATTGATCGTTGAGAGGTAAGATCTAGAGGCAGTCCTCTAACCCTCATAGTAAAAATGGTTTTCTGTATCTTCTCTATCTCATCCAGAGCATGTGCTAGATGCACATTTTTATGCTCAGAAGACATTCTCATTAAGATGTCTATTTCTGTTGCTGTCGTCACTCTGGCAGGTGGCATACTTGTTTCAAAGGCTTCTCATCTTGTCTTTTATCTGGATTCAAACGGCCCTTTTCCTAGCTGGGAAATATTGTTGATGGTTTTCAGTTTTATTATTCTCCCTTAGAATCTGCATTTCAACCCAGAGGCAAAACACCTTTCTGAATAAATTACTTAGTTTAGATTATAGCCCCCCATCTGCTATTTATGCTTTAACTGATATTAAGCAGTGACTGAACTCTACTCACTTTTAAATTGCATGGAAAAAGATGTCTACACTTCCTGCGCTTCTGTTAATAACTTATCAAATACTGGTGTCCAAACGTTTCACCTGCCAGCTCTGTAAGTGGTCTGTTTCCTAGTCTTACTCCATTAACACTTACGTTTAAAGACTTTTTAAGGGCGTGGGAGTCAGATGGCTGAGCGGTGAGGGAGTCGGGCTGGTAATCAGAAGGTTGCCGGATCGATTCCCCGCCATGATGTTGTGTCCTTGGGCAAGGCACTTCACCGTACTTGCCTCGGGGGGAATGTCCCGTACTTACTGCAAGTCAATCTGGATAAGAGATTGCTAACGACGACGACGGCTATTCATATTATCTGTCTCACATCTTTCCAATGTGTTCATATTTTACAGGCTGGCAACTAAATACTATTTCTCAATCATTTATGTTTAGGGTGAGAATGAACAAAACTCAATACACCCGTGATCTGGGTGGATTTCAGTCTGGAATACGTCGATTACAAAGTCAGCTTTGCTACACCCACCTGCTCCTAAGCCTGCAGCTATACAAGGTGTTTATTCCAGCACAATGTTGGTTCTCTGGTTTCTCCTCTGACGTTGTCGATGGTTCTCTTGTGTTCCTGGACATGTGCACTCACGCTGTGGATTTACGATTGAGGAAATCCGCGAGCAAATGTGGGAAAAGAGAGATAAGCTGTTCAATGAAGTATGTGGGAAAGCTGGTCACTGCTGAGAACAGAGAGGTCTCTGAGGGGCTTCCAAGAGAGGATAACATCAGATCCACATCAGAGGAGAAAGGAAGGTCAAGTCTGTCACCGACTCATCTACTGTGAATGATTTGATGTTCCCTGGTTCTCGCTTCCCCCCGTCGCCCACTCAGCGTGCCAACTTGCCCAGGTTGCATAATTGCGATGAGTCACTCCCAGGTGGACTCATCTTCCATTTTGCCAAAACAACCATTTCTGGGAGTACGTTAATTAACATTGGGTTTTTGGATTGAAAACAAAATATTTTGCACCTTCCCTATAATTGTCCGTGTAAATAAAAAGCCGTGATGGCACTCTTCAAGCGACTGTGTTACAATCACAACTGAAGTGTCCACGTGACAGATCAACCGAATGACTCCAGTTGTCACACTGAGTGTGAATCGGTAATGAGACTCTCCCGCTCACATATCTCTCTTCCTCCCTACCTTTCCACTGCCTGAGATCCTGGCATTGGAGCCACAGCAGAACCAGCATTAAAATGTATCAGCTTTCAGCCTGGCATTAATTAGCTCGGTGCTGAAGATAAGAAGCCTGGTACAAGCAGCCTAATTCGTTCAAGGTTCATTAAGTTGCTGCAGGGAATTAATAGAATGAGCGTTCTTTGCCCCTTGGTGTCCAAAACTACAGGTTCTTACTTTGACTGGGCTTTGAGACCACATCCTCCCATTTGCAATAAGTGGACCAATTAGAGTAGAAAGGCTTTCTGTGCCCTCAGTTAAAAACACCTGTTACCTTCATGGCTCTCCACAGGAAACTCCAGATTATATGACTTCCTGTTCAGAGACTGTCCAAAGGGAGAGTCTTGTTGTTGAGTCCCACTGAGCTAGAAAGTGTCTAAGTCGCAAACACATACACAGTTCTTTAGCACAGACATTGTTCTGGTATCATGTTCGGTCAGTGTGTGTTGCTGTGTCACAAAGCCAATTAGGTAAGCAGCAGATATCGTGTTTCCTGTTGGATACTATTCACTTCTCCTAAAAGGAAACACCTGTTTATTTCAATTATTGAGGAGATGAAAACGTGTATTGCCTCTAAAGCTATCTTTTTAGCCTTATAATCTCTGTACCTCAATATACCTCATTCCAGCGGATGGACAAAGGGTACATGCAATCTTTAAGGTTAATATGAAAATAGATGGCTTAAAGTGAATTGATGCATGCTATCCTTCCACCCAAGTGAAAGCTGTAACAGATGGAACACAGAATGAAATGCAGCCTGAGATAAAAATTTGTATCAAATCTTTGACTACTCTTTGTAGGAGCCATTCATTTACTTTGAATAAAAACTATAAGAGCTCTAAATATAGTGATATAGATTTCAGTTATATTAATTAATTTATTAATCTGTTAAAGTAAATTACTGTCTGTACTATAACATACAGTACGAAATGTGTGTTTGCTACTGTCATAAATTAAACCTTAAGACAATAAAAGGGAGAGACCACTAAATGTCCAATGTTCAAAACTTTTCCTCTCTGTCCAGGCGTTCATTTGTCAGAGCACTGCTGAGCTATGAATCAACTGTCAATAGCTGGTTTGCTCAGTCTGTCTCCCAGCAATCTGCTGCTGGTCCTACAGACACATCTCATTAGAGAGGGTAGTAACAGCACGGTACAGGACGAATCTCCAACACTGTCATTACTACAATCATGAATGCCCATCTGGAGGCAATGTGGCTTTGAGAGCAATGTTTCCTGTTGCCTTCGAAATGTCAACTCTAGGGCAACCATCGGTGACAGCCGTGCTGTGCTTCCTGTACAAGAAAACAAAATGCGATGAAGTTTGCCACGTCCAAATCACATTTGACTCAGTGGATAATATATATGCTAATTTGGGGGAGGTTAATTTGTTGGTAATGACTCATTTCTCATTCATGGACAATTTCTGAAGGGGCAGAGTTTTGACTTGTTCCAGCAGAGATTGAATAATACAAGTGAGTTTAATTGTAGGTAATTGGAAGTGTAGGTGTGTTGTGCTGCCGATGTGCTAATAAGGAGCGTTAAAGGGTGGATGTACTGCATGGCGCACACAGGCCACAACTGACATACAGCCATTATAGTGACAAAAGTCAATGGGCTTGACCTATTATGAGTACATGCTGCCTACCTGAACTCTGTAATGAGGGTGGAGGTAAAAGTCATTCTGATAAATAACCCATTTTCAGGGAATTTTCTAGGTCTGCAATGATATTTCACAACAGATAACTCTGAGTTGGATCACACCAAATAAAGAGTGTAGCTAACAAGCTGTGTCGTTACCCAGTCTTTCTGTGAAAGCCTCATTATATTCTGGTGCTATCAGCATGGAGGAACATGCAGGCCTTGTATTCTTATTATCATTTGTTTCTATTTTTAACTTTTATTCACCGATTTTCTGGAAATGTATGATTTTGTCCTTCAATCCAATTGTACCTGTGTGAACTGTACCTTAGAAAGGCTTGTGAAATGTTTCAAAGGGATGGCAGCTTGTTTAAACTGTGCCACGGTTAGAGATAACAAATTGTTGATGGAGCTGAAGCTTCAACACGCCCCATTCTAGATTCTGAATAAAGATTTTAATAATGCATGAGAACATTGTTTTAAGAAGCAAAGACATTGCAATGCAATAGAATGAATTTACTGATGCTATTGCACATATGTAAACGAGCCTACTGTTTACATGTACACACACACACACACACTGTACTTATCCCCTGGCCAATTAAAGACTGCGCATGCAGCCGGTACTGAACCATTTTTGCAGCAATGAGTTCACTGTGATAATTGGGATGGTGGGTGGGAGTGAGGGACTATTCTCCTTCAGTTTGCAATTCCAGCTCTTAACAATCACACTCAGAACCACGTCTGTACCTTCGGCCCGCCGCTTCTAAAATAGCACACAGGCAAAAGTCAACATGGACACATAATACTGACTTTGATACCAAAGCTTCGTTGTCCATGCCACTTGTTTCTGAAGATGGTTGATACCCTCGGAGCCTAGTTGCGGCTCAGGACGTGGCTATAGGATGTGACAACACAGATCTCTCACTGGGCCATTGTGAGGTAGTGTTTTCACAAACAGCTTTCCTGTGCCTTTGTACTTCCTCTGTCTTTGAAGTCATTGTTGCTCCTTCCACTAGAGCCTGTTCTTGTTTTTTATACCGGGCCATGAGGTAAAATTATATTCTAAATGGAACTTGAACATCGTGAATTAAACCACAGCTGTGGCTCCGATAGGGAAACAATTGCGACACTTGCTTTGAGTTTAAAACGGTTGAATTACCCAAAAATAAATAAATAATCTCTGAGACGACATCCTAAAAGTGAAATCCAGTAGACAGACTCAGATTTTCAGGGTCTGTAGATTTACAGGGTCTGTAGTACAACTACATCACTTCATCATTCTGAAACAATCCAGTTTTCTAACCCTTGGAAGCAGGAGATCATCTACTCACAAAGAATAAACCTGTCAGTGCAGATGTGAACACTAACCTTGGCTACAGTACTGCCACAAACTGTGTATCAAATCAACAGAGATATCTACTGTATATAGTTCATACAAGATAACTACACCGGTTCATGTGGGCATCATGGGAATAGTTTAACAACTGCTGTCAAAGTGCCTCTGCACATGTTATTTTTGTAACGTTTCAGCATCTGCTTTCATATAATTCACCTTTAATCTCCTACACAGAGAAACCAAGAATATCTACTGTGTAACCAGAGATGAGAGGAATGTAACAAAAAACATGCATTGTAAATTTATGCACCGTGATGGTTTGACTGACTGCTAACACAAAACATTCACACAAGAATTCCCACATTCTGTACACACACACACACCTGCACGCGCCTGCACACACACACACATGCACACACACACACTTTGTGATTGTTTAAGATGTCTGAGATGCAAGCATTTGAAGCTATTTTTGGCAAAATCAAATCCTTCCTGATCAGGGTGCACATCAACCTGCAAAATACATTGTTTTTGCAACACTAATCATGTTCTAACTGTGTATACTATTTTGACCCTAATGTATATTTAGGTATCTCTGATAGGGACTGCTGAGATATCAAAGCTGTGGAGATGCTGCTATGCTGGGTTGACAGTTGGTGTCATTTCCCATCAATCAAAAGTATCCAGGTCTGAGAATCACCATGAATGTACTCTCCACCATGCACTCCATCCACTGCACTGACCATCAATCAAAAGTATCCAGGTCTGAGAATCACCATGAATGTACTCTCCACCATGCACTCCATCCACTGCACTGACCATCAATCAAAAGTATCCAGGTCTGAGAATCACCATGAATGTACTCTCCACCATGCACTCCATCCACTGCACTGACCATCAATCAAAAGTATCCAGGTCTGAGAATCACCATGAATGTACTCTCCACCATGCACTCCATCCACTGCACTGACCATCAATCAAAAGTATCCAGGTCTGAGAATCACCATGAATGTACTCTCCACCATGCACTCCATCCACTGCACTGACCATCAATCAAAAGTATCCAGGTCTGAGAATCACCATGAATGTACTCTCCACCATGCACTCCATCCACTGCACTGACCATCAATCAAAAGTATCCAGGTCTGAGAATCACCATGAATGTACTCTCCACCATGCACTCCATCCACTGCACTGACCATCAATCAAAAGTCCCCATCCAGAGTTGTGACAGCAGGTGCTGCAAAGAGTCGACCCATAATGGGTATGACCCTGCTCTGCCGTTTGTTATCTGAGTTTCAAACATACCTAATCACATTTACATGAAGTTGACGCACTTATCCAGAGCGACTTACAGTAAGTACAGGGACATTCCCCCTGAGGCAAGTAGGGTGCCTTGCCCAAGGACACAACAGAATTTTTTTGTCACGGCCAGGAATCAAACTGGCGACCTTCAGATTACTAGCCCGATTCCCTAACCGCTCAGCCACCTGACTCCCCAGATCAGCTCGGGAGTCTGGTAGAGATGCACAGACATGGCCACAACCTCCAGATACTGTGTGTGTGATGTACAGGCTGTCTGTGCTTTTCTCTGTCATGTTCAATCAACACCTCAATGATGTCGGACTTGCACAGGCTGTTAGCATCTTTATTAATGTACAACACAAGCACAGTTTCAAAACCCTGATCAAAAACGTACCTTCGAACATCCTTTAGGATGGAAAAGGTAAGGATGTTAGGATTGGATATTACAGTAACTTTAATTGTGCAGGAAAATGTATAGTTTTTGGAGCAAGGCAAACCGAAACTCCAAACTAAATGCTTTGCGTTGTTTGGTGTAGAACTCAGTGTTCCCACACAGGGCTCAAACTGGCACTGAACAGGAAAGATTATATTTTAATTATGGTGGATGCAAAGCAAATGCATGCTCAAGGAGCAAATGCTCCTCTGCGGAGGATGGAATGGCTGTTACGGTGGATGGAAAAGTGAGGAGCAGAGAACACGGAGCTCTCGTTAAGGCTGTCCTCAGAGTATTGTGCAAATCCCTCTTAGCAATTCAAAGAGTATTTTTCCATCTTTATCCCTCTTTCTTCTCTGCCGGGCCAGGTTGATTTTTCATCCTCTGTTAGTTTGGGTGAAATAGTAGCTGCACCAATCTTTCCATTATTGATTCATTTCTTCTCTTACACAAAATAAATAATATGGATTGAAGCAGTAACAGTGGCTTGTTCTGTTATTCCAAATAGGACATTGTGTGTTACAATCTGCAGCTTTCAGCCCTTACCACGAAATCATTCATGAGTAGTGATTTTAGCTTGTCGGAGGACAGAGCACACCGTGCTATTAGGAGTTGATATGTTCTCCATGTGACCACCTCCCTGTTCTTTCTATGGTGTGTTAAATATACCATCCTGCAGCAATTATCATCAACATTTGGCCTTTTCTCTTATAAATAATCATTTTGACACAGCTGCACTGTGGGGGCCGGAGGAGCAGCATGAGAGGAAACAGGTAACATGACACCAGCGGATCACCACTGTTCTCTGTGTCTTTTGACATCTCCATGCCGTCTCCCCAGGATTCCACCCTCCCTGTGCTGCCGGCAGCTTTGCTCACACTGGCTCACCGGAAGGGGCACGTTCACCCACCAGGGAGTCCCTCCCACATCTATCACCGCAACCCTAATACAAGTCACTCTCGCTCGCTGCTGTCGAGACTGGAGGAAATTAAGACATTTTGCACCCGCCTCCCTGAATGTGCCCTCTTGCAGCTGCTTTGTAATGAAACTGTTACAGATGTCTTTTGCGCAGATGTCCAATGAGTCATGTCGCTTTGGCTGACCTCTGGGATGAGGTGGGCTCGCTGAATGGTAATTACCACACAATTAAGATGTCCTCTTGGCCCTGAGCAGGGTGAATAGGGAGCAGGGCTCTAATGTGACATGTGTGTGTCAGGGTTCAGCTTGCGTGTAGAGCAGAAAAGGTTCACTTGTTGCTTTGTGGTATGGCACGGCTGACAGTGAAGTTTGGTTTGTCAGCCCACCCACTTGTCAGACTGAAAGACTGGCAGCCGTTTCCCCCTCATTTCTATCTTCCTATCTATTTGTAATCTCTCATTCTCTCTCTCCATCACGCTAGAGACCATTGTAATGCATGCGTGTATGTACAGTAGATACACACCCAAACTCAATGCATTTACATCCTGTATATACAGTGCCCTCCAAAAGTATTGGAACAGTGAGGCGAATTCCTTTATTTTTGCTGTAGACTGAAAACATTTGGGCTTGACATCAAATAATGAACGTGAGACCAGAGATCAACGTTTCAGCTTTTATTTCCAGGTATTTACATCAGGATCTGATGCACAACTAAGAAAATATCACATTTTGTTTGAATCCACCCATTTGTCATGTGATCAAAAGTATTGGAACAGATATACTTAAAACATATTTAAGTGAATAAGACTTAATATTTAGTTGCAAATCCTTTGCTTTCAATAACTGCAGCAAGTCTGTGACCCATTGACGTCACCAAACTTTTGCATTCTTCCTTTTTGATGCTTTCCCAGGCTTTCACTGCAGCCTCTTTCAGTTGTTGTTTGTTTTGTGGGGTTCCTCCCTTCAGTCTCCTCTTAAGCAGGTAAAATGCATGCTCTATAGGGTTTAAGTCTGGAGATTGACTTGGCCAGTCTAATACCTTCCATTTCTTGCCCCTGATGAACTCCTTTGTTGTTTTGGCAGTGTGTTTTGGGTCGTTATCTTGCTGCATGATGAAGGCTCTGCCAATCAGTTTGGTTGCATCTTTCCTTAAATTGGCAGACAAAATGTTTCTGTAGACTTCCGAGTTCATTTTGCTGCTGCCATCATGTGTTACATCCTCAATGAAGATTAATGAGCCCGTCCCAGAAGAAGCCATGCAAGCCCAAGCCATGACATTACCTCCACCGTGTTTCACAGATGAGCTTGTGTGTTTGGGATCATGAGCAGTTCCTTTCTTTCTCCAAACTTTAGCCTTTCCATCACTTTGGTAAAAGTTAATCTTTGTCTCATCAGTCCATAAAACTTTGTCCCAGAATTTTTGAGGTTCATCTCTGTACTTTTTGGCAAATTCCAGCCTGGCCTTACTATTCTTCTTGCTAATGAGTGGTTTGCATCTTCTGGTGTAGCCCTTGTACTTTTGTTCATGAAGTCTTCTGCGAACAGTAGATAGTGATACCTTCACTCCTGCCATCTGGAGGTTGTTGCTGATCTCACTAACAGTTGTTTTAGGGTCTTTCTTTACAGCTCTCACAATGTTTCTGTCATCAACTGCTGATGTTTTCCTTGGTCTACCTGTTCGACGTCTGTTACTTAGTACACCAGTAGTTTTCTTCTTCTTCAGGACATTCCAAATGGTTGTACTGGCTATGGCCAATGTTTCTGCAATGGCTCTGATTGATTTTCCATCTTCTCTAAGACTCACAATTGCTTGTTTTTCACCCAAAGACAGCGCTCTGGTTTTCATGTTGTTTTCACCTCTGAATACAGTCTGCATAGACAAAACCTATCTTACCCAATCTGAACCTGAGTGTAGACATTCAGTGGTATTTATTGATTGAATAATGTATGTAATAGGACACACCTGGGCAACAAAACACACCTGTCAGTCACATGGTCCAATACTTTTGCTCACGTGACAAATGGGTGGGTTCGAACAAAAAGGTGATATTTTCTAATTTGTGCATCAGATCCTGATGTAAATACCTGGAAATGAAAGCTGAAACGTTGATCTCTGGTTTCACATTCATCGTTTGATGTCAAGCCCAAATGTTTTCAGTCTACAGCAAAAATAAAGGAATTGGCCTCACTGTTCCAATACTTTTGGAGGGCACTGTATATACTGTAGGGTCCAACATCCAAAAAGCACAGTCAAGACACTTGCAGTTCTTTACAATGTAATAAAAAACGTTTTCATTACAGACAATATCAGTTAAACAATTTGAGTGAAAAAGTTGAAAAGTTACGTCATCATTTACATATACCATATTGTATTGAATATACATATCCATAAAACAACCCCCCCCCCACCCCCCAAGTAACAGGTATTTAAAAGTTTTCTTTATGATCTTGACATCTTTAAAATATCACTGACATTGAGGTCTGTCCTGTATGCATAGACTGAGCAGGCAAGGCCTATGCTGTAGGTGGAAGCAGCATTAGTAGATTTATGGGAGCATATCTCGCACCCTCTCCATTTCCCTACATCCTCTCCTCACCCATTAGTACCTCTGCAGGCAGAATCTGAAATGCTGAAATAGGGTCTGTGCTCTGGATCTGTATTTATTGTGTTTTCCCATGGCCAGCACCCTATCTGTTAAGTGATCTCTGGAGAGGGTCAGGGGCCTAGTTTGATGTTGATCGATGACCAGAGGCACCCCTGCTGGCGTTACATCAAAAAGCCATTTCCTCTCTGTCAGGCAAAGCTCCAGGCCCCATTGTGTTGGGGAAACAACAAAACCTTGAAACCCAAACAATTTCCCTCTTGAAAATGTGCAGATCCTTCCTGTTGATTCATCAACTACACAAGGTTTCCATGTACGATGAAGACCAAAGACAAGGAAAAATGTTGCATCTTCTTCTTGAGCAGTGTTTCACACTTTCTTAGTTGAAGGAATATGGATGCCATGGAACAGAGCTAGTTTCACTTTCAATGTGTCTGGTCAGGTGTCTGAACCTGATTAAGGCCTTCCAGCTCTACCAATAAAGCATTGCTTGAAATGTATGATCAGTACCAAACCCTCAGCGATATAATCAAGATTTGGATACACATTCTGTATTAAATATGACAGATACACACTACGTTTGCCATATACTACTGTATTGCCATATATTAACAACCTTCTGTGAATGGTACTCTCATTATAACCTTGAAATAATAGTATTTTAAGCCAATGCCTCGTGGGATCTTGTAATGTACACAAAACGGCTCCCAAGACTTTATAAATGATATCCCTAACAAGCTGGTGTTGGTTCAACTTGGCATGTGAACATGTTTATTTGCCGGATTTGATGTCAGTCCAACTGAAATTTCAGCTCAGTCTAAGCTGATATGAACAGTTCCTTAACAGTTTGCTGGTCAAAGCCCAAGACCTGGAATGTTGTTAATATACTGCAAAAAGTTGTCACCAGAGTTGATAAATAATTCTAAATAAAACTACTTTTACTTTGATTTTCATTAAGGGAAGTGCTGGAGTACCTTTTTAACGAAAATGTAAAACTGCATTAATAAGATACTTTCACTTGAGCATTTCGAGTAAGTAGTTCTGCTCTCACTCAAGCACAATTCATCTGGAACAGAAGTGCATTTCATCAGAGCAAAACAGATGTGTCTTTTCCATTTTTGGTCTTTCCTCTTTGCTGGTGTGCGTCATGCTGGTGGTGAAAGGTGGGTTGGTGCGAGAGGTTTTTGTCAGGCCCCCTGCAGAGACGCCTTCCCAGTGGAGTGTGGAGTTGCACTCAGAGAAGCCCCCCGGATCCCCACTCCTCCAGACCTCGGCTGGCACCACCAATGTGCCGCAGAGCAGGAACACACTGTCTGCCCACCTACCAGCCTTGAAAAACACTGCACCTTCATATGAATACATTTCACAATGGCTTTTCGCTCTTATAGGTTGGCTTGGGGTTCTATCTTAAGCTTATCACCTATCTGAGCGAAACAGAATCAAATCAACGACTGTTTTGTTGTCAAACTTGGGACTTTGTTTTGGGCTTCATTCCTGTATGCTTTGTAAATATTTTTGAACACCAAAGCTCCATGACAACAGAATGTGCTGCAAATATCAAATCCATCAGACCCTGCCTTTTATTTGGCAAGTCCTGTCATTTTTGTTATGGACTATAATCATACATCTGGTTGCAGTGTAATCGCCCACTCGTCAAATATTAGCGTTTATTTTCCCTACCTTCTCTTCGGCGTCAGATCTCTGGCTGAGCGGGGGATTAGTGCTGTGTAAGAGACGATGGGGGCACATTCTGCAGAAACAGAAGTACCAACTGAAGCATGACGGACCAACCGAGAGACCCCTTTCTTTGTGTTCTCTGGATGTAGGCCAGGCACTGTGTTATGCAGATATTCTTCACATGCATCTTTGCTTAGGTGCAGTTATACCTGGACCCTAGAGTATAAGCAAGGAAGTAGACTGACTCTCATGCTAAGACTCCAAACAATGACAAGCACTTATATCCCACATTTCCGATACCATCTTGTTCTTGGTGCTTGGCTCCAACAGTTGATCTGATGTATCTGAGCTCCTGTTTTTATTGCACCCCCTCTTATCTGCTTAAATGTGTGATCATATTTCACACGGGGACAAGTCATTAGAGTCAGGAAACCCATCTCATCAGGATTCAGAACCTGGAGTGAACCATCTGGCAGCACCATTTTTAATATCCACAAAATACACACAGAGTATTTACGATTGTCGTGGCATTTTTCATTTGATGCTTGTCAACTGACGATTGTTTTTCTTCACAGTGAAGTAGTCCTTTACATTAGTACATTGTTTTGTTTTCTCCGATTACAATAGGGAGGGTCAACCTCTAATGGAAGAAATGAAAAAATAATTTAATCAGGATAATCTTCTCAAAAGCTGCCTAGCTCAGGTTAGACAGTACAAGTTCTAGTTTCTAATCAATGTGAAGATGATTATCCATCTTGAAAAAGCTTCACTCGGCCAGGACAATCAAAAGGTTGGACAAGAGTGGATTGTTTTCACAGTAATGCACTGAGTAACCTTCATAGAGGCATGCACTTTGTTGATTTACACTGTATGGCCCACTGCAGTCAAATTAGGCAGGAGAAAAAAACGTCTGTTTGCTGAAATAACAATTATTGCCACCTTTGCCAACTAGGCCTTATCTAATGTACATGTTTACATAAAAATTCAGTTAGAGGGCAGACCGTGAAACAGGAGGGATTGCAAATGGAAATCCAGATAGATATCAGTTTGACCTGTTGCATTAGAATACTCGTGGGGTGTTGTTTTTTTCTGTGAACTGGGCTCATAATCGTTGGTTACATTCTAGGTGGTTTGTGAGCTCATCCTCTTTAGAGGGAAAAGAGGTTTGTGTGTGTGTGTGTGGTACATGGTTTGAGATGGAGGGGATTGTGCCTTTCCTTGTCCTTGTCCAGAGAGCAATCCTGTTGATTTATATCTCAGACCGCGCTCAGTGTACTGCAACACAAGACGCACTGCACGGCAACGGGCGCGGGAACCCTGTAAATCTGAAGCACGTCCACTTACTGAGCTGATCTATGGTGGTCCTCCCTCCTCCCCGGCTCAGTTTCATAATATAAGAAAGGACTGGACGGCTCTCTCCCCTCTAGTTAATTCATTCAGGTCACAATACCATCTTCCCTGGTGTCTTCTAATGACCCTCTTGTTGTCTCAGTCACTGCGGCCTCACACCTCACTCCCCATGGTTACGTGTTTCCTGCCCACCTGCTGACGGGTGTTGCGGTCTGGGATGCGGTTCACAGTCCTTGGGGTGCTGTAACAATGCTCCTTCTGAGCCACATCATGTACCTGTTCTGACCTTGATGAAGCCTGTGGCTGGCTGTGCAGAGCCAGGGTCACTTCCTTGACCGCACACCAACCAAATAATACAACGAGCGGAAACAAACTATTCACAGAAAATCTGCTTTCAGAAGGAGTGCTGTTGTACCATAGACGTTGTCCTGCTTGCCTCCATTAGACATCTCTAGGATGTCACTGCAGGCTCAGAGGACAGGTTGTTTTTGTATTTTTACTCTCACTTAAATAAATCTCTATATCTGGGCCAAGAGGGAGGGTATGGAGGATGAAACAATAAGTCAATCATCAGCCACCCAAGTTGGAAATGATTTAGTGGGACAATACAGGCACAACTGCACACATAATATGGACGCTCTGCACACAGCATTGTGCGCTTTCAATCACGTTAAAAGTGTATGGTTGATGTTGGCTTCTGCCACACTCACAGAGAGAGAGGGGGGAGGGGAGGGGGGGGAAGAGAGAGAGAGTCTTCTGTCTCCACAAGAGTGTTCAATCTCTTTAAGCCCCCACACAAGGGTAGAAGGCTCTGGAACGTCGCTCTTCTGTCAAACTGGAGCTGAGGGATTTACTGTTTTCTTCCATGTCACCCCTGCAAAAGAGAAGGGTCCTCACTGTGGACGTGCCTTGTCTTCATGGACCAATTACTCCCATTCAGAAGCTAAAAGACTTAATTCACCTGGTTTCCCAAGTCTGTATGAGATGAATAAATATACATACCTCTGAGAGGACACTGGCTGTGGGTAGATAATCAAAGATCAATGGGGAAGTATGTGTCATTTAACTCTGATTTTCACAATCCCTTCCATAGTACCTCGCTTCTCCCCTCCCTTCTCCCCTAATGCACTATGAGCAACTGTAATCTTGAGCTCCCATCCTACTCTCTATCTAGACAATGTTCTGCTCAAACAAAACACTCTCATTAATTCTATTCGTTATCCCTATTCTTTGAAATTGACTCAAGTGGTTTGTGTGAGCTTGTTTGTCATGGGGGTAATAGAAGCCATCTCCTCTGAGATAATAAAAAAGGTAGTTAATTAACCGCAGAGGGGAATTCACACAAAGACACAAAATATGTGAAAAGGCATCAACCAAAAGCTGCAGATTTATACTCATTGTTAGCGAAACTCATTAGCACTATAAACATCTTGAACTTGTGATTGGTAGTTTTAATACAGATTCCAACCTCCTTGAAAATTTGCATTGTGTCGGCATTCAGACTTTCTCGTGCATTGTGGATCCAACAACTTTATATTAGCCTTTGACCACTGCACACGTATGCACTTGCTCAGTCAATAATATTTTATTTAAAAATTAACAATAAAAAACACAAACTAATTTCTCACACTGCGGTTTGAGAGTAAAAAAAAAACATGTATTTCCTGCTGGAAGTCCGACAGTGTGATTTAGTTTTAATGAGGCTGGGTTCTGCCTACATGCAATCTCAAAGACAACGGAGGTTGAGCGTGCTGACCCCCTGCTGAAGTCAGCGTGTTTAAATTCTGCCTTTTACTTTGCTCATTAGCAGATCTCCACAGACTCCACTAGCAGAGCAGCCTGTCATAAGCGCTGGATGCCAGTTATCCACCACGGAAAACGGCTTTAGCAGTTCCCCTCAGACATTTCGATTTAATGAATGCAGAACTGCTAACTTAGTCTGCTTCTATTTCTTAAACGTTACCCTCTGTTTTTAGTCTATTACTCTTTGGCCCCATCCACTTCAATGTCATCCTTTATTTTCTCTATTTCCATTATTTTCCTCTTCTCTTTTAACCCTTTGGTGTGATGTCTGCATTGACTTCACCCAACCGTAATAAGCCTCACTACATCATTGTATCCCTACAGAATCTCACCCTTGGAATGGCTTGTATTTAAAAAGGGCAACACTGAACATGAATAATGAATTCTGGGGTGGTAGCTATGTTTAATTCATCCAGTTTCACATGCTGTCTAGATGAAAGCCTATCTTCTATTGTGTGTCCACATTTGGCCAAAAGTCATGGGATTGTGGGATGACAATTTTCTCGAAATGTGAAACTGAATGTCAAAAGTCTGCAGATTTTATAATTAATTGTTTAAGATTAAATGAACATGTCAAAGCTGTGATAAACCTTTTGCTTTATGACATAAAAGGCTATTAATTGCCTTAGTGAGTCTCTCCACAGCAGCGTTTCAGCAGAGAGTATAGCAAGTGGACACAACTTTTTAACGTTGGTTATCATCTGTTGTGTCACAATCACCTCATCCGAGTCTCACCATTTAAATGTGAATCACTGCAGCACTTAAAACTGGCATTCACATGAATTACAACTTTTTTTTCTTCTCCCTGTTTTGATGAAATCCAGTTAATTTCATGCTTGGGTATGATAAATGGTGCCGCCCTATGAGAAGACAATGAGTGTGGAGGCAGAGGTGTAATCAGTGCTTGGTGCTGGCAGCCTGCAGGGGTCCATGTTGTTGTGGGTTGTGGGAGGATAAGAGAAGCTTCTACAGCTGTGTAAGGGTCTCTTCACAAACACTAGAGGCTGGTACTGGTAAGCAGCACTCAGAACCTGTCTTCAACACTCACTCCCTTGAGATACGGGTCGTACAGGTCAAGCTCTGAAAAGTTAAAGAGCTCACCACTGATTCGCAGAGTCCTTGGAGCAGACATGCCACAATCATTACACCCGTGTCATTGCCCAGCACAGTTTGAGTTTACCAGTAGACACTTCCAGTTTGCCTTGTGACGCGACAGTAAACATGTTTGCTGTCTTTAATACTAGACTTGTGTGTTTTGTCATATTATACATTGCCTGTGTGTGCATGTGCCCATGCATGCACACTGATGTAAAATATCCTTCAGTTAATCATGCCTGCTTTCTCCTTTCTCAGACCAATATTAAATTACTATGATTGTCTCAATCCCTCATGCCCTCTAAACTGATCATGTGCTCAGAAATTCCAATTTCTGTCTAACAGTGCATCAATGTGCCAGAGGAATACAGTCCTCCACTGATGTTTTCAAGCGGTTTCAAATATGAAACATTGCAGTGTATAAAGTAGCCGAAGGGAAAAAATCCAGAAATATAAATGATCCACATTGCCACACAAAGTTTACACTTGAATGACATCAATAACCAGTTGCTGGTTTGTATATGGTTAATGTACAATAGTATTTTGAAACCTATGTTGTTAACCTATGTGATCAACAAATACTTCAGGTCTTAAAGGTTAAAAATTGTTAAAACAAACAAGACAAGATATGCTGAGCTGTTCACTGATCAGACTTTTGTGTTTTCCCGTGATTTTACTCTTGTAACGTCTTGCTCTACTGAACAAAGTGAGAATACTGTACACAGCTAGTATGTTGGTTGGTTTATGTGTTTTCTTATTTTGAGAAGCAGTCTTTCTGATGTTCAAAGACGACAACCTCCGATAATGGACAATCATTATAACCTGCCAAGGCCCTCTTTTCTAAGCCTCCATGATACGTAAGCATAGGGTTTCCTTTCTGTGTGAGCAGAGGAGACCCACATCTGAACGTGCCAAGGAACATTAGTAGTGCCCCCATTTCAAATATTTTTGTCTAGTTGTAAAGTAAATTTTACATGACTAGTCTAGGAGGGTTTGAACTGGAAGTTGTTTTTATAACATGCCATTGATGTTGCTCAGCACTAAAGGCGTTTAGAATGTTTCAGACATCCACCTTTAAACTTTTTTTAACACAGCTATTCTTGAAACTATGTACAAATTAAGTGTGACAACAAACAATGAATAATTGATTGTCACTTGTCTCTAATGATTATTATGGCAAGACAGTTTTTACGTTGACAACTGAGCTTCCTTCCCTAGTAAGGTGTAGCTGATTCTCAAGTGTCCAAGCATCCATTTGTTCAGTCAGCAATTCTACTCAAAATCCGAAAATAGGTGCAGACTATTTCTTATTATCACAATCGACCACAATTGACCATGTTGCAAGCACGTAAGAAATTACGTGAAACAGTCTCTAAAACCATAAATGCAAGAAAACTTAAACAACACGCCAAAAAGCAGCCAGTTGCCACATGAGCTGCGCCAACTCTGCACCTCCGCATACTTCTGTCCCCAGGATTGCTATGACTTAAAATAATTGGTCGTTGGTAAATTGGCAGTGGTGAAAGTATTGATTGAAAATCTGGCTGGTACTATGGTTGGTGAACTCTGAACATGGGGGGGGGGGGGGACGACGACACATAGTCTAGATAGCAGAAAACCAAACGTAAATAAAGGCATAATAAATACATCAAATGTATTTAATTGAAACCGAAGATCTGTTACAATACAACATTGTTTACTTTCTTTTTGCTGCCTTCTCTGGACGACTACATTGGGAGTGTCGACATGAGGAAATATATGAATGAGGTTGCTGACTATAAAGCAATTGGGTTGCCAAATGCAATACGTCATTGCGATCAACAGGGATTGGCTGCGTTGTATGCCTTTTCTCTGAATTCTGGTACTTGGACCTGTCCTCAACAGCAGCCGGATTTCTACCAGGCTCTTCCTTCAGGTAACATAATATCATATTACCAATGTTTGAAGCCTCTAGAACTTGAAAATACATTTCTTTGACATAATTTGAAAACTCGGTTTTCAATTCGTGACTTCGGGGAACTGTAGGCTATTGTCTGTCTGAAGGAATGCCGCAGTAGCCTATAGATACTATAACCCCTACAGATTTGACAATTGGGAGACATAAACTATCGCTGCTGATACTGTTCATTGTAGATATGACAAAACGCATCACATAATCGTGTCAAAGGTCAAAATAACGAAATTGAACGTGCGGTTATTCGCCCATGCCTTCCTGCAAATTCAAGTGATTGTGGGTTGCTGTGTTTGGTTTTTGAATGCATTTGATTAGTAAACAGTCTAATATTACTTTTGGTCCTTTAGTGTATGTTACAGACTGCTTGCATGTGCATAATATCTGTTTTTGTGTGTTTTTTTTCAGGCACGTCTTATGGGGAATTATAAGCACGCCAGAGGAATGGTTGCAATATAGTTATATTGTGAATCAAAGTTGTATTCGCTCCCCTTTTACTAGCGGATTTGATTTAATAAAGACAGGCTAATAGGCTAGATGAGTGCCAGGACTTCCGAGGATGTGGTGCTTTCTATACCACGATGCACCTTCAACGGGACTTCCAAAACCAATGGAACATGCATTGACCATGTGGATCGGTTATTCCAGGCTTTCTCGTCCACTGTCGTGCTCATTGTGCTCATTGCAGTTATCATTGGGATCATTATTATTTCTCTGATTACATTTCATCTCCACAAAAGGAAGATGAAAAAGCGCAAGATTATAAAAGCTCAGGAGGAGTATGAGCGGGATAACTGCTGTCCTAAAGCTGTGAAAGGGAAGCCAGATGTGAGGCAGACCATGATGGTGAGACCCGGACAACGAGCGCCCACAGCAGTCCGGAAAAGTGAGCCCAACATGTCGTGTCCTGACTTCGATGTAACGCCTGGTCCAGACAACGGCTCAAAAGCTGACACTGGACACACGAAGGACCGAAATTATAATGGAAATGTTTTGAAATCCGTAGAGGTTTCTTGATAATGCACACCGTGTTTGTCTTAAAACATGTACATATACATACAGTACAATAAGTCTATATCCATATGATTTGCAGTAGGCAGATAGCGATAGTTAAGAACTAAGCATGAACCGTCTAAATGATAGTTTTAAGAATAATCAGTTGGCGCATTATGCCACAAATGAAAGACCACAGTCTTCATAGGACGATACGAACACCATAATGACTTTGTACACGTGGTCAATCCATCTATTTGGACTGTAAAATGTGCTGGCTTGTACAGGCTGACTGCAAGAGGGATTGTGGGTGTCACAAAATGACACACGTGAGTGGAATTAAATGTGAATATGATTGCTCTAAATGCATACATGCAGTAATGGGGTGGAGTTAAAGACTACGCCAAGCCTGGACGCTGAGTGTTGAATTGTGTATTTTGTAAATCAACACCGACGCGGTCCAGTGGCGAGCATATTGGAAAGGCAAAGCTGACAGCTTCATCTTTATAACTATCATGGCGCTGTCCAGTGCTGAAGTGCTGAAATGATTAGACAATGTGTTGTTGCTACTGTAACAAGATCTTTTCTCCCCCTTCTCGACGTCACGCTGCTAAATAATCCAATGTTTTTGTTTTGTTTTGGCTTGCAATAGCGATGGTAGTGCTTTAATTCCATTGAAAAAGGCTTGAGAGAAGAATTTATTGGTCACAGGTTTAATTTGGCCTTTTTATTATGTATTCATACACTCTCAAAAGGGGAAGCTATACAGAACTATTTTAACCATAGAAGAACCCTCCAAAAAGATACAAATAGAACATGTATCTCTTGATGAGGCTGGAACCACCACTATCTGGAACGCCTCAATAGGACACTTTTCTCCAGAAGTTCTATTGTTATGAATTGTTACACAACTTATAGCACCCTTTGGAGTGAAGACCACAAGATGTATACAGTTTATGTTCATTCAAGTCAATTATATAATCATATAGGACCTTTTTCTTATGTCTAGTTATTCTATTTTTGAGACTGTTAATGTACTTGCTGCTGTTAGTAGTTAGCCTGGTATATTTAGCCTTGTTCTTCTAGTCAGTGCACTGTATTTTAATTGCGATATTTAAGTGTTCTTAATGAGGCATCCTGATTCACTCATGTATCAGTTTCTTGCGTTTGTTCTGCTTTTTGGATCACATTAATACATATTAATATTATCAGTTTTAGAGTAGGAATATTGAAGTGTACCTTATGTAATCTAATAAATATGTTTTTTTGACATCTAAATTCTCGTTTTGTTTTGTTCTGCAGAAAAAAGAGACAAATGGGCATTTGTGGGACAATCATTACCTATTTGCCAAATCTGATTGACAGCAACAAGTGTTCTAGAGAACCTTTGTAAACTGATTACTGTCAATACGCCTAATTACATGTAATTTAGTTAAGTGAAGTGTTAATTGAATTAAGTTATTATGAGATATGACTCATTAAATGACCTTAACTCTAACTAGTCAGACTTGCATTAAATTAAGACTGGAAAAAAACAGTTTCCTATGTCTTGAACTGCCCATACGGCTATCTTAAAGCCTACCCAACATCTTAAATGTTTGTAAAGAAAAAAGATGAACAGAACCCTGTGCTATTAGGGATATAACACTTCTGTTATGATTATATATCTCAAAAATACTTTTCATTTTATTCTTTCCATCTGCTGTAATTTAAGAATCAATAATTTGATGATCACATAAAGAGTGGATGGCTGAAGAACATTCTTTGGTCTAAAATTAGTCTAAATGTTACCCCACCACACAAAACAGTTCTTCCAGCCCACTACACATTAACCCTGTGTGTAAGAAAGTTATAATCACAATATCTCTTCCATACAGTAGGCTGTTACCTACTGTGGAGGTGTGATTGAATTAGAACATTTCATGGTGGGCTGGCAAATATGGTTCTCTATAGCACCTGTAATCACATAATTTAAAACATAAGTTGTCCCCATGGATACAACAAACGGTGAGTGAGGATGTGCAATACTACTGAATAAATACTTACACACAGTTAATGAAACAAAAAAAAAAAAGTGGTATATTAATCCAACACAAAATATTCAGTCCTTTATTTGAAACTCACTGGGAGACAACATAGCTGGCAAAGGATTTCTCCATTTGCAGTCTTATGACAATAAGCCTAAGAAGGGCCCTGTTGTCCACACGTATTCGTTCGAGCCTCCTACTTAAAACACAGATAAGGCCAACAGACTTATTTATATCACTTTTAATCTGCTGCGGGTTTTCCAAGACCTCGCTATCAAATAATTGCATCTTGCCTTAGCGTTGTCAATGTGAGCGTCACTGCTCAGCTTGTGGACGGAGACAAGCAGGCTGCCACCCACAGCTTCTCCACTAGGACAATGTCCCCATTCAAATAGTGGAAAACAAAACACCAATCAATTAGTTTCAGTTGATTCACTAATCTGTTATTCAGACTCTTCCCATAAATCATTTAGTAAAAGGGGGGCCTCGTCGTCTTTTGTTATAATCCAAATCACCAGAGTGATCTCAATTACAGTATAATGTTGATTTGGAGTCGGCTAGTTGATTTCACTCACAGTACAAAGATGACACCACCTGTATGTAAGAATGAACAGCTGTTTACATACACAACACAAAGACAAGCCCTATGGGCCGCTGTCCTGTATGTCTTAGATGTTTCCCTGCTCCTGCACATCTAAAGCATGCAGGACAGCGGCCATCGAGGATATGAACTCAATCATGTGTGATTCACTTCCAGTAATTTAAACAAGTACCTCCCACCTTTACCCATTCAGCAAAATATTATATATTAATGTTTTGTACTCATATTCTCCACATTGTTGCACAATATGTATATTGCAGATATGTACACAACCAACACATTCACAAATATAACATCAAGTGATGATAAAGACAGATTCTGTATCTAATCTTGAACCTGATTGCATAAATCACAATCTCAAGAGCCTTGTTTTTGTCTGACGTTTAATACGAATTCTAATCAACCATTCAAGTTTTTTTTTCGTAGCATACTTTGAATCTAACTCACTTAATTACTGTCCCTTTCACTCTTGGCAGATTGACAAGCACATAATTAGGACTGTATTGACAAAACCAGAATTATTGTAGCCTATTACAAGGCTAGGGTTGTCCTGTATCTCACTGTGGACTATCATCTCCATCTAGTGGTTCATAGAATTACTTTTTATACCAAATCAAAAACGGTGATTACTTTTTCACCTGTTTTATCATGAAACATGTAGGCTACGTTTGGAATGTTCATGTAGTCTGTCTAGCAAAGGATACGTTGTAGCCCAATGATACAGTTGTATAATATGTGTACAAATTATAAGGTTGTAATAGGTAAGATTAGTGATTTAAAGACCACCAACATTTGAGTAACGGTTTGCAGAGGCATGAATATTATCAATAAAATACTTGAATTTCTTTCTCGAATTTCAAGACACCGTGGAGCTGATTCAAACGCCAATAATAGCCTAATGCAAAATAAAATGAGAATATAAATGTCATAATAAGCATACGGCCTGCTAAATATAAAGAGCTAGTCCATTTCGTGTAATTTGAAACAATAAGTGATGAAAGGTTCAAAAAATAAAAACGATTAATCAAATTATTAACTTCGTCTTTGCTTTCATGTCAACCACCATCTGCACAATAGCTCAGGCACTGAAAGGACAACTACTTCAGCATCAGCAACTATATTGAAGGTCCTTCTTCCCCCTACCGCTTTCTCCTGGACAGCAATCACGGCAATGGCGGATTACGATAACTACGATGACAGGGATAGGGCTTACGGTAGCTTTGGTGGAGGCCGTGGGTGAGTAAATGCCACTACATTTTGAGTGTGTAAGTGTTGGAATGGGACCATGCAAAAAAATAGGTATTGTGTCTCAAGAATGTGAGAGCGTGTTTGAATTACTGTGCAAAGGTAGGCCTGTGTGAACCAATCCAGACAGGCTGTACCTTTTTAGCAGCGCTAGCAAGTAACCAGGCTTTTAGCCGCTTATATGAATGGAAGCCGGGGTTGAGGGCGTGGAAAACTCGTGGATTGGTAATGCATAGCTAGCTGCTGCCTAGCCACAGCAAGACCTTTTGAGCATGAGGTTTTTCATTGCGGAACGCATGCTACTTATTAATAGTCAGAGTTAAGCAGTACACACCGTGAACAAATCTATTACAACCTATGGACACGCATGACGAGTTAATTAATCTTGCCAGCATGGCACTTGGCGCCAGCGTTCCTAAAAAAACAGCACACATGGACTGCATGTTGTGCTAGTAGTCAGCAACAGTCGTCTGTGCGGAATGGCCGACCGTCTAAGCAAGCTAGCTAGCTATTTTAGCTAAAGCAACTACCAGCGCGTGATGGTGTGAACCTGCAACATTCCTGCATGCTGTAACTGCATATAGCTAGCTAACCACTGCAAGTGTCGGCTTAAGAAGGGCAATGAATTGATTGGTAAATCAGTCTCCTAAAAACAATCTAGCTGGCTATTGGTAGTGCAAAGAAATAACCAAGTCAGTCTTTTGGTAGCTAACTAGCATTTGGGCCCTGTCTTGTCTCGCCTCCATTATTCATCACGTACAGTCAGAGCAAGGAAAACGAACACTCTCATTTCATATATGCATTTGCGTTCTGTGCCCGATTGCCAATCAATTGGCGTTTCATACCTCCTTGCTATTAACTACATAATCTCGTAACTAATTGCACCTAACAACGCGTTAATGCCACGCTTTCAAGACGAAGTCTTTTAATCCAGTGGTTCTCAATCCTGGTCTTCGGGACCCCCTGCCCTGCATGTTTTAGATATTTCCCTGCTCCAACACACCTGATTCAAATAAATGGGCCTGATAACGACCCATTAATTTGAATCAGGTGTGTTTGAGGAGGGAAACATCTAAAACGTGCAGGGCAGGGGGTCCCGAGGACCAGGATTGAGAACCACTGTTTTAATCAGACTTGCCCAACACATGAAGTTGAAGAGGAATCCAGTTAGGAAAGCTGGAAAATGTAAATATAAAACAATTCAACGACCCACGTCATCCAACTGATTGGATCAAAACATTTGGGGATGCGACATAAGGTTCGTGACCATGACATGTATATCACATCCCGTCCGTTGGCTCCAAGAGAACGTTAGTCAAGTTTCCCAGTCTAGATGGAAAACGTGTCTCAAATGTAGCAGCTTGGAAAGACTAATGTGACCAACCTAAGTCTAGCCCAGTCTATCTTCAGAATATGCGTTGTCGTCGTCCAGTTTGCTTTGACTCCAAAGGAATGCTGGGGGTATGCTGGAACCCATCTGCATTTCTCTCAGCCCTGTCTTCAGGTTTGAGTGGCACTGCCAGCAAGGGAGCCTCATTGGCTCTGGAACCGCCTCACCATTCCCAATATGTAGTGGCGGCAAGAGCCATCTAAAGAGAACATGTTATCTGTTTCCATGGCTCTGGTTGCGGCCTTTCCAACTGAAAAAAAGACTAAACATGGCAGCCTTTCCAACTGAAAAAAAGACTAAACATGGCATACGGGTTGTACTCGATAACTTATTTTGCTTACCCCTTAGGACTTCAATGTTTTGTGAGGTATCAAGTTCCTGGTATCTTCTACATAAGACTTTGGCCTACTTGCATCTTAAAATTAATATTTAGTGTAGACATGTTATGTACATGATATGAAGTGTACAAAAGAACGTTTAGCTCTTATGCCAAGTACAAAGTAAACTAGTGTCCGTCTAATCCTCTGGGCTGTGTATTCCTTGAAAAGTAATCATCTTGAGATTGTTGGTGTGAATGCAAATTACCTGTCCACTTGTCTGACATAAGGCATTAAATATCTTATCGAAGATGTGTTATATGAGCATAGTACATAATTCTAGGTCGGTTGTCTGCAGTCTGCAGTCTCTCATGTGGGGTTTGTTTTCCCCAGACCCAGAGGTGGCGGCGGATCTGGTGGACCCCGAAGGCAGAAGGAACTGCCCACAGAGCCCCCCTACACGGCATATGTCGGCAACCTGCCCTTCAACACTGTACAAGGAGATATAGACGCGATTTTCAAAGACCTTAACGTCAGGAGTGTCCGACTAGTCAGAGACAAAGAAACAGACAAGTTTAAAGGTAAGAACCTTCAAGTTAAGTACTTGAGGCTTAATTCGACACTGTTAATGGTATATTTAAGTGTGATCTTTTTCGCCCCTTCCTTTTTAGGTTTTTGTTATGTAGAGTTTGATGACTTGGAATCCCTAAAAGAGGCTTTGACGTATGATGGTGCCGTGAGTGCTTTAATATGCTATTGTATTTCAACATGTTTGTTTCTGTTTTGTATTTTTTTAACAATAAAACAAATATAATCTTTTGATTTTGTTACCAGCTGCTTGGAGACCGGTCACTCAGAGTTGACATAGCTGAAGGCCGAAAGCAAGAGAGGGGTGGCGGAGGAGGATTTGGCTTCAGGAAAGATGATCGAGGTACCTGTTCCACTTTTAAATGTCCACTCTGCCTTTCAACTTTCTATAAACTACCTTGGTTAACTGAATCCAAACTACGCTATTATTGTCCTTGTGTATGTGTATTTTATTCTGTCATACTCAAATCCAAGGCTGCAATTAAGCAACATAGTTGCTTAATTAGTTACTTAACTATTTACCCCCCCCAAAAAATCATAATTTTACATGAGCTTTATTGCCTTCAAGATTTGTGTAGTATGAAGTCATGAAATCTAATTCTTACATTCATGACCAGTAAAGCTATCAAAATCCTAATTGTGTTTATTTGCGAAGTGTTCACAAACAAGGCATTTACTGTGGTGAACAGGTGCATACAGTTAACATATAATAAACATATTGAATCTTAAAATGCCTAACATTTAGCCACAGACTTGGAACCGAGAATACAAGGAACGCCATTATTCATCCATTCATACTACATCTTAACTATGACTCTCCCTTTGTGTGTTTGCTGAAGGTCGTCTTGCTTACGCTGTAAACCTAGCTTGAAAAATCTTTCCCCCTATTTTGCCTGTATTCTTTAACTATAAACAACACGTTTCTCAATAATTAGGATTCCATACAGGTGTATGATATCTTCTAATGGTAATTTTAATTAGTTTGTAAACCCTTACACATGCCCAATAAACAGATTCAGTAGTCAGTGTGTATCCTCTTTTAGATAAAACAGCTTATCTATGCTAATTACATTTTCTATAGAAGCACTTGAAGTTGCTATATCACACTTTGTCATCAAGTTTACCATTTCAGTTTTCACCTGTTAAGTTTGAAGTACTATTCTAGGCTTCTCAATACCATCTAAGCTAAAACATTTTCAGCAAGCACACGTCTAGTGCCTTAACCCTTCACCAACAAGATCCATCCTGATGCTTTCTCTCCTTTTCCCTCTAGTGCTTGAGCTCTTTCTTTTTTACCTCAACAACTTCATCTTCAGATGTAACTTTTCCCCTAAGCTGGTCCTTTTCTCTACTTCTAGGAAAAGAGGACTTCTAGCAGCAGAGGCTTTCGCTGTAGTACAACTAACCCCTCTGCATGAACCTGTCTTCGCTATCCCTTGGTCCCTAGCTGGAGGCGGCCTGGCCTCTGACCCCGCCATCACCCCGTGTTAAATTCAGCCCTGTCCCCTCACAGGCCGTGGCGGCACTCGTGGTGGTCCCAGAGGAGGGCGCGATTCCAGAGATGACTACGATCATTCTGGAGGAGGTGCGATGAGTGATGAGTCAAGCAGTGCAGGTTGTAGAGTAATCCGCTGGGGGAAAACAAAATTCACTGTGGTCTCTTGTAATGTAAATCGTACTGTCAAAATCGTCTGCTTCTAATGGTATGTGCAGTAGGCATGTGACGTTTCCCCCTCCCCCTCAGGTCTACACAGATTCTGCACAGAGGGTTGTTGTTTTCTCTCTGTCATCCTCCCATAACCATTACAGGAGCTTCACCTCATCCTCATTAGTCACATTGCAGGACTGCTCCAGGTGTGGGGACAAGGACAGGTGTTTAATCCAGGACTTTCTAACCTCCGTTTCCTGCCATACGTTTCTGTGTGTACGTACATACAGGATACAGAGACGACGACTACATGGGAGGGAGGGGTCGAGGAGGTGGTCGCCCTAGCGACAGAAGGGGAGCTGGCGGTGGTGGCGGAATGGGACGTTACAGAGATGGACCACCTCGCGGGGGCCAGACAGACTTCAGAGAACCTTCTGACGGTGGCCCAATCTTTCCTTTTTTTGTCCACTGAGCACTAGCCTCAGGTTCATCTTGGCCCCAAAAGTCAGATGAGGCATCTCGCTTCTAGAACGTTGAGGTTTAACATGCCTGACTGCCCATTTTTACAGCGCTAAACTTTGGTTGTTGACTCATCATTTGTGTCGTTGTCGTATTTCTCTCCGCAGAGGAAAGGGCACAGAGACCGAAGCTACAGCTGAAGCCACGCACAGTGGCTGCCCCTCTAAACCAAGTCGCCAACCCCAACTCTGCCATATTTGGTGGAGCAAAGCCGAGGGAGGAGGTAATTCCCAAAGACCAACCCTAAGAGACTGTGGCCAGGTCTTGGAGCAGGGGAGGGGAGGACAGGGACAATGTTAAAAACGAACAATGCCAACGGAACACGATAAGGCTTCCGTTGGCATTCCTTCCTGACAGTCGAGCAGAAAGACCTCTCTTCCTCCTGAGTTCAGTTTGAGCTAAATATTTATTCAAGAAGGAATAAAAGTCCAGAAATACACCACATACACTCTTTGAGAAATGATACAACACACCCGCACATGTACACATACGAGCAGCTTGTAAATGCATGTCAAACTGTTAAAATGGTTTTTACGTACACCTCTGCTTCCATGTGATTAGTGCCTGCTTTTGTCCTCGTAGTTCTGTTGGGGGGACAGTCATTCACATGTTGGTGCAGTAAAAGAGACATTTCAACAACAACAACTCCCAAATACATTTTAGATTTGTATTGTATGATTTACCATATTTTAGACGCTTGCATTGCGTTGATATGGAATTTACCCCTCTGCTTCACTCTGCGGAGGCATAATTGATCACCAATGTCCCTGTAACAGAATCACCAATGAAGTTTGAAATAGTTAACTTGTCTCTGATGCTTGTGTGGTTAGCATCAGGTACTTGGCCTACTTAGCTGCTTCTTAATGAGGCTGATAATTATGGGTTATTGCACCCTTATTGTCTTAAGAGAATGTGTTCCGGATCCTTCCGCCTCTCCTGCTCAGCACACCGCTTGTTTAGAGGGTTGTTTCTTTAATAATTCGAACCCTCCAACGTCATGATTGGCGTGCCAAGATGCATTCTAGTTATATTGTATAGTTTTCCTAAAAAGTGCAAAATATTTTATGGGTGGGGTCGTTACCTATTGTGAATATCCAATTCCAGTGTAGGATTTGTTTGATTTCTTGTCAAGTCGTTAGTGAAATCCCAGCATTTTAAACCTATCTAACCCTCTTTTTGTTTTTTCTTGTTTTTTTTTCCCCTGTTCTTAAAGAGTGCAGAATAACTGCATTATTCTGGAAGGCTACACTGGATCGACTGGCTTTGTTCACCAAAAATCTTTCAAAGACTTCTCCCAAAGAAAACTGGTGGAGTCAGGCACTGGGTTCCTCACTGCTCACTAACATACAGCAGCATCTAATTGGGTAAAGAGCAATTGGACCCACGGTTGCCATGAGGGGCAGGGCATTGGCATATGTGAACCTGACCCATGCCCCACATCAAAAGGAACTCTGGACAGTGGCTTCAGTTTGATTCTGTTGCCTTTGGGTAAGGATGTTGATGTGTAATGATCTTACCTTTCCAAAGGCAATCGTTTTGTGTTCACCAATGATTCGCCGTTTTAGACATTGCCGTTAAGGCTGCTGTTTTGGTCTTTTTATATATTTTCCTGCAAAATTTCTGCTCTTTGTGAAATGATTATCATTTCATATTCAAAGTTCCACTGTCTTAAAATATTAAATGATTACAATGCCAACAAAAGAAACAGAACCGTTATTGTTGTTTGTGTAATTTTGGAACCCAATTTTGAAAGATTTTTGATCTTAGTCTGTTGAATCCATGCGAAATGGCTTTCTGTAATAATGGAGTATCTAGAAGAGCAAATGAATGCTCACTTGATTAAATCAAAACATGGTTTAGGTAATGCTACAGTCGTTGTCTTGCAAAGTTCTTCCACAGCTTGACAGTTAATGCATTTTATCCAAAACAGGATGGATCACTTAAACCACTGCAAAATGTAAAATTTTTAACATAGGAAATGTGCTGAAAAAAAACAGAAAAAACAAAAAGATTCAACTGCTCTCATTTGTCCGACGGAAACTCAGCTAAGATGTGCTGTAGTTTGCCTTCTCGTAGATCAAGTGTAGATTGCTTTTGAGAATTTGTGTGTTGCAACCATTTTTATTTACATTTTACTGGATATGAAATTGAGAAAGTGATACTTTTTCTTACTGTACTATAGAAGGATCAGCTGTTTTTATTATTTTTTTGGTTCATTTTTCCTACACTGTTTGGCAATAAAATGTATCATCTTACATTATTTCTTAAGAATCTGTTTAAATTTTGGGAGGGGTGAGTGAGGAGAGGCATTGGAGAACTTCTTAACAATATTTAGTTAAGATGAAGAACAGTTAGTTGGCAATTTAGAAATAATACTCTCCCAAGACTCTTCTCTCTTTGCAAGTGGGGAATTCAAATCTAATTTCTACCAATGGCATATGCAGCTTAAAGGAGATCTTTTCCAAAAGCATGCTGTGAACCTTGTTCCCAACTCCAGTGCTTTCCCCTATTTTGCTAAATAATGCAGAGGATTATGTTAAATGCCATTGGGGACAGCATTCTATGCACCGGAGACCACAGTAGCTTGACATGAAGGGATGATCACCAGGACACAGATTGGGCCTAGTTGAGTAAACATGTTTCTGTGGATTTCAGTCGGGGTGGTTTAGAAACGGGGTTAATCTGTGTCCAGGTAACCGACCCACTGTTTGGATCTCTTCGTTTTTTTTTCTGCAAGAGTATGAACATCGGGCTGAAGACGTTGTTATTCTGAACCAAGAGTTGGCTTTGCTATGAGCTGGTGTGTGTTGAGGGGCAGGTGCTTCAGGTGTAATTCATGTCCATATGACCATCACAGGATTTGGTATTTTGGTATTTAATCTTTTGAATAAAACAACTTAATTGAATTATTGTCTCTGTTGCTGCTCAAGTTTTAGAGCCATTTTTTTTTATCAGATGACGGTACCAGTATAAAAAAGTTTAGCATGAAGAAAAAACATATCGTTCGCATTTAATCCTGAGCAACGGTTAAAAAGATTGAGTATTAGGCCATTGTGTTGACCATATTTGTCAATAAATCTTCGCTCCAAAGTCAAATCATGTTTTGGTGTGTGTACCACATATTACATAGTTACTTACTAGCAAAATATTTTGCATGTCAATCTCACCTGCTGTAGGTGAACCAATAGAGAATCACTTAGTCCAGCAGAGGACGCTATATTACTGGTTTTCGTCAGTAACTTGTCTAGTGATTTAAAACTTCTCGAGGCAACATTTCCAAGTTGAGCAATTAACGAACTGACTGACTACCGACGCCAGAGGGAGGCTGGGGGAGTGTCGAATGTCACCAGGAGTCCAATTCTTCCTGTTTCGTTTCTGATCAAACTTATTTGCTTTGTACCAGTCAGAATACCAGTGAGAACAAAGTTGAATAGGTTGTCAGCCAGCCATCTGAAGAGTTTTCGGAAACTTGCTGTGCTGCTCAACAGAGGCTGGCACGCTCTGGCTGTTGTTGTGCCTTGCCTGGCTGACCGTTTCAAGGTAAGTTAACATAGCGCTGCTAGTCCTGCTAGCTCCTCGGCTTTCAAGCTGTTTGACAACTTTTCCTAGCTAGTTAGCACATTGTTATTAGCCTAGTTATTAGTTCATTTAAAATGCATAGGTTCTTAGGGGCGTTACTCGACTAGAGGTTAACAACATCATTGTCTGTTGTTTTGGTATAATTTACATTTATGATGGCTACTAGTTAAAGTAATGCTAGTTATGCTAGTTAGCTAGCATACATCATCATAGCTAGTGCTAACTAGCTGGACTAGCACGAACGAGTCAATGACATACTAACGCCACGCTAGACTACAGTAGACTAGCCCAAGACTACCTAACTTAGTTTGTGATTGTATAATACTCATAAAAGTCTTAACCTAATTAGTTGTGCCAAGTCATCATACTCTCTCTAGTGGGAAGCTTAGGAAGAAATTGTTTTAACCATGTTAACTGAATGAATTCACACAGAAGACCACACTAATCAATGTCCTAAACAGCCTTTAAATCCTCATCTGTCTATACCAATCAAACCTGGAGTGTAAATTCACAATTTCTTACCCACTTATTTTTTTAAGTTATAAAAGTAGTTTTCAGAGACGAAAGATCATCCAGATGGGGCTATCAGATCAACTGGAGTGAGAAAGACCTTAAATGCCTGAGGCACTCAGTCACTTTCCCCTCAGCTGTTTTCTGTATCCACTGACCTGTTGCAGTCTTGAGGGATGCATGGCCTTAGCAGCTGTTGCCATGGAAGAGCTTTGTGACCTAACTGTCTGTTCTGCCTAGTTTTGGTCTCCATGACAGCACAGGTCTGTAATGCAAACAGCCACCTGTGTATTACATTTGTATTCTACCGCTGAAGACGGGTCTTACATTAGATTCATTGTTTTACCAAAGTCCACGTTAGTGGAAAATGTGGGTAGGAAAGTTACTTTACAGTAGATTAAACAGATGTCCAACATTGCATATGGACAATGCTAGCCTCATTTGTGATTTCCTCTACTTATTAATAACTGCATGCAGGAATAGAAAGAGTCACACATTGAGGTAAAACAAGGTTACTGGTTGGAAATAGTCAGTGTGTGGAAAAACCCTATCCTACACCTTAATAAGTAGTAAATCCATGTCCACTGAAACTGCCTTTTCCACACTTGTCTGAACTGGCTGTACACCGAGGCCAGCTATCTTTCCCAGTAGGTAAAGAGGAAGATAGGGTGTCACAGTACTTAGTGCTGTGTGACTAGCCTCCTGCAGCTGAAACGGCACACAGGCTGTGAATTAATGATAGGAGCCCCTGTTTCTGTGTCCCAAGGCCAGATACCTGCTCTCGTAGCTGGCAGCATGCTCACTGTGGATCCCGTTTCAGTGTCATTGATTGAGCCCTTATAGATACTCTCCAATGTGTATTCTGAATGTAAACATTAAACCTACATTGCTGTGCGGTTAGCGAAGCCCTTTCACCTCTTGTGTCTCTCACCCATCTTACTGTACATTCCCAGTGTTTCCCCCATCCCCCTCCCCCCCCTCCTCTCCACACTCCTCCCTGCGTCCCCAGGTGAGGAATATGTTGGCGTCCTGCTGCAACTGGTTCTGTCTGGATGCCACCATCGTGGAGGATACCAACAGCAGCACACGCCATCAGGCCTACACAAACTCAGGCTACAGCAGCCACCCTTCGCCCCCGCTTGCGGACCCCACGTGCAAGGCCTGTGGAGGCCGCTTCGACACCCCAGCCAGGAAGGTACACAGGGACTAACGTATAGAATAGTCGTCGTCCCCCCCCCACTGATTTCCAAATGTTCCACTCATACGAGCCCATTGTGAAACTGAGCCGGCCCAAGGGCAAGAACTGAATGAAACCTATCTAAACTAATGTAGCTTAGGTGTTTGGTATGTTTGATCAAGCCTACTGATGGAACGTGCTCTAAAGAAATCGAACGTCAGCTGTCAGTTACCATTCATAGCAATGTAGTAACACACTGCTTTGAAGTTAAAAAAGATTTAGTTTGAACTGCATCCTTGATACTGAAAATTAAATAAATTACTAGTTTACCACCCCTGGGGCCTGAGAGACAAATATATATATTCACAAAGCACGACGTCACCTGGTCAGACAACACGTTTTACACAAGATTTATATATATATCTTGAATTTATTTCACATGAAGTGACATGTTTTTGAAACTTAGAAGCATGTAGGCATAAACAAGCTGATGTCGTGCTTTGTGAAGCCGTAGCTGACAGGATGCTCTGTGGGCCTGGGCTCACCAGAGAAGCCATGAGAGGAAGGCCTGGAGCTTGGCTCACATACCTGCTGTCCATGTCATGCCCTGTTGTTCCATAATACTATCAAACATCAGGTTTTCAACATCTGCTATATAACACATTCCTACTGTTGCAACTGCAGGCCACTTGGCGAGGGTACTTTTCAAAAGCCTTGAGGGAAAAAAAACAACAACAAAAAACAAACCCAATAAGTAGTTTTTTCCCAGTTAGGATTACAGTTTAGTACAAGAGCCAGACCTGACTGTAGCCTGTTGTTGTCAAGGCCTCTCAGTGAGCGTCACAGCCGTGTCCACGCCTTGAAAAGGAATGTGGTATGTTCATTGGTCTGCGTTGGACCGACGCGCGTCAGAGCTTGTCAGCCCAAAAAACGATGCTTGTTCTGCTCTAGCCTCTGCTATTCTAGTTATTTCCCCCCCGTACAACTTGTTTACACTCCCCCTTCCTCTCCTTTGTATAGCTGGACACATACAGCCAACTCAGGGTTGCTCAGTGCCAGCTGGGTTGGTTTCTGTCTAAGGGACATTCTGTGTTTCCTTTGGCTTAGCTCTCCATAGCACTGAACCTGAGCCACTGTCTTAGAGGGTTTTGGTCCGATCTTAGTCCCACACACTTGGTTTGGGTTATTTGCTGGTTGATAAGATGATTCAGGCGATTTAACAAATGGTGTTGGAGTGAAAACCTTCAAGATGGCTGCTCTCCGAGAGAAAGCCCGCATGCTAACCTGTCCTGCTTCCTGACAGCACGTCTGTATGGACTGTAAGAAGACCTACTGCGCCCGGTGTTCGGCTCAGCTGGACCCTCGACCGCGGCTGTGCCACACCTGCCAGCGTTTCCATGGCACCCTGTTCGAGCGCACGGAGCTGATGAAGTTGAAGGTGAAGGACCTGCGCGACTACCTCCACCTGCACGAGGTGTCCACACAGATGTGCCGCGAGAAGGAGGAGCTGGTGGAGCTTGTCCTGGGCCAGCAGACGCCTCCGCCTGACAACGCGGGACCCCAGACCCCAGCTCCAGCCTCCACGACACAGCAAGAACCCGCTCCGGTTCCTGCTCCCGTCACCACGGCGTCCGTCACCACGGCACCCGTCACCACAGCACCATCCACTCAAGCCGACCCCCCGGAGCCCGCCCACCAGCCACAGGCCCAGGACGACAATCTGGTGAGTCCCCTGCAGACTTCCTTGACTTGTCATGCTGCAGCCTCCTAAGCACGTACCATTTGTTCCCCACAAGTGCTGTGTTGTATGCTCAGTAACAAGCCCCCCCCCCCCCTCCTCCGGTGGTGCATGGACATGCTGCTAACTGTGTGTGGGTGTGTTGGGCCTCTGCTTGTAGACTCCAGCGTCGGTGTCGGTGAGCTCTGGTCCTGAGGAGACACCAGACACTGAGGCAGACACTGAGCTGCAGGCAGAACAAGAGCAGCAGGTACAGCCTGGTTCTTCCCACCCTGCCTCCACCTAGTCCTGCTGGGCTGGACTCCTGGGCTGAGCACTGTCCTGGGCTCAGCGCTGTCCTGGGCTCAGCACTGTCCTGGGTTGAGCACTGTCCTGGGTCCAGCACTGTCCTGGGTCCAGCACTGTCCTGGACCCAGCACTGTCCTGGACCCAGCACTGTCCTGGACCCAGCGCTGTCCTGGGCTCAAGTCGTTTCCTGAGATCTAGTGAACCAGACTGTTCACTGAGTGTTTTACCAAGCAGACTTGACAGCTGGATAAAGTTTAGTTTCTGTTTCCAACAATGCGGTCTTAGGCAAATGTGTCTGCTTGCCAGTACTTGTTTGTTGCTGGTTGATGCGTGGTGGTGTTCTTGTTAACTAAGAGTTTTTGTCGGCGCTGAACATTTTGTCTTTGTTGACTGAACCATGTGATGTTTTGTGTCCCTTCTTCAGGACAATGGAAATGGGTTATTAGTTGTGTTAACAGTCCATGGTGTTTAGACCTACTATAATCTGTTCCACAACGCTTCCCAGTTATTTCGAAAGTTTGTGCCATAAATATACAATTATTATCCCAAGAGAGGATAACTTTAGTTCCATTTCTACTGGGAATGCCTCATGTCTTGTAACCAGCTGAGTAACGGTCAATGTTACATGTTAAAAAGAGTAGATTTATACGTAAACTGCTCCTTCAGGTTGGTTGGGCTGAAATGGGTCCCTCTCCACTTTCATGTTTGTGCCTGGACCTGTCCCCATTGTCTAGCTGGGTTTTGTTGTGAAGGCCGGATTGCCATTTCTGCATGGTGTGTTCTATTCTTCACCTGTCAGAATGTTCTCCTCCTAGCTGAGCAGTGGGGCTATTCTTATATCCAGTGATGAGTATCAGAGCTGGCATGGCATGTGGCTCTTCGTTCCCCAGATTCCTCATTGTGCTGTGAAAACTCTGTGACCTCAGACCAAGTCAGTAGCTGACAAGTCAATGTAACGTGGTCAAGCAGGCTCGTTATACTCCCAGCAGCGTCAGGGATCTTGACTGGCAACCGAAACAGCTGCTGTCCATCATGCTGACACGCACACACATCTACTATCAGGAGTGGCTGAATTGTATCTCTGTATGTCTGTGTTGCTATAGTCTTGAGGTCTGGAGTTTCAAATGTATTTTGACCTGTGATCTCTCTCTCTCTCTCTCTCTCTCTCTCCCTTTCTCTGTCTCTGTCTCTCTCTCTCCCTCTGTTCCTCTCTCTTTCTCTCTCTTTCTTTCTCTCTTTCCCCCCCTCTCTCTCTCTTCCTCTCTTTCTCTCTCTTCCTCCCTCCCTCTTTCTCTCTCCCCCCCCCTCTCTCTCCCCTCTCTCTGTCTCTCCCCCCTCCCCCCTCTCTCTCTCAGTCGGACACGGAGGAGGTGCTGGCGCCTGGCCGCAGGGCGTCCCTGTCTGACCTGGCCTCGGCGGAGGACATCGAGGCCCTGAGCGTCCGACAGCTCAAGGAGATCCTGGCTCGCAACTTTGTCAACTACAAAGGCTGCTGTGAGAAGTGGGAGCTGATGGAGAGAGTGACGCGCCTCTACCACGACCAGAAGGACCTCCAGAACATGGGTAGGAAGTAGGGGTGGGAATCTTTTGGTACCTCACAAGCCTGGGGAGTGGGAGTAGTCGACTCCAGCTCTCTGGAGATGCCGCTCATACATCAGGAGAGAGTCATTCATTAGACCTGAAAATAATACACTGCAGTACTACAATGCTTGAATACACGATACAGGTTGCGGTAGGCCATGTTTTTTAAATGCTTGAAAGCTAAAAGCTGATTTTGTTTTCTCCCTTCTCTTCCAGTTTCGAATACCATTGACGGTACTGGTGGTGAGTGTCTCTTTTCTCTCCTTCATGCGATGCCAGGATGAAAGTCGACACTCTTTCCAGAGTGATCTCAATCGTTAGGCATGAGGCGGGTGCACAATTGCAGTATCCCTAACTGCACATGCTACACTCACATCAGGATTAGAATTCAGATTCATCCCACACTGTCGAATGTTTTGACCCATTAACACATTATATATATATATATTCACACACAGTATGTACCCTCCGGTGTATTATGAATATAAGTGTCCCCTGAGTGAAACAACCTAAGGGTCCTTACGTATTGCTCCCCAGACCCTAGCACCACCCCAGGCATGGAGGACAGCCTGTGTAAGATCTGCATGGACTCTCCTATCGACTGTGTCCTACTGGAGTGCGGTCACATGGTCACCTGCACCAAGTGTGGCAAGCGCATGAACGAGTGCCCCATCTGCAGGCAGTATGTGGTGCGTGCCGTTCACGTGTTCAGATCCTGAGCGGGCCGGGACCCGCTCGAGCCTTCCTCTCCCCCAGACACTCCACCTCCAGCTGGGGGGCTTTGAGTCCCAGCGCCCCCCTCCCTTTACTGCTCCCTGCTGGATGACCAGAGAGACTGAACTCGACCCCCCCCCCCCCCCTCCTCTTTTCTGCCTATAAGCCGCACAAGCCCCCATGACTGGAAAACGGAACTACTTTTAATGACTGGAGTGTCCAAGGTGAGCCACGCACATGAGAAATTCCCTTTAAATCAGATGATAAGTTGCAAGCAATACTATGTTTTGGGTTCTTTTTAAAAGAGAAAGAGAAAATCTCTTCAACAGTCATGGGGTGTTTGGGCCTAGTGCTGTCATTACTGCAAATCAAGCCTTAAAAGTCTGTCCTAGTGAATAGCTGCAGGGAAGCCTTTTCATAATAGCTGTGAGCACACAGTGTACTAGTAGTGTCTTAAGGGGTTACAACATCCAATGTAGTATATTGGTTTTAGAAATCACTTCACAATAACTATCAGCTCAAGGGTCATCTCTGTAGTAAAACTGAATGTATGTCAAGACAATGTTCAGCCAATCTGTTTACCCCTATCAGGTTGCACTGGAGTGTCTCTGTTTTAACATAAAACTGCTTTGTATCCAAGCCGGTTAATCAAGAAAAACTGTAAACCGAGAATGTCACCGCACATTCTACTGCCTTCCAACACTGTGTCTGATAAGACATTCGTGTTGACCAATGGTGTGTGCTTGACTAGATAACCATGAGGCCTAACTGACTAGTGAGTCATTGTTTAAATGAGGTTAAAAACGGCCTGTGAAAACACTTATTTAAATGTGTGCTCTGTATGTTTTCTGTCGTGATACTTTGCACCAGAGACTTCCATGTGACTGCATTGCACTAACCATTAGAGAGAAGGAAGCTGTTTTTGGTGTCGAGTCATCAAGGAGGGTCGAATGAAAATGATTTGTGTGCGTTCACTGGCATGTTCTGCACAGTACAAAGAAGCAGACCATTTCATCTTTTTTTTTTTATTAAAGGAGAGGACTTCTTATGTTTAATTAATACGGACTGTGGATTATTTGAGTTCTAGATTGCAATTTGTTCCTGTTTTCCCTCAATATATTTTTAATGACTGTGAAGTTTTGTAACTAGTTACTAAATATAATTACACTTATGGACCCAGAATTTATATATGATACTGTTCTCTCTATTTTTATATCATCTGATATAAACAGAATATTGAGCCAAATCTGTCGAAGATTTTTCTAAAAGATTGTTTCAAATGAATAAAAAGAAAAACTACATTGTGCATTCTACTGACTTTTATGTTAAATTTATTTCTAAACAGGTTTTTGAACAATGCCTCCTTTTTATTTCCCTTTTGATACTCATTGTTCTTGAATGTCATTGTGTATTCAATTCAGGATAACTGGTTTCTCCAGTATTGAAGCTCAGAATAGCATTTGTTTGTGCATGTGCAGGAAGTAGAAATCCTATGAATTTCTATTTGTTTGACTTCACCCTAACAAAGACCCTGACTTTAGTTCACTGCACTTTAAAAGACTGGAAGCCTTTTTTTTGGAAAGTACCTACCACTTTAGAAGATAAAATACTGACTGGATCATATGACTGACATAAAATACACAACTTCTGCCCTCTGCAGTTTCACCGTAAACTTCCAGGTCAGTCACCGTATTTATTTTTATTTGGCAAACAAAACAGTAATATTTATTTTTGTCAATTTAACAAAATATACATAGGCTACTAATGGTTCCATTTGATATAAACCAAAAAGGAAATCAACTTGGATTGACAGGCAGCAGAAACCACACTTTCCCGAAGACTGCCTGGTTTGTTTGTCACAGAAACCCATTCCTTAGACAAACACCAGGGTTGGTTTGCATGACACAGAGAATGAGCGCCACCCTTTGGTCATAACAATGATTACAGAAAGGTACGTAATACATTATCATTAACATTCAGGTGCTGTGCTCTATCTTGTAACCCAACAGACACTTGACCCCTTCATCTGTCACTGGCGGTCTGAGGCAGAGAGACAGGCTGTTTGTTGGCTCCTCTCTCGTGCCAGCAAACATCAAACAGCGGGTAAACCTTCCCCTGCAGCTCACTGCGGTAAGTGTAGATCACCCCGAGCTCGTCAGGACTGTCAGCATTGTAGAACGTTAGCGATCCGCCCTCGTAATCCAGGAACATCCCGATCCTGGCGGGCTGGGTGGAGAGAGGTAAGGTGACGCGGGGGGTGCCGAAAGCCTCGTACACGCGCCCTTCCTTCAGACCTATCAGCCACACCCCACTTTCAGGGCTCTTAGGCAGCTTCCCCTTCCTGTTGGTGGTACCTTTGATCAGGCCCAGCCGCCACTTTGGCTTCTCCCCGACAACGACCTCCCAGTAGTGCTTCCCTGAGGAGAAGCCTCTGTTGGCCAGGACACAGTAGCTGTAGCTAAAGCGCTCAGGGTTGTTGGCCAGCCTCTTCAGAAAGGCTCCACACTCCACCACGGTGTCTGCCTGGCTGAGCTCCAGCATGGGGTGAGCTGTTAGGGGGTCCAGCTTGAGACACACGGGGGCTGCAGACAGGGAAGCGGATGGGGGATCACACAGAGATACACAGTCCAACAGGCACATACACAGACACCTACACACACATACATACACACACACACACACACCCCTCTCACTAAGCCTTACCAGGCAGAACCCTCCGGTGTAATCTCTTCCACACTGACATCTTGATATCGCTGTGATTGAACCCTGGTTTGAAGTTGATGGAACTGTAGATCTTCTCTTCTCTCTGTTGTTTTTGTTGACATTCTTTGAATCTTAATCAAAGGTCAAGCAAGACAATCTGTGAGTCACAGGACCTACAGCTCATCCAAGTTAGACTGTTCGATGCCTAGGTGTGTGTTCCTTACCTTGGAGCAATCGAGCCGTATTTCTACAAGGAGAGATCAAAGAGAGGATTAATTCAATGTCCACCTTTTAGTACGACTTGCCGCATTGTTTTCTTTTGGACACTCGCGGCGTTACAAAAAAAAGAAATCCTCCAGTCTCCAGCGACACTGCCGTCTGACACCCACCACGATGAAGTCCAGGTGACTCTCATTGCTCAGGGCCTCCAGAGTGCCCTCGGCCTCCTGGAACTTAGCATGGGTGTGTGTGAGGTCGTCCGCCTGGCTCTGGATGGAGGAGATGAGGCCCGCGGCTGTGCTCTCCACCCTGCGCATGAACCCAGCCTCCTCCAGCTCCAGGCAGCGCCGCAGCTCCCCAAACTCCTTGCGGATCACCCACTTCAGCACGTCCGACTCATTCTAACAGGGAGGAGAGCAGGCACATGCACTCAGAGGGAAGGGGAGAAGGAATGTGTGCATGTCAGGAATGACCACCCCTTTCTACCAGCAGTGAACTGACATGTCTCTCTACTTGGACCACATTTTGACAGTGTGAAACGGCATGCCAAGGATTGTGTCGTTAGTCGAGTTGTGCTTTGTACTTTTAACTACGTTGATCCCACACAGCATTTGGCAGCTTAGACGTCTCTGCACGATGACACCTACGGTAATGCGAGATTTATTGTAGGCCATTTTACAAATCTGCTCCTCCAGTTTCCTCTTCTGTGTCTGGAACTCTGTCATCAAACAGGATATGTCCTCCTGGGAAATCAACAGAGGAGGATGGAGTTCAGGATAGATTGGGACAATGTCTCCCCAGGGTCACATTGACTTTGTTTTTTTCTCTTTCTGTTTACAGCTCTGAAAGATGTCATGACCTCATCACTGCACACAGTAAAGGAAGGACCTTTGGTAACCTCCTTTGGGTTTTCAACACTTGGAGATGACAGCAAGAGCCATGCATCATCCACCTTAATCGTTAATGCTGAGTCATTGCATTCCTCGTAGAACTAATGATTAAACACGAGTGTCGATAAAATGAATAATGTAGCATATCCTGTTGATGTTTCCTCTCTACTTTCCTCTGCTGTTTATTGGAGATAGATGGAGGGCGAGGTCGGGCCTCAGTGTTTACCTTCATGCGACTGTACACGCTGTGGACAGGGGTGATCTTGTGGCAGCGGTGTGCCCCTATGCTTCCACACAGCCCACAGATAACGGTCTGGTCCTCCTCACAATACAGACTCAGGGGGTTGTGGTGCTCAGGGCAGCTCTCCGACTGGGAAGGCCCTGCCCCGCTCATCTCCCTCAGGGAGTCCACGATCCTGGCCAGGCTGACGTTGGGCGGGGGGTTGTCCCCGTCCACGGCACAGCGGCACACTGGGCACTGCAGCTGTCCTCGGGGGTCCATGGTCATGGAGCGCACACAGACCCGGCAGTAGGAGTGGCCGCACTGCAGCATCAGGGGCTCTGCGAACACCTCCAGACACACCGGGCATTTGAGCTGTTCCTCCAGGGACTCTCTGCGAGACATGTTCACCCAGACATGCTCAGGAAGGAAACAAGGAAATATCGCTCAATATCAACACCAGAATGCCAGAATATCCAAGGTTTTGAGGGTGAAAAGACCAGGGTAGACCTGCGTTTCAGGGTCTCTGACTGGCCACAGATCCAGCAACAGAAAGCGTCTCCACAGCAGGACTGTGAGGACTGATGCCAGCCTGGTCTCTGGTCCTGGGGAGATAAGGGTTGGATATCTGGACGCTGTGGTGACTGTGTGCTCAAACAGCGGAAACACAGTCAGAGGTCACCTTCGGACGCTGTTTATCACAGCTTCTCTGCGAGGCTAAGTGCATGCCACTCCACAGTAAGTGGCTGATATCACAGAGACAAACATGCCAAATGTTATGTTAGTCACAAGGGTTTGAAGTGGACAAAGGTGATTAAAAGGACCTTGTATATAAACATATATAGGCTTACGTGTGTGTGTGTATGTGTGTGTAAGGAGTTTGTGACACTAGTGCAATGCCGGTGGTGATATACAGTAAGATCTTGACCTACATAAGGAGTCTGGCTGTACTTTTGGTCGGAGTCTGGCTGTACTGCTACCGTTTTTCTCAGTTGGAGTTCTAGTTCCTAACCATTACGGGAGGGAATTAAAATATTTTAACATATTAAATGTCTTCTCTTTTGTAGAACTGAAGCATAGCTGGGATAGGTGCATGTGTGCGTGTGTGCATGTGCACAATATGTGCGTTTGTTTCTCCACCAACCATCAGAGGGCAGCACACCATAATATGATAGAACGGTCTTTCAAATATACATGTCTTGAAAACGTTACATGATTTACAGAAACAATGAGACGGAAGGATTTCTTTAAAATCATCTTTATTTCAAATTTGTTCTCATACAGACCTTAAGGCATCTGTACAAAGCACATTTCCTGTCAGGGTAAAAAAAAAAATCACTTCCCTTTGATGTTGGACAGGTTAAAATAATGTAAATATTTATATGTATTTTTTGGCATTTCCATCCTTAATGTATTCTCTTGCTCAATACTTTTAAATTACAACTATTTATCTATTTCTTAGTTTGATTCTTACAGCGTTTAGACATAGTGAGATAAGACAAAGAGCATTTAAACCCATCAATTATGTACACAGACAAATACCATATTACACAGCAGACTACACAGCACTACAGGAGAAAAAAACCACCAACTCAAAATGCTCCAAAGCAGCTATTTACAGGTCCCTACATTGGCACAATGTTGCTATTCCTTCACTGACTCAATGGGAGGTGGGGCTAAACAATTTTTGTGTGTGTGGGAGGGGGGGAGGGGTCATCTTGTTACGATTCTCTTGTCTTCTTACCCGGGGGCAGTGAGGGAGGGAGGCAGCCAGGGAAGTGGAGTCAGTGACTGCAGTGATATGAGTTAGGGTTAAAAACAATAATCAGGAGCACACCACCCCCACTACCACAGCGTCCCTCAGTCCACCCCCTTCAGTAGCCAGTGGTACAGGCCAGCACCTAGAAAGGACTGGGCTCCGCGTGGATGGGTGAGGACATTCTGGGTGGGAGGGGGGGGGGGGGGGGTCTTCGATATTTTTTATGCAACACTGGCATTGTGCTCTGGTGGTCCCTGAAATTCCTACTCGGACACGGTGACCCTGAACGTGACCCGGCCGAGGTACTTGTCGCGGTCGTCGTTGTTCTTCAGGTCCGAGCCCTCGATCTTACACTCCACTGACAGCTCCGTATTGTAGTCCTCTTTGCTCAGGAGCAGCTTCACAGCCACTAGGGGCTGGACGTAGGTGGGCTGGAGGAGCCCCCACACACACACACAGGTTGTCATGACAATACACTCACCATGGCTGGCTTTATGACAAAGGATGCACAAGACCCACCTCCATGCATAAACAAATTAGTATCACAGTTCTATTCTGTTTTGGGGGGGGGAACTGATTTAGAATGTCTGCACAAGGGAAGTTTTTGTCACTATTTGTTGTTTACTCAGATAGAATTTCACTGGTTAAACTCTGTTAAACAGTCATCAGTATGAATGAGCAGTGTTTGTCCTAGACAGGAGGCTACTTACATGCAGGTTTTTTCCGTAGTACGGGAAGTACATCTTATCCAAGCTCCCCTCTTTGGGGAAGTATTGCATCTGCAGGGAGGTCTCTCTCTGTGGGGAAAGGAGGAGGAGGAATGAGATACAGACCTGAAAGCATGAATGAATGGTATCCCCGAGGCGGCGTTCATAGTTTCTCTCTACATAGAGCATGGTAAGGTTTAGAGTTACACACTCACAACACACCCTCTCATACAGCAACAACTGTCCCAGTTGACACTCTGCAGGATCAATATGTTCAAAGAAACACGCACACTTGTACTGACAAAGACCACTTTGACCTCAAATCTTCACAATGTGTTGCTTTTTTTTTTGTGTGTTCACACATATTACACAACATGTAGATTCATACACACACACACAAAACACACAAAAACTTTACACAGTATCAGATAGGTGTACCACAGGATGTTTCACTGAAGAGAGATGGCAGGCAATGCTGGTTGGCTTCCAGCATTCCAGATAAGACCTTCACTGTTACCATGGCAAATAAACTGCCACATTACGATCATACACCCATCACATATACAGTATACCTGAATCACAGAACCCCACTGAGCAGCCCCTCACACACTACAGCTGTTATCCAGGTTGCTATAGCAACAGAGGCTAAAAAAACTGTTCAAGAACAAACCAGCGGCCGTGACAAGTAAACCTAGAATAATTGGAAAAGGCTCAATGGAGGTCAGAGTGGAGAACTCAACGTTGGATATGGCACGTGTAATTACACCTCCCATTAAACACTGGACTGTTTGGCGCTGGAAGAGGGAGAAAGGGGGGGGGGGGGCTATAGATGGTTGGAGAAGAGAGAGCCTGGGAGCACACTACTTTACGAACGCCACACTAAAGCAGAGCTCCTACTGTGTGCCTACCTCTGCTCAACCCTCCCAAGTTCCCCCCATCAAAACGTCCACTTCCACAATCCCACCCAGCGCATTCAAGTGAAGGACAGCAGCAGCCGACTACCACATGTAGTACTGATGCCTCAGTACTAAATGTGCAGTGCATCTCCGGGCTAAGATGCTGGGATTTTTTACATGTTAGTTGGGGGGGCATGTAAAAGAGAAATCGGGTTCTGTTCCTGCCGCCTCTACGGTGAGGAGAAACATCCCAGATCAAGTCAGAGAGCAGAGGCGGAGTGGCAGGCTCCAGAAGGCCTCTGTCATCCCTAACGAAGGAAGCAGGGTGACAGCCGAATTGCCCTCTGTACGCCTTTCGAACGATTGCAGGAGATTACAAATGTTCGAGGCTCGAGGGGACAGTTTCAGCCAGGGGATGGAGGGACAAGTATCAGGGGAGGAGGAGGAGGAGGGAGGGAGGGAGGGTGGTTAGAATGTTGGAGCAAGAGGGAAACCATGGAGGAGGTGTTAGATGGAACGGTGGAGCAGCGGAACACGTTTTGAGATCCAAAGTGAGGAACCTTTGACAAGGTTCCGGATCCTTTGACAAGGTTCCGGATCCTTCAGCATATACACCACCTGGGCCTACTACTATTTGAACTTCATTTTAGATCAGACTATTTACCAGATTCCTTTCTGACTGGCTTTGGGGGACTTATGGAGATCTTCCACCGAACCCACAGCATAGGGGGGGGTCAAAGCTCTACAACATGTCAGCTATGGATGCTGTTAAAGGCAGCAGAAGCGTCACATCACAGAGCTATACAGAAGCAGCGCAGAGACATTGAGCAGCTAGGGCTAGGACCCTGGGGAAACATGGGGGCCCAGGACCCGACATCTTACCCACCAGTGAACTGCTGGCCCTACAGGCAGCGTGGAGAGAAATCAAATACAGACGAGTGTAAAAACAGACAGGTACATACATGTGCTTACATTCATACTGTAGACGCTACAAAACACACATACATTTATAACAAAACATGTATATAGACATACAGGGGAGAAAACAGAACTTGGAGAAATCTTTAACACAGACACCGCCCCCCCTCCCCTCCATATGCACAGCAGTTGGCTTTACCTTGGCTGTGCAGTTGATATAGGGGTTTCCGCGCGGCTTCAGTCCTATGATCTTCAAGGAAACAAGAAAATTGGGACGAACGTTACGACAACAACCTTCCAGAAGAAGAAAAACATTTCTTGTCAGCCGTCTCAAAGAGGCAGTCCACCGGTCGTTAGTGAGAGGTGTGAGGTGAGAGGTGCTGGGCTCTGGGACTGACCCTGTTCATCTTGACCAGGATGCAAGGCTTGCCCTCGGCATAGCCGAACGTGGTGTCGGACAGGCCGGAGCATTGCCTGAGCATGCTGCGCTTGAACTGGCACACCTTCTTCTCCTGCACCTCATCCTGCTCCGTGTACTCCCCCACCATACACAGATCATTCTGTTCCTGGATGCTGTCGTTGTATTCTGCAAGTACCAGAGGAGACATGGGTTAGAACGTGTTAGAGTATGTTAGAACGTGTTAGAACGTGTTAGAACGTGTTTAAACGTGTTTGAGCCTGTTAGAAAGTTCCTGCTCCTACCAGTTCCCTGGTGGACACCATTTACCACGTAGTAAATTAGATTCAATTCAATCTAATAACAAGCACCAAAGTCCTCATTTTGCCTAGTCATGCGTTTCAATCAACAACCTTATATTCCAAAGAGCATATGAGTCAAAAAACAAGGAGAGTCGCTTACGCTGCAGCTGGGATTCCAGATGCTGAATGTACTGTTGGTACTGGCCGGGGTCAGAGCGGTTGAAAGAGATTTCCATGGAGTGAGGCCTGATCACCAAACCTTGGGGGGGGCAAAGGTCAAGAAGTCAAAGATCCTATCATTGTAAGTTGTGACGGCTACCTCACTCCTCGATGATAACAGATGAAGCAAGTCCTGCCAACACCAGTGAGTATCGACGTAGTCACTGCAAAGTGAGAAATCCAATGACGAGGAGACCATAGACAACAGCCAACTCTGCTAACAGATCTACAGATTAACGCCTCTTGATGTGGCCACAGAGTCGGTCTGAGGGGATGAGAATGTCCCATTAATGAAGAGGTGTCAGTTGGTCGTTGTCTTGATCTCAAGGTGCCAACACAATGAAAACCGATCCACATGGGAGATGGACGACACAACGAAAGGATAGAGAAAGGAGGAGAGGATGCATGAAGATACAGAGATATGGAATGCTGTAGAAGGAGGAGGGAGAAACAGAGAAAATGACAGAAAAACGGAGAAGAGGCGACACTGTGGGTGGAATTAATTGCCACTAAAAGGAGTGTGTAGGAGAGGGAGAAATCTCACACATTACCCAGATCAATATTCCTTAACATGGTGTCGGAGAAATTTAGGATGTAACATTATATTCTGAAAATACTGGTGCTAGCATTCCTTGCCGACTCTGTGCATTACTTGATAAAGAAATTATCTTAACACATGGTGTGAGTGAATAGGCCTGGGTGCTTTTTTTCCCCCCATCGTACAAAATGTGTAAGTGTGCGAGAGAGAAGGGGGAGGAAGAGAGAGAGGGGGAGGAAGAGAGAGAGAGAAAGAGAAAGAGAGAGAAAGAGGGGGGGAGGGAGAGAGAGAGAGCTAGAGCTCGGGAACAATCTGATGTAAAAGCGTATACACTTGGCTCCAGCCTGAAGCTTGCGATGAATACTTAAGGGCCAAGCTGCTCCTGTAGAGGAGGCTCTCCTTCTGTGGACTGGGGGAGCTGCTAGGGACAGTTGGGATGGAGCAGATGGGTGCTGTACTGGTGGCCAGCAGGACAGAGCCTGCACAGCCTGGGAGTCAGACATCTCATCTCTCACTTATCCAGCACAAACACGCGCACACACGCGCACACACGCACGCACACACACAGGAACGCAGACATACAGAACCATCCCTCAGAACACACACAGAAACAAACACACACACATAGAAATAAATACCCCAAAACACACACACACATCTTATTGCTCCTCTTTCCATGACGGTCATTCAGTCATGATTAAACAGTGTTTGACTTGTTCCCTGTTTACATGTTCTGCCAGGGCTCCAGTGTCACGCAAACCCAGCCTGAGTGAATGGAGGCCGACACAGGGACACTGTCCAGGCCCTCGCACAGACAGCTCTGCCGCTCTGCTCTCCAGCCAGCCCACTGGGCAGCCAACCAGCTAACTGCTTCACTGCAGGAGCCTCGTGTGTGTGTGTGGATGTGTGTAAAAGAATCAGTCTTTCCTGTGTGACGGGAGAGATACTGACATTTATGTAGGGGTGGGAGAAACTGTTGTTTTGTATTTATGAGAGCCCAAATGAGTGAGACAGAAACGGAAGAAATGCGGAAAGTGTCATGTATAAAATATTTACGAGATGCAGAAATATTCTGATGTGACGTTACATCAGACTCCTTCACATAATATTTTACTGCAGCGGTGCGTTTGGCTGTGTTTTTAAGTTGGCTGTTACATTCCTTTAATAAATCAATAATTCAATCAACATTCTGAGCATGTTTGTCAATAGTGTGCGCTGGGTGTTACCTGATTGGCCACCCTGTCTCTGTACTTTGGAGTGTTGTCATCCAGCGTCTGAAGCATGACCCACATAGTCAGAGTGAACATCCCAGCCAAGAAGCCATAGAACACCAGGTAGAAGAGGAAGATCAGGGCTGGAGAGAGAAGAGGGGTTGAGAAGGGTGGAGGGAGGGGGGGTGGGGAGAGAGAGACAGTAGGGGAGGAGGGACAGAGGAAGGGAGGGACAGTAGGGGAGGAGAGACAGAAGGAGAGATGGGGGGTGAGAAATAGAGAGACTAATTATTTTCTGTTAATCACACATATCTTGGCTCAACAGATCAAAAGCATTCTTTCCAGCAGTGAAGGGCAGAGTCACGTGACTTGAATCTTTGTTCAATAATTATTTGGCAGCTCCATTAATTTGGAGAGACAGCAAGCTTCCAAAACAACAATTTACAAGCGTCAAACTGAAGAAGGAAGGAAAGATTAGGGGGAAAGAACAGCAAAACATTTATGCAATAATTACTGTGTTTCGTTTTCCCCTTCGGTCTCCAATGTGGTATTAAATACTATAAATATAAATGATTGCTTTGAAAAATATAGAAGAATACAAATGTATAGCAAGAAACCATAACCATTCCTGAGTGGTTAAACTGGACTCTCTGGGCAGAGAAGATACTAGGGATAACAGAGCTGAAATTTCCCTGCTGTTTAATGGACTAAAAATAATATCAATGCAGTGGAAGAACAAATATCATACGGCTGTCATTTGTAAGAGCTGAGGAATAGAGAGAGAGTGAGAGTGAAAGTGAGAGATGGTTTAATTATAGATGCATTTTTTTTTTCTCCTGAAGTCTCTGAGGTAGACAGATACTATTAATAGATAGTGGGGGAGGACAGTGAGTGATGGCACAGCAGTGGCCTGAGGAGAGGAGCTCACTTGGTGGGGAGCGTCAGATGGATCCGGGGCTCCACACACGCACATGCACACACACACAGTCTATCACACCCATCAACCAGAATGAAGGTATGAACATCCATATACAGCCTGCTAAACCAGACAGATAGAAGATGAATGTAAAATTCCTCATTAGCTGAATATCTTCCCTTTCAAGCCTCCAGCGCCAATTATATCAAGACTTGCAAATATTTTACATAATGCTAGAATATTGTACGTAACTAAGACCTTACTAACACAGTCCTGATGGATGTCCTGATTTTGTTCAAGCCAAGAGTGACCTTCCAGGAACACTGCTCTGGGTAGCCCGGCGGGGGCCGTGGTCTGTCTCCTCTCTGCAGCTGGAGCATTGATCCAGGCTCCCCATCGATCCAAGACCAGCGCGAGCCTGTCAGTCAGCTGGTCGTGGATCCAGTCTTCCACAGTCAATCAGCAGGTCGCTCAGTACACTCTGATGCACCTTTTACAATCATCTCCACCGACACTCCCTTTACAGAACAACACTGACGCCACTTAAGTCCCTCTCTCTAATGCACTGCCGCTACACACTTGTTTTACCTACATCCTTTCAGGCAGCAAAGCATTCCCCCAAGACACCCCACCCACTGCTCTGCATCCAGTGCATGCATACTGTATTGGAGTCAGGTGGCTAAGCTGTTAGGAAATCGGGCTGATAATCAGAAGGTTGCCGGGTCAATTCCCGGCTGTGCCAAATGACATTGTGTCCTTGGGCAAGGCACTTCACCCTACTTGCCTCGGGGAATGCCCCTGTACTCACTGTAAGTCTCTCTGGATAAGAGCGTCTGCTAAATGACTAAATGTAAATGTATACCTGCCCAGTATCATTATTCACCTCACATTAAGCTACACTGTAAACAAATTAACTGACCAACATTTGGGGATTTTTGGTCCACATCAGAAAATCTACCATATTGGGCAGTAAGCATACTGTATAGTATGTGAGACTGCCAGATAATGCCCTTAATTCCCGTCACTCCCATTAAATTGGATGTACTGTAGACAGGCACCGGTTTGCAGCCATATTGTGTGCCAACTTCACTGTCACCTAGTCAATCACTGCAGTTGTTGATCACAAAGACATTAAAAGCAGTCATGGTGAAATTACACTGGCGATCATTCGGAGGACTTTAATATTGAAAGGCCAATTTAGACAGTTTAAATTTGATCCGGCCTTGATCGAGAGCGGGCTGAGGGTGGCCATTGCCCATGCCTAAAAGGGTCTAGCTACCTGTGCTCACTTGACGAAATCACTCTCTCTCACACACACAGCTTCTCTTGTGCCAAGCACCCTAATAATCACTCAAACCTCTCATTATCCTCTAACCCTGCTGCAGACACAGTTCCCACCTCCATGCTGGCCCTGCAGCCCTCTCTCTGGAAAGTGACCTGTGGGAAAGTTCTCTCCAACATGGCTGGGTTGCTCTCAAACCCAGCTGTTCCCAAGCTCACGTTCTTTACAGTTTTGGGTGAAATGGAATCTTCCAGACCACTGACAAGTGTGTGGCTCTGCCCCCCCCCCTGGTGTGGCTGGCCCAGGGGTTTATAAATACCCTGATAAGGAGGCCAGGACGGTCGGCACTGGGTCCCAGAGAGGGCGAGGCTGGGCGTGTGGAGGTATACTTTACACAACCCAGAGAATGCCAAGAACAGGCATTGGCGAAGTCAGTGAAGTGGACAGGGTTTTTTTTTATGACACGCCATGAGCCAAGTCTCCATGAGGCAATACTATCCCTAGTCTTTCCGTGCACATAACCAAACACAGAAAAAAACCTTGACACGAAATGACACATACCACAAGTCTCATTCACACATGGGCAATTAATTTCTGTGTCCGTGCCAGCCAAGAGTTTGACAAGGCCTTCGACAACAAGCTTAAACCTAATCCCACCCCAGGACAACATCTTCCCCATAGGCCTGCGATATTTTAGGTGGGGTGTGGCATTTGGCATAAACAAACTAGACTTGTGGGTAATGTTCCTCTCACAGCTAATGTGTTGGTCCCCCACACCTCTCACAGACTCCTACTCCTGAGTAGAACAGGAAGTCCCTCCCTCCACAGGTTCTCTAACCATGTGAGAGTAGTTCCAGGCAGGTAGAGTGGCACAGGATACATCTCTCTACTTGGTTCAGTTAGATAAATAATCTGTCTCTGCTGCAAAATGGCTCAGTGATTGCATTAGAAACCAGACCAACCACTGGAGTAGAGAGAGAGAGTGTTAATGAGATAGCAATGGTTAGGTTGTAACAGCTGGGTCTCCCTGTGGCTTCCTACTCCTAACAGCTGACCTCTGGGCAAGCATGGAGAGCACAGCTTTCTCTACCCATAGTCACAAGCCTGTGTAACTGTCCAACACAGCATCAACCTAGTGCTTGAATCAAACTTAAGGTGGGACACAACAGAGGTGAGACAAAAACTATTTTTTGGACCAGGAGATCGTAAACATTCTCAGATTACTGAAGACGCCGCACCCCCTCCCCCCCCCCCCCCCCCCCCCCCCCCCTTCCTCCAACAGTTTAAAGTCCAATGACGGATTAGAGAATAATATTTACATCCATGAAACAAGCAGCTGTGACCTGCAGGGGTTTCAAGCCTCTATTAACTGGACGCCACAGAAAAAGGCAGCAGCATACTTCATTGATAAAGCCTCATAACTGGGTCATTGTTGGTGATGTGAAAGACCCCCATCACTGCCACATGGCTGATCCCACTGGAGAACAAGAAGGTTCTTTTGATCCTCACAAACCTTTGTAGTAAATACCAACAGGACCAGAGTCAGGACTATTCATTTGCTGCTTTGGCACTAAACTCTCAACTCTCCCAACAGATACAGAAAAAAAACAGCTGAGGAGACAAAGTAAAAGATTTTGCATCTCCTTGTTGTACTGTAGGTTCCTATATGGTGTGTGTACATGGTGTTAAAGAATGAGAAAGATATGGTGAATGCTGGCTATCAGTAGAAGAGCAGTGTCATATACCAGCCCAAAACTCAGATAATCCACAGAGCTCTGCTGTGAGATGAACGACTGTGAGAGTTTAGTCCATGTACTCAAACATATTATCTCTTCAACAGCAGCCTTCACTTGTTCATCTTTAACGTGGCTCTCTCTACTCTGTCTTGACCCGGAGAACAGGATGCGTGAACAACTACGAAAGTAAAACATCCTAAACATCGTTGATGTGACATCCCTCCCTGTTTAAAATCAGCACTTGAGAATGACAGCCAACGCTTGATGACAACTGGGGAAACGCTTGACTGTCTAGAATAATAAAATATGCCCCTGTATTCTGCAAAAACAAAATAGTGCCTTTCTAATACTTATATATTTTCCATCATAATACAAATTAATATCAACTAACAGTAAAAAGGTTCATAACCCTTGACTAGAAAATAATGTTGCGAAGGAATCAGCTGTGCGTAATTATCGTCCACAAATGAGCACAAGCGCACTTACACATGCGCACACTTAATGGTAAAAAAAAAAAAGTCCATGGGCCTGAAGGCTTGTGGTTCTACACCAGGGGTGTCGAACTCCGGTCCTCGAGGGCCGCTGTCCTGCATGTTTTAGATTTTTCCCTGCTCCAACACACCTGATTCAATTAAATGGTTTGTTGTAACGACCCTTCATTCAAATCAGGTGAGCTGGATCAGGGAAACATCTAAAACATGCAGGACAGCGGCCCTCGAGGACCGGACTTCGACACCCCTGTTCTACACGAAAAACGTGTATCTCCGGTTGCAGAGAGAATAAAAACAGAACCACGTCGTCATACAAAATAGTCGCCTAAATGTTTAATTCATGATATTATTAATGATAGGCTATATGAATGATTACTACCTTTCAGAAAACTGACAGGGACCCCCATCAAAATGTCTCGGAAGTCGTAGCCGATGGGTTACACAGCCTACCGGAACAGAAGAGGATCGCATGTAGGCAGGCCAAACACGCCAAGACTCGAGTGACACAATAGAGTTCAATTTACGGGTAGGCTACTTTACACCGTTTGGCAACCAAAATGTCGCCGAACAATGACAGCTCTGCGACACTTGATCAATTATTTTTCTGGTTACAATCCACGTCGGAAAAGTCATTTAAATTGAGGTTTTCCAAATTGAGTCCGTCCTGTTACTGTAGATCACCCCTCCCATCGCTCCCACGCCGCCCTTCAACCGCGTGTAATGCTGTCGGATTGACTAACGAGGAAGAATTGGGCAAATTCCTACACATTCAAATCAATAAACTGAGATTACCCTCTCACTATCTCAATAGCCTACTACGTGACCACATTCACCATTAGACTATAAAATGCAATCTGATGCAAGTTACAATTAAGAGACTTAATTGATGCAATATTTGCAGAAACCTCGGCCTGCACTTTAGAGATTAACCAAATCTGTAACTAATTTCAGTACGGGTGATTTGATGGCTAATTACACGAAAATCATGCAACTTCGAATTTGAAGTTTTACAGCTTTGAGGTAATCAGAGTCCAAGATAGCGATAGATGAGAATGGAGGATCACCAGTACAAGATCAAAGACCAATTGAGGTAGCTTGTCTAAATACACTGGAATTGTAACGAATTGTGTTAAAATAAGTGTCTGGACACAAGACTGGAAAATAATTTACAACATCGTAGTCTGCGTCAATTGGGTGCATAGCAAATTATGATTGTTTATGCATTGCATAGCCTAGTTTATGACTCAAATATTGCAAATATATATATTTTTACATCAACGCATTTGTATTGGCCAACATGTTGATGAGCGCCCGTTTCTATCCATTAAGGCAATCAGATCTTGAACCTTAAATTGCCTTTAATCTTTAAGGGCTGCGTTGGAAATGTATTCTGAAAATAGGCAACCCAAACCATAACATGAGTGCCGAAATACAGCCGATTCCTTACCCCAACTGCTGGCGGTACGACCAATGAACTCTCCTGTTCGTGGATTGTAGAAAAAATCTTTCCAAGACTGTTTATCTTCGGGTTTCTCCTCCTTGTTCGACATAGTTGGTTTTGGGATGGCAAATCAAAACGCGTACCGAAAAATAATTTAAAAGATGAATTGATAGACCTGAGAAGGCTGGGGTCGTCGGTTTTGTGTTAACAAAAGTGGTCTCCCTGATGTCTCCGTCACAATGTAGCCACGATACCGTTACCTCTCCACAAAGCTTCACCACCGCAGCTCATGAACATTTGCCGAGAAGACGCGTTTGAAGCTCCGACGCGCAAGCGCAGTTTTTCCTCCAGAATCCAGTTCCCAAATTGTTCCGCGATAGTCGCTATAGGCCTACTACTGTAGCTGGTAAGGAGGTTATTTGAGGGCTCAGGTTGTGGCAAAATACGATATGTTTTATTCTTAGGTCATTCAACATATCTGAATGCCATACATTCAGAGGCAGTTTTATGCATATAGGCTTTAAATATAACAGATTCAATATAAGAAATGTGAAAAATGAAAGAACTGTAAAAGTGCTTCTCTTATTGATGACAAATATTTCTGTAACCAAAATTATATGTTTATTTATGTATATTTACAGACAGTTATACCTGCTGAGCCCTCCACACAGAGTACAAATCTTCCTAGGTGGAATGTCCAATAAGGTCCTAAAGAGATCTGAGCTCAAAAGTAATTTAGACTAAACATACTTTGGGTCTCAGAGGGCATTGTTTGGCTTTGGGATTATGTTAAAAAGGCATCCAGAAGAGATAGACTAAGGGGTTCTCACATACACACCAAAAAAAAAAAAACATTCCTTATCCTCCTCGTAACAATGCAGAATGCCTATCTGCGTTAAAGGTTGCTGGAAAATCTTTCAAACAGCTGCAGCATTAGCAAAGAAGTAAACTGTGAAATATGCAAAATATCCTAAGTAACATTAAAAAATATGATTTTACAAAATGTTTTTGTGTCAAAGAAGTCTATAAATCCCCTTCTGTTATGATCTAAACATTTTAAATTAAGATTTTTTACTTTCATGGAAACTTAGAGTGGCATCAGCTGGCATCAATTTAGATCAACTTTGCCATAAACGAACATAAAGAAAAACACTAGCATACACCAACACATGTACTACTCATATATGGTTTCACCTTTCAATGTCAGAGGGAAATAAATATGACATCTTCAATAATCCCAAGGACATTCTGTTCATGAGATAAAGCACTGAGTCTGTGATGTTTCAAGCTAAGAAACACCCACTACGGCATGTTTAGATGCATAGGAACAACACAACTCTCAGCTCGTTTAGTCGAAAGCACCTACAAAAACATAGCACTCAAATCTTAACAGAATTGCTCTGAGAACTAGTCTGTAACTTCTTTTCACCCTGGGCAGAAAATGGCACACAACCTTATTTTTTCGCTGCAGGGGTAATCACAGGAGCAGTATTTACAAAACAACTACAAGGAAGGTCATGGGAAAGAGATAAATGCTTCTAAAATATCTTATTATAGACCTGAATGGCAGCTTATTTCCTGTATTATACCACCTCCTCCACCTTCTTCTTCTTGTGTTAGGAGAGGGAAATGGGAGGCCGTGGAGAGGCATGGAGGAGGGCATTACTATGGACTTTCCATCATTCTGGGGAGGAGGGCTCGTCATCGTCGTCATCTTCCTCCTCTTCCTCCTCCTCCTCGTTGAAGGAGCTGGGGGTCTGACCACGGGGCTCTGAGGTGAAGGAGCGGCCGGTGCTGCTGTGGCTCCTCCTGCCGTTCAGAGAGGAGGAGTCCAGGCTGCCTGTCACAGAGAGCTGACTGCCCCTGCTCATGCCTGCAGGAGGGACGAGGAGGGAAGGTCAGAAGGGTTTCCCCAGGGAAGGAGGCTTCCACACTCCCACACACACACACTTCCCCCCCCCCACTGCCCCCCACACACACACTCCCCCCCCCCACACACACACATCCACACTCCCCCCCCCCCCCCCCCCGCCCTCACACACACACATCCACACTCCCCCCCCCCCCCGCCCACACACACACACTTCCCCCCCCCCACTGCCCCCCACACACACACTCCCCCCCCCACACACACACATCCACACTCCCCCCCCCCCCCCGCCCTCACACACACACATCCACACTCCCCCCCCGCCCCCACACACACTTCCACACTGCCCCCCCCCCCCACACACACACACACACGTAACCACAGTCCTCTCTACACATCATGTCCCATGGCCCCTTCCCCCAGTCCTACCTGCGACGTAGGACTCCAAAGACTTTGGCACGAGAGATTTGGCTACTCTGAACCCCTCTGGCGTACACTTCCCACTCTCCAAACCCAGAGACATGCCCATGCGCTTCAGAATCTCGATGTCGTCATGGATCTCGAATGTGTTGTCAAAGTTGAAGAGGTATTCGCACCTAGCAGAAGAAGTAGAGGGCCACAGCCTTTTAAAGAAATCTTCCCTTGGCATTGGCATAGCAGGGATTATGTGTGTGATTGTAGGTGGAGTGTCTGTCTGTTCCAAAGATATATGAAATTGAACAATTTCTCAAAGAAATTAAATTACAAAGAAATAGCCTATATAACAGACTGGTTCATTTCTTAGCAGTTAGCTGGAAATTACAGTTTTAATCTGGGGAAAACAAGGCCTTGATTACAGCCCAATAATTGAAAGAGATTAAAGCAATACGTTAAGCTGTTGTGAAAGCCTGTGTATTGTGTTGATTTGTAAACTTTCCCTGGGAGAAAAAGAATCGGTGGGGTTTTTTAGTACTAAAGACGTCCGTAGCACTTGGCTAAGAGACGGCCACTAGAGGCAGTGTGGTAGCGAGAGCTCCGGAGGGTCTCTTGGACAGGCGTTGAGGAGAGGGTGACACGTACTTGTCGCTGGAGATGGAGCAGTCTATGACTGTGTGGACGTCTGTGTTGAGGATGATGAAAGGCAGCTGAATGACAGAGCCAGAAGGGGGCGGGGCCTGGCTAGCCGCCTCGCACGCTTTGTTCCTCTGAACCAGGTTTTTAAAGGCTATTTGCTGTAAGTAGCAAGAGAGTGGGGGGGGGGGGGGGGGAAGAAGAAATTGATTTAGCTTGACAAACACCAAACAGCGTCTTGTGTCAATTTACCCAATACCAATCATTAATCCCAATCCTTGAATATATACAACAGAAGCGGCTGATTGGCTGTATAAAAAAAAAAAAAAAATCCTTTGATTTCCTGCCGAGAATGCTGCCCTCTCACAAGCCCCTCCTCTAGCCTGTGGCCCAATGGGGCTTGAGAGGTCATTCAGAGGGGAGAGGAAGGATTCTTTTCATATGCTAATCACATGCAAATGAGGATTGTATTTTTAGACAACTGCCCATTTTCATTCCTTCATCTTCACAGATAGCTTTCAACATCAAGCTTTCGATCCATGTGACACCATCTCAGTTCAGTAAACACGCACGTGTCTAAATGTAGGCCGTGTGCGTTCAGTACCTGTAGGATGAGTTCCTCCAGCTGGACTTTCTTCTGACGGATTCTCTCCAAGCGTTTCTGTTTCTCCACCTGAGTGGAAAACACATTTCAATCCCACTGAGGTATTTTCGTCTGTACTGTGTTAGAAGGCCAGAATGTTCCGTCAAACCAGCCCAGCAGCAGGAAGGCTGAACTACTAAGAGACCTCTCCTTGCCTGTCACCACCAATCCCAGTCCCTCTGCTGAAATGGTGTGTGTGTGGGTGCGTGTGAGAGAATGTGCCGGGCCTAGTGCTGCGCAGGGTGACATTTGACAGACAGAACTAACTAAGGTCTTTAGTCTTCCTTCTTTGTCTGCCATCCCTTACCTCTGCTATCATCCTCTCCTCCCCCCCTTCCAATCCCATTCCCCTCCCCCTCTCCCTGCGAGGCGACAGGGACAGTTCCCAGAGTGCTGCTCAGCGCCCAGCTCACCTCCAGGGTCTGGCACTCCTGGGCAGAGTTGGTGGGCAGGCCGATCCAGCGAATCTCCTTCTTCTCCTTGGAGATGATGTTCATGGCCATCAGCACGTTCAGGGCGTCGTACACACGTCGCCGGATGTTCTTCTGGTCGTACACTTGCTGTGGGGTGGGGGGGGGGACAGGTGCGTTAAGGCCAATTTATACTTCTGCGTTTTTACGCACACGCACACGGGGAACGCCCTCTCCGTCAAGAAACGCCCTCTGCGTGTCCTCTCCGAGCCCCTCGCAAAGCTTTGTGTGCACCTCCTGATTTTCCTGACTATCCGTCCGTGCGTCCGTCATTTTACGGATACCCCTTGGCTGTGATTGGTCCGTATTAAGAACCGCTTGCGTCAGGGGTGGGGGCGGGGTTGCCGTGACCAATAAGAGAAAAGAATCCTTTGACCGCCATTTTTGTAAGTTTTTACAATTCATATTTCAGCTAAACAGTTCATGTAAATCAGCATCTGAATTAAAATGTAACGAGAAATGGGCAGTGCAGTTGCTGAAAATGTGCTAATTTTAATAATGAAACGGTTCGTTTGTAAATTTGCTCCGACTTTTCGATAACCTAGCTAGCGTCGCAGTGCAGCGCCATCTATTGTTCTGGCGGTGAATTGCTTTCAGCACGCAGAGCCGTTGGAGTAGTATAAATTCAACCAATCCGTCCGACTCCGTGCATGCGTCTGTCCGTTAACGGAGACGCAGAAGTATAAATCGGCCTTTACAGAGAGGACCGGGGAAGGGGGGCGTCACAGAGAGGACCGGGGTGGGGGGGGGGGCGTCACAGAGAGGACCGGGGTGGGGGGGAGTGTCTGGGACAGTGGCCTCGTGGCCTGGACCGCTCCTCGGGTGTGCGCCCTCCAGAGCCCGGGCTCATACTAAATCTTTTTTAATGACTTATGCTCTTGGCATTCCTCAGGAAGTAAAGCAGATTAAGGCCTTGGGTGAGGGTATTCTGAGTGGCCTGTCAGTAGTAATAATGGAAAGTATTCGCCAAGCACACGCAGAAGTCAGAGGGAAAGGGGTTGCTTTGGAAAACAAACACACAGACTCGGATTTCAGGCGTCAACGCCAACCCTTCCTGCTTCCTCCGAGGAGAGCGTGAGAGCTGAGCGTTGCCACGTCCTGACCACATCTTCCGCACCGCAAACTCACCGAGTCGGTGGGCATCACGCTGCCGGCGCTGGTGAACTCAGCCACCAGCTCGTCTGCCACCTCGTTGTAGGACGTGGTTCCCTTCTTCTGCACCTTCTCGCACACCTTCATGGAGAAGTGCCTCAGGCCCTTGCCGTTCTTGTCTCCCTTCCTCATCCTCTTGCTGTGAGGAACACAAACATGCAGGGTCCTTAATAAAAAATTTTTACACGTTCACCGCCCCGACCTATGAAACCACATCTTCTGGACGTGCGCGAGGACCCCATAAAACTGAACAACCTCTTAGCTTCTGGTCATGTGAACAGAAGCCAATCACAACAGCCCTTTCAACCCACTCCTGAAACAGAACCCATCTGATGTTGCGCTGAGACCATGAGCTTTACCCAGGATGGAATACGTCTGCTCCCGGGTGGACGTCATTGGTCAAATCGGGCTCTTCATATTTCTGGGGTAACAGACCACCTCTACACCCCAATAACACACACCCCCTCCCATGGATCCACTACATCTCCCCACTATGGGGAGTGTGTGATCCTTGGAGGGCTGTCCCAGGTGTTGCAGAGCGCAGCCTGCTGATGACGAGCACATGGCATGAGGCACGCTTCCACGCTGGGCCTCTGGCATTTGGGCAGCAGAGCACACATGTCCTCCTTCTCACAAGGCTGCAGTCTAACCCGGGCCCCCTGTAGGCCTACCCCAGAGAGAGAGAGAGAGAGAGGGGGGAGGAGAGAGAGGGGGAGAGAGAGAGAGGGGGGGGAGAGAGAGAGGGGGGGAGGAGAGAGAGAGTGAGAGACAGAGATAGAGACAGAGAGAGAGAGAAGAGGGGCGATGGGGGGCTCTCATATTTCATGACCCTAGTGAGCTCCACATGGCACAACCACAATCATTAATTATTTCACTGAATGGAACCCTGATGTGTCAGAGGCAGCGGTCGTTCTTACAACTTGAGAAAAAGACATTCTAGAAATCAGCCGGAAAAAAAAAAAAACGACACGTGAACATGAAGAAACAAACCCAGCTGATGTTGTAGTGGACACTAGCCGCACGGTCGTGACTCAAACACAGGCTCATTCAGAGGCTCCCGGGCTTGGATGAGCACAGGGAGGAACAAGGGGACACCAAAGAATTAGGCAGCATTGGAAAGATAATGAGGAGGATGTCTGAAGAGGAAGAGTTTCAGAGACGGGTCGCTTTTGTGTTCCGTTAGGTTACGTAACCGTCATACGGCAATTTCGCAGTCCCAGAGCACACAGATGTACCGTGAGCGGTGACGTCTAATTGGCCGAACGGGCTGTGATGTAGGGAAAATGATGTCACACTAAGGGATGCAGGCAGAATGTATGTATGCATGAGGGCGTAAATGTGTGTGAGAACGAAAAAGGAGAGAAGAACGAGAGAGAAATGGAGAGAGACAGCGCAAGAGGGAGGGAGCGAGAGAAAGAGAAGTGGAGAGAGAGAGAGGGACCGAGCGAGAGAAAGAGAAATGAAGAGAGAGAGAGAGCTAGCGAGAGAAAGACAAATGGAGAGAGAGAAGGAGCAAGAGAGAGAAAAATGGAGAGAGAGAAGGAGCAAGAGAGAAAAATGGAGAAAGGGAGCGAGAGAGAGAGAAATGGAGAGCGAGAGAGAGAAATGGAGAGAGAGAGAGAGAAATGGAGAGAGAGAGAGAGAAATGGAGAGAGAGAGAGAGAAATGGAGAGAGAGAGAGAGAAATGGAGAGAGAGAGAGAGAAATGGAGAGAGAGAGAGAGAAATGGAGAGAGAGAGAGAGAAATGGAGAGCGAGAGAGAGAAATGGAGAGAGAGAGAGAGAAATGGAGAGAGAGAGAGAGAAATGGAGAGAGAGAGAGAGAAATGGAGAGCGAGAGAGAGAAATGGAGAGAGAGAGAGAGAAATGGAGAGAGAGAGAAATGGAGAGAGAGAGAGAGAAATGGAGAGAGAGAGAGAGAAATGGAGAGAGAGAGAGAGAAATGGAGAGAGAGAGAAATGGAGAGAGAGAGAGAGAAATGGAGAGAGAGAGAAATGGAGAGAGAGAGAGAGAAATGGAGAGCGAGAGAGAGAAATGGAGAGAGAGAGAAATGGAGAGAGAGAGAAATGGAGAGAGAGAGAGAGAGGACTGAAGGACATGTACATGTAGGCCAGGCACACGGCAGATTGAGGGTTTGACTCGTCCATTCACAAACCTCCCCCACCCTCGTAGCGGAGCATACGCACCCCCCCCCCCCCCCCCCCTCCAGTGCTGCTCAATGGGGCTCACGCAGCAGAGTAGAGTAGAGGAGACAACTGTGGAGCTACTCGTTACATAACCCAAGCTGTGAGAAGCACACGAGGAGGAGGAGGGGAGAAAGGGCTTGTGGGAAGGTGGGGGATGACGGTGGGGGTGGCAGCACGCTGCATGGTGGAAGCTAAGGGTTCGCAGTTGTCAGTGCATGTTAGTTCCGGGTCCTTAGCTTGAGAAATTTGGGAAGATTGGAGGAGAGTAGTGACACACAAAAAAAATGAAATAAAAGGATATTTCATGAAGGAGAGTGGGGGGCAGGGACACAGTGGGGGGGGGGGGGGGGGGGGCAGGGACACAGTGGGGGGGCAGGGACAGTGTGTGACGGGGCATGAGCCAGCACATGCGTGTTCACACTCACACACGTGTACATCTCATTTCCAAACACACACAGGCTCACAATCAAATCTCCAGGGCCACGGCACGTTTAATTTCTGCCTAGCAACAGAGGTGCCGCCATCTAAGCATCACCGTTTGTGTCTTGACAGTGTGTCTCCAGAGCCAGGGAATGGACTACATGACCTTTTACTGGAACGCAGCAGACACATCCGAAAGAGAGAGGGGGGGAGGGGTGATAGTGAGGAGCTGCTCTCACCTAGTGTGTATGTGTGTGTCGCCAGAGAGAGAGATGAGGAGAGACTAGACATGAGAAACGACCAGAGCAGAGTGGGAGATGGAGATTCCTGTGGACGCGCAGGGCAGAGGGGAGTTTGTGGAAACATTGCAAGCTAGTGGAGCTTGAGGGGGGGGAGCAGGAGCGTTTAGAGAAAATACAGAAGAGAGTGTAGCCTGTGTTTGGGAAAAGAGAGAGGGAGACATGGTGGAGGAGTGATGGAGAGAGAGAGGAGAGAGAGAGAGATGTAGGGCAAAGAGGCTGAAAGTGAGTGTGGGAGGGGGGTGGGTGAGTTAGTGGGGGTCGGTCTCATCATTCCTACTATGCTGTGAATTATTCACTCGGGAAAACGTGGGATGCAGGAAACAGGAAGTCTCTCAGGGTTTTAATATTTCAATGCCCGCAATACGTGGCACACCACAGAAACCATCTCCACACTCACACAATCTGTTTACTTAGTCCCCTGTCAAATCGAGTTGTTCATTAACATAACAAAAAATTGACCAGCTGTCCACCTTCATCAGTCATAATCCTGGATCTCATTTCTTCATGTTGTTGTTTCTTGGGAGAGACGGAAGGGAAGAGACGGTGATGATTCTGACAACAGAACCGTTACTGAGAGACAGACTGTGAACGGGGGAGGGAGGACTCCGTAGTAAGAACACAGAGGAGAACAGAAACAAGGAGAAGAAGAGGGGAAGCGTCGAGGCGAGAGAGACGGAGAACAAGAACAGGAAAGAGAGATGAGGCGCTGTGCCCTGGTGAGTCAGCAGTGCTCTGATCTCTCAGGGCAGGATGTTTGCGTCTCTGCAGCCTGTGTTCCTCTGAGCAGCCCTGGCCCACGTCACACCAATATAGATGGAGGCCGACTCAGTCAGTCACACCCCCCCCCCCGCCAGACCCCCGATACGCCCCACCCAGTCAGGTAGGACGGCTGTAGTCAGGAAGTGAGAGTTACCTGGCTGAGGAGTCTCCTGAGAAGAGCCCGTCCCTGCAGAGGAGAAGGGGACACAGAGACGCGATTAGAGACACAGACAGACAGAGACACCCAGGGACATGGACAGAGAGGGATACGTGTCCAGATGATCTCTCAATCCTGGCAGACTCTGCCTATTGTGACCATTCTCTCACCGCAGAGACCATTGTGGTGAGAGAAGAAATGCATGTCTCTAGAGTCTCTCTCTCTGGCATTAATGGAAACATTTCTTCATATGTGACTGAATCACAAGGTCATAATACTGTTATATAGAGCTAGGCTTAAAAGCCTGAGCACTGTCATGCAATGAAATGATTTCATCCCTAATCTCCCTAACAGAGGAAGAATCCGATCCATATCTACATACGTCATCAGGTACATGAACCCATGAACTCACCGGTCTGAGAAATATGGGTCCAGGTACTCGTGTGTGCGTTTCTTGGCCCTGGGAATCACAAGGAGACAAATACGATCAATGCACGGTCAATTCAGAGGATGTAGAAATGTCATTGGAGCCCTCCTTATGCGTGCGAGTGCGTGCGTGTGCGACAGCGAGGCGGGCTCACCCCGGGGTCCACTCGTTATGGTCCTGCGGGCGTCCCGGGGCCACCATGCTGGGAGCGTGAGTGAACGGGCTGCTTATGATGATGCTACCTGCGTGCGGAACTCTCTGTGGCGTGCTGAGGATCTGCAACACACACACACAAACCAGAAGGGAGAGAGACTGAGACGCTGTCCCACGGAGAGGAGGGCGGCCGGGCTACGGTGAGCGAGGGGCTGGGGGTGCACGGCCTGGGTGGTGGGGAGGTGTGCTCTGGGGAGAGACAGTGGGGGACCTCAGGGTGGTGGGGAGGTGTGCTCTGGGGAGAGACAGTGGGAGACCACAGGGTGGTGGGGAGGTGTGCTCTGGGGAGAGACAGTGGGAGACCTCAGGGTGGTAGGGAGGTGTGCTCTGGGGAGAGACAGTGGGAGACCTCAGGGTGGTGGGGAGGTGTGCTCTGGGGAGAGACAGTGGGACCTCAGGGTGGTAGGGAGGTGTGCTCTGGGGAGAGACAGTGGGAGACCTCAGGGTGGTGGGGAGGTGTGCTCTGGGGAGAGACAGTGGGAGACCACAGGGTGGTGGGGAGGTGTGCTCTGGGGAGAGACAGTGGGAGACCTCAGGGTGGTGGGGAGGTGTGCTCTGGGGAGAGACAGTGGGAGACCACAGGGTGGTGGGGAGGTGTGCTCTGGGGAGAGACAGTGGGGACCTCAGGGTGGTCGTGGTGGTGGTGAAGGACACCTTCTGACACCTTCAGACCAAGGCAGATCTAAGACGGGGGTGGGGGTCAGCTGGATGCCAATAATACCGGGGGCTATTCCTAGACCTCTTGAACCCACAAACCCATAATGCAATGCTTCACAGCATTCTGATGGAGGCGTACGTGTGAGGAGCTCATCACCTTCATCGGCGACATCTTCAAATCTTCCTGTTTCCCCACATCAAACAATGGGTCGCAGCAGAAACAATGCGGTGGCTCTTCCAATGGAGAGCAGCAAACAGGAACACATGCCTACAGAATATACTTCCCGCTTCCTCATTCTAGCCGTCCTTGGATTCACTCTCTCCTGCTCCTCACTCTCTCACTCTCTCCTGCTCCTCACTCTCTCCTGCTCCTCACTCTCTCCTGCTCCTCTCTCCCCCTCCCCCCACGCCTGGGTAGCCTTTCAAGCGTCCTTTTCCATCTGTGCTGCGGGGGATCATGACCTCTGCTCAAGGACAGCTGCACCTGAGCCATCAATCACCACGGCTGCGACAGGAAGTGACGTCGACCTGTAGCCCCCCCTCCCCCTCCCCCCACCACAACTGAACCACTGCCGTGATTCCGGCTCCTCATTAATATTCATACGGCTCCAAAGAGTCGGCGCAAACACGGCGGGCAGAAACACGGGGCTCCGCATGCACCGGGTCCGAGGCCGTGACCAGGCCGGGGGAAGTGAGGACGGAGAGGCCGGGGGAAGTGAGGACGGAGAGGCCGGGGGAAGAGAGGACGGAGAGGCCGGGGGAAGAGAGGATGGAGAGGCCGGGGGAAGTGAGGACGGAGAGGCCGGGGGAAGTGAGGACGGAGAGGCTGGGGGAAGAGAGGACGGAGAGGCCGGGGAAAGTGAGGACGGAGAGGCCGGGGGGGCCGAGGTCAGGAAGGAAGCTCCGCTACCTCGACCCACCGGAGTCACTCGCAACGCTAACGAGCCGGGGCCTTCTTAACGAGCCCCTCGTTGACGCCCAACGGCTAACAATCTCATTAAGAGACAGCAGAGGCTTTTGTTCTCACTCAGCTAGAGTGACGGTGGGGATGCCCTTCCCCCATGCCACCATGGAACACAATGTGGGTGTCGGAAGTAGTTGTTGCACATGCATGCGTAACGTCCATGAGCGTCAGAGGTGAATCTCCACGGAGCCGTTCCACAGCCTTGTCTCCCGTTGCCCCCGTGTGGTCAGTAGGTGGAACCGCAACTGGCCCAGCTGCCTAAACACCACTCAAGAGAGCTATCTGGTTGAGAGAGATTGTTAATGAAGTTATTTTGAAATACTCACCATTTGAGACCCCACATTGGCGTTGACTGCTCCTAGAGTGATCTTAGTTGCTGGGCTGTAGTTTGTCTGAGTCACTAAGGATACTCCTGGGAAGGGGTAAAGAGAGAGAAACTGTGATATTACATTTACATTACATTTACATTACATTTAATCATTTAGCAGACGCTCTTATCCAGAGCGACTTACAGTAAGTACAGGGAAATTCTCCCCGAGGCAAGTAGGGTGAAGTGCCTAGCCCAAGGACACAACGTCACATGGCACGAACTGGCAATCTTCAGATTACTATCCCAATTCCCTAACCGCTCAGCCACCTGACTCCCTAGTGTTTACCCAACAACTACCTGTTTCATTTGTACTCCATACTTCCACACTGCATACTCAACAGACTGAGGAGGAACAAAAGCTTGCCTAGACATGGAGTGGCCGTTTGTAAGAAATGCAAATGACATGGAGTCTGACGCATGTAGATACTCTTAAATGCCAAGGCCTCACTCCCAACATCACAGCAGTAAGTGGCCCGCCAGCAAGATCTACCCCCAGCAGAATGACCCCCACACACACAGAAACAATACTGTCCCAGTTCAACACCAGGGCATGTTCTAGGCAAATCTGGACGAACCCGTCCACGTCCTCCAACACAGTTCATCTGCTGTCAAACGTCCTAGCATTTAGCCTGAACTCCATCCCAGAGAGAGTCTCTCATTGTTAACTGGAGCTGGATGTTTAGTGACCCCTGGACCCTGGCAGCAGTGAGGAGTTGGGGGGGCACAGGTTGGCCCTGTGCCGGCCAACACCAGGCCCAGCCTGGGAGAGAGAAGCCTGGGCGAACCAGTACACCCTGTGTGTGTGTGTGTGTGTGTGTGTATGCAGACTGAGGGCTGGTCTTCTCTGGAATGCAGCCGTCGCTTTAAGGAGCAACAATGAAGGCTGCTTCATTAGAATACAGCTGAACTGGTGCACTTAGCCTTCATTTCCATTATGACTCAAACACACCAGCACACAGAGAAAAATGCACACCCCACACACACACACCAGCACACAGAGAAACATGCACACCCCACACACAGACCACACACACACCAGCACACAGAGAAACATGCACACCCCACACACACACCAGCACACAGAGAAACATGCACACCCCACATACACACCAGCACACAGAGAAACATGCATACCCCACCCACACACACACACACCACACACACAGGACGCAACTTGAGGAGGAAATTACTGTGGTGGTTAATTTAGATCTATTTACAAAGGGAGAAATGCATGTCAGGGAGAGGGGTTTCGATCAAAAGTTAGATAATCGTCCATTCACAAATCCAGTTCTTCTCTGAAAAACCTGAAAACTAACCTGAGACCTGAGACCATGTTGGACATTTAAACCTAACACGGGAACAGAAAAAACTATAATGCAACACGGCTCTAGGACAACCACTCTGGTGTCCTTCAAACCCAAGTGCACTCTTTTTCTAATCAAGAATCCCACAAGAGTACACATGTTTGTCATCAATAACATTGAGAGAAAGAGCGTGGCCGGATTGATCCCATACTTTGACTGCTCATGCAGAGGCAAAACAAGTGTGAACAGTAATTTAGTCCCCTGCAGCTCTTGGAAACCACCCTGCTTCAGCATGAAGCCTGAAACAGCTCCAAACCACAACACTCTGCGCTACTATGAAAACAAACAGTCATACACCCAGAAGAGCCATAGGGAAACTAACCTGGGCTCCACCATGACTAGCAAAAGCAGTTAAAGACAGTGGTTAACAACACAAGTCGTTCAACACAGAAAGAGTTTTAAGTGTGACTTTTTCCTGAGGAGAAAAAAAGTCATCCACAGGTAGAACTAGCCAACAGAACAACGTTCTCCGAGTATCAACGCAACAGCCAATCCCGGGAAAGTTTTCACAAACATCACAGCAGGAGCAGCAGCTTGTATTTACCTGTGTCTCTATGGAGAGGCACCAGCACAACCTCCATGGTTCTTTCTCCCTCTCTGCCCCAGACCCAGTCCCACAGTGAGTAAACTTACTCTACCCCTCCCCCCGCAGGCATGCAGCTAGTGAACAACTTCCAGTAGGGCTGGAGGTGGTTGTGGGTGGGGGGGCTCTCCCTCTCTACTGCCCTCCCCTTCCCTTCCCTCGCCTCCCCCTGTTCCCAGTGTGCCAGATAATCCCAGACACACACAGCAAATCCCCTTAGAACGAGACGAGATGCAGAGAGAAGGAAAGGAGCGTTGGTTTACCTGAAGTGCAGAGCACATGTCTCTCAGCTCGTGCTGCCAGGGGATCCAGGGCCCTCCTCACACATGCTCCCACTCTCGCTGCCTCTTTTGTTACCATTCAATGGAAACTTGAGAGAACCAGCCAGGCATGGCCGCACGAGCTCAGAGTCCACCTGAACTCAGGCGGGTGCCGGGACCACGAGGCCTCGCTTCACACCGACTGCACGCTGCTCGTCCGTCAACAGCTACCCACGACCCTGAGCAGCCACACGGACGCCCCTCTCTAACACTTCTGCACGGCCGGGGAGGCTGAGATCCTGGGCTAATGGGTAATCCTTTACTTTGGTCTGTCTGATCTGGGAGAGCAGCAGCTTCCCTGTGAAGCTGAGAGGGGGTAGTGCACTGGGCACGTCAGAGCCTGCTGCTCTGCCAGCAGAGTCTAGGACTGCTCATCAACAGCTAGGGTAACCCCAGATAACATCATGCCCTAGTAGTAGGGGAGCGATGGTGAAATCATCCACAGCTGAAGTTATCAAACAACATGAAGGAATGGCATTTTGCAAAATGCCACGCAGAGTAATCGGAGACTCCTAGAATCAGGTTTTTCAAATTTGAGTCATTTTCCAACAAAAAGCTATACCCACGTTTAGGCTAGATATTAGATGTAACTTTATTGATTTGTTACAGCAGTGTTAACCAAGCCTCAACAGCTCCACAGACATGTGTGCTATGCCTACATGTAATCTTACATAACTGGCAGATGCGCTTATGAACATGGGTTCTTACCTTTAGGGAGGTTTTGGTTATTGCTCAGGAATGCCTTCAGGTCTCCACAGATTGTGGCAGCTCCCACCTGGGAAACAGGGACCCGGAGGCGAGTGAAATCAACACTAGCGACACAATACACGGGTCATGGGAGCTACCCAGGCTAGAAACACTGGGAAGGATTATCAAATTCATTCTCACTCATTCTACAAAACATACAAACGTTCTGCACACTGTCTAGCAAACTACCATAAGCCTTAGCTAATATATTGAGTAATACAGACCATGATATACTGTATATGATCTGAACTATACATAACAGACTGTAATCTATGCTAATGCAGTACAGTTTTGGGCCTACGATTCACCCGTGTATTAGAGCATGGCTTTTATGAACTATGGGTGACCATCAAAAGGCATACAGTACGACACAGTAATGAAGGTAGTCCACTTACAGTGTTGGCCATCGTGTTGCAGCTAACGCACAGCTTCTCTTGCCAAACAGCAGTCCTTCCGAAGTCTCAGGCCACACAGAGTTCCTATGAACACAAACCCAGGAGACGGACGCTGAACACCTGCCTGTGGCTACGCAGCTCCAGGGAGGCTGACAGGCCGGAAGCCCAGTAGAAAGCATCACTGGCCAGAGAAAGACATGCTGAAGGAGGGAGGGAGGGATGCATCCCTCTGCTCCCCCCCCCCAGCTTTTCACAACTCAAACCACCCTTGCCCAGGGTAATGGTAGCTCCTCCTTCTGTCTATCCAGAGCTAACTGCCTACTTAGTCAAAATACCTAGAAAATTGTAAATGAACCAACATGACTTATGATGCTGATTTAATTTTTGGGTCTAGATGTTAAGGTCACAGGTGTGTATGGTCTAGGGACAGCCTTTCATGTCCCTAATGACACGTTACTATCATTGGCACATACTGACACACTGGTATCATTGGCCCAGAGTTACAGGATCATTATGATGCAGGATGCGCACGCCTGGAGTCGTCGTCACAACGCTGTTAAATGCCTTCTGAGCGTGCGAATGCAGGCCTTTGTCGCAAAGGCGACAAGAACCCCAGGAAGGCCATAAAGTGGACAGCTGGCGAGCCTAGCTCGGCCACAGAGAGAGAGGGAGCCTCCACTCAATGGATCAATAGCAGAGAAAAGGGCGGTGCCGCCCACGTTCAAACCCACAATAGCCCCCCCCGTGGCCCCCAGGCTGCACTCCATATAATGGGCTTTTGTCCAACATGGAAAGAGCCTATGGAGGGAGAAGAGAAGGTTTAGAGTAGCTGGAGGTCTTTCTCTTTTTTCCATCACTGCTCCTTCTCCGATTAGATGGAAACAAAATAAAGAGTCCGATGGCTGAGCGGTGAGGGAGTCGGGCTAGTAATCAGAAGGTTGCCGGATCGATTCCCTGCCATGCCAAATGACGTTGTGTCCTTGGGCAAGACACTTCACCCTACTTGCCTTGGGGGGATTGTCCCTGTACTTACTGTAAGTCGCTCTGGATAAGAGCGTCTGCTAAATGACTAAATGTAAATGTAAAATGTGAGTACCACATTAGATCATGTGGGACTCTCAATCAATCAAAGCACAGTAGTCAATGTAGCCCAATACCTCTTATTTTATATAGCCAATCGGGGAACAAATCGTAGAATGGTTGAGATCCTCAAAATCAAACTAGTTATGTCTGTATTGTGCTGTAAAACGTACGCTATCCTTTTCTTGTTATCAAAGTTGGACAGTATATTCAAATAATTATTGTCAGTCTAAAAATACTAGCTGGTATCTTAGAGATTGAGTGCCCACTCAGCATTAATACACAATGGCAGGCATCTTCCATTTAAATGCCTTGTAACAAGCCCCGCCCCCAACAGCCTTAAGCTCAAGAATGAAGGCCACTGACCTGGAATCTGTGGATCCGGACAAGCACTATCCTGACACCGCAACCACTGAGAACAATGCTAGTGTTGGGGGGTGGGTGGAATGAACTGACTAGAAGATGAGGCGTACGTGACACTCCAAACAGTGACCCCCTCCATCTGTCACCAAGCCCATTATCCACCCCAGCCCCCTTTGAACAACAAGGTCACCCTGTTTTTCTACAAATATTATTAATATTGCGCATCAAGGGCTGCGATGAGGCTAATTCACACAACATGCAATTCATCTCTTAACCATATCCTAAAAAAAACAATTCACATCTCATATTATATGACACAAATGGGCAACATATGCATCTATGCACCATTTAGCTTGTAAGCGGGTCGTAGGAAGGGTGACTGATTCCTTAGATCCGTGGGCTTGCTCACTTTAGGGGTTTACAGGAGGCTGGGTTGAATCGTCTAACGGTGTCAAACCAACTTTGCAAGACTGGTCCTCTCCGAACACTGCTAATGTCCTCAGAGGCATACATACCAGTGACTTTGGAAACAGACGGTGCCCAAGACAGCTGGGAAAACTGGCGCGCAAAAAAACTCACACACATGCTGCCACTGACACCCCCCCCCCCGCACCATCACCCATTCTCAAGAGCTACATAATCTCATAAAGCACAATGAGTGGTTGAATCACCATGGGGAATTTAAAGAGAGGCTCCTTTCCAGCAAACATATAGCACACTGTGAGGAACACTTGCTCACTGACGCTATAGTACACAGCTCCAACGTAACTGTACAGCCTGAATACCAGGGAGACACCTGTGCCACATTTTATGACCTTATGTGCAAGGGTCTCCTCTTTCCCCTTCCCTCCACTGTTAGAGGGATTATGTCCACGCTCTTTATGCAGAAACAGCAGATGTCGCACTGAGATCTGACAGCTTGTCCTCAATCTGAGTGGCACAGTAAACCAGCACAACATGCCCCCGGTTTGTTCTCTATAGCAGACCATTCCACATAAACGAACGTAGTTGTGTGAACTACCTTATGGGTCCTTTATAGTATTATCTCCTCCGGTGGGGGTTACTAAGGCTCACGTTCAATTTAGTTAGAGCTAATTCTTTGGTGTCAAACTGGGACAGCTATAGTGCCTTACAGATTGCAGCAAATGATCTGTGTGGGTGGCTATACACAGGTAAAAATGTTTCGACCTTGTCTAGGTTGCATTACCTCATAAGCGGTTGTATTTTTTAAGAGACACGTTTGCAACAAGCAGCTTGAAAAAACAATGGCAAACAATGAATTGAAATGATAATTACGTGGAATGTTTGCGGGATAGTCATAATATAGCACGTCTAACTTGTTAAACAGCTAGCCATGCTAGCTAGCTACATTTCTGTAATTTAGCTACAGTACAGTAGTGCTAGGACACTATAACTTCAGCTAGAATACATAGCCAGTAGCTTTAGCTAGCTCAAAAGTGCTGTCCCAATTAGCCGAAAGCTTGCTATAAATTGGTAGACTGGTATGTTGACCTAAAATAGAAATATAAAGTCAGTAACCTTCATTTACCTAAACTGGACATTGTTTTTGACTAAACCAGTTTATAGAGCGTTACCACACATTCGTCAGTTAGTTTAGCTTAGTAGCTAGGCTAGTTGCAAGCTACGCCGTCGGCGATGTCAATTAAAATGACCAACTAACCACAATGTAACCGAACCGCATTCCCATGAGGAATAGTAGCTAGCTTTAAGTATTTTAGAATTTATGAAATAAAGTGCGCAATCTACGAAATGAAGCGTTTTTGGTTTTGGCTTACTTGCTAGTCAACCTAGCCAGGTCGTATGTCAGTCCCAGCAGTCCATTGAACAGTCTGCACTTGTCTAACTTAGAAAAGATGTACAGCTAGCTCGCTTTCTAGACACCCTCTGACAAACCGTTTCTGGTAGAAAATAGATAAACAATACGAGTGTAAATGTGGGGGGGAAAAAACAAGTCAAATTACCTTTGCCCGGTATCCGTGCATTTACTGATCAAGTCCCGTAAGATACCGTAAACAAATAGATGACGGGAAAGTCACTTTCTTTACTTTCTGTCAACGAAGCAGACCGTTCTCTGTCTCTTCCGCCACTTCCTGAGAGAGCAAGAGTCCGCACACAAGCTTGGCGGTGACTGCCAACTGCCGCCACTGATTGGTTGCACTCGCTGGTGATGCGCGTTGCTGTAAGAAAGCAGATTGGATGTTCCGATGTAAACAGCAAAGGCACGAGGCCTCGATCAAACTTGTTCAAGTAATTTTAAAATTAAATTATTCCACGTTCAAGAGACTTTCAACATGTTAATGATAATACATATGTACTATGATCATTTACACAGTAAAGTAATTTCCAAATAAACATAAATCTAGGCCACACAGTTAACTCTCACAGAGTACCACAGTGTATACGTACAGATGTTTTGTCTGATAAGATAAAAGGAAGGAAAGAAACGGTTCATGTAACAAACATACCCTCGTGAAGGTCTATGCACACCTGCGCTCGCACCTGCAAATACATCATGGTCGTTTCCAGGGCAGAAAACTCCCGCTTATACCGAGAGGGTGGATCGGTTAGACACATCCTTATTACCCGCTTGATGTGTTGATAAAATGTTATACATTTTATATTTTCTACATTTTATATTTAAAACTATTATATATACTCTTTACAGTATGCATCTTCCTGCCATGGTAAATTCATTGTTTGTGCAAACTTGGCGAATAAAGATTCTGATTTTGATAATTTCGTGACTTTATCCTCCGTCGACTGAGTGAAGGAAATATGACCACTAGATGGCGACTAACCCGTACATGAAGCACATCCACAAAAGTGTAGTTGATGAGTTGCCCACCTGGGTGCGTACTAACATCAATCCTTTTGCTCTTCTTACAATAGGGCCTACTAATACAAAATAAGGAAATACGAACCGATCTAGTTATATAAGTGAATGCTATCTTTAACTGGTTCTTCAAGACTGCAATTCGAAACACGCGCGCGCACACACACCACGCATCCTCTAATCAGTGTCACCCAGTTTTGTGATAGAGATGACGTGACCAATTTCTTTATTTTATTGGCTGTTCGTGGGAGTTGAGTGCAGGTATAATTTACAGATGGACTGTAGTGCATTATCAGTAGCAATCAATACATCCCATTGTGTAGTTGCTGAGATGATTTGGGACATAAAAGTACATGTACATAGTAGTCACTGTGCACAATGTCATTTGTATGATCCCAACCATTCTACTTTATAGTTAGATATGATATGAATTTATCAAGCAGAGACACAATTCAGTACCTTTTAATTACACAGCAGAATTGTAACTTAAATGTGTTTTTCCACGCTTGCTTCAACTATGCTCCTTTAGTTTTTGTTCCACTTTTACACAGGCATGACAACAGAATATTTGCTCTAGGCAGATCTCACTGATTACACCACCGAAACTTACTTGTGTAGCCTGTCTACCATCAAGCCTGCCAGTCTCTCTCCAAGGCTGAAGACCAGGAATTGGCAATGCAATCTCAAAAACAGTCTATCTTGTTGAAAAAAAATACATTTAAAGAAACAGGCAGATGACCTCTATTAACGCTACATTGAAGCATCTAACGGCCATAGGCAGGTTAAATATGTATTCAGCATTGCCTCATTTTAGTGGCAACTCTGAGAAATACCTCATTGTGTTTTAAAGTAGGTGTCCCAATGTCATGTGGGCTGCTGAATGAACTCTTTATCCGTATCTGGGTGCTCATTTAGGCTGTATTGATCATGTTGTCACAGTCCTTCCCTGAGCACTTGAGCACAGAAATGTCTGCAAAAGAGACTAGAAACCACCAATGAGAGGAATTTAAGTGGCCATTGTTTTCAGAAGGCCAGTGAGTGCTTCATAAGTTAGCCCTGCTCCGGATGACAATGGGGACAAAAAAATCAAATTTACAGCAGGTAAGAAACATTACATCAACCAGACCTAGAAAACTAACTTGAACATGTATTCAAAATGTGACAGTCTAAAATGGACTGTCAGTGAAGAAACATTTACTGTGTTTCGGCTTTTACAATGATGTTAACTGCCTGAAATGAACAGCAAAAACATGCTGTCTGGGTCAGCAAGGTCCTCTCATCAGGCGGAACACTGCCACTAACGAGACACACTTTGTAGAGGTGACAGTGCCCAGTGTAAGGCAGAGCATGGGTGGAGGTATTTTTCTAAAGTGACAGTCTAAGCCATTGTTCTACCGGTGGTTTTATGAGAGTGTACAATGAGATCCTCATAGATTTACAACCTCAAGCAGCTCTGCCTTTGCAACAGGTGCACACCTTTTTCATATATTATTTCAGTGAGTTACTTACCTCAGCACATTCCTGGTTACTGACTATCCTACCTGGTGATAGCTCTGAGTTTTTTTTTCCTCAGTGTGAAAAGAAAACAATAAACACTGAAAAGGATAAATATGTCACCAAGCTGGTTGTAGTGGTGTAACAGGAAGTTCCTATTTGGAGTTCACTAAGGTCAACTACTAGCTACTTGTAGTAGTCATACATTCCATCTTTCTTTCAAAGACAATGCCCTTCTTTGTCTTTCGGTCAATATGTTTATTGCGAGCACACCAAACATTTCTCAACAATGGTGCTCCACTTCAGCTTAGCGGCCATCGAGCCCCTGGTTTTAACATTTACATTTAGTCATTTAGCAGACGCTCTTATCCAGAGCGACTTTCAGTAAGTACAGGGACATTCCCCCCGAGGCAAGTTGGGTGAAGTGCCTTGCCCAAGGACACAACGTCATTTGGCTCAGCCGGGAATCGAACTGGCGACCTTCAGATTACCAGCCCAATTCCCTCACCGCTCAGCCACCTGACTCCCATGGTTCTGATGTGCCAGCACCTAACCCACGCTGGTGAAGAGCTGTCCATGGTGCTGACTTGGTTGGCACAACTCAAACAAACCAAGTTACCACATACACAAAATAAGGTACAACACTACAAGAACTACTGTCTCCAGAACAACAGGCTTCTTATCAAACAGCACATGCGTTTGATTTCTTGTGTTCTTGTGTTGACACATTCTCAATGCACAAACCCATGCCGTGCTGTGAAATATAGTCCACCACAGTGTCGTATTATGGTAATAAGTTTGAGTGGGGTGTCATTATGCATAATGATGTCTGTAATGTGCAGTTGATGCATTCAAAATCAGATAGGGTCTTATCTGAGGACAATGACTTTGTGCTTTTTCCAACAGCAGAGACGGAAGTATAGAGGACAGAAACCATGTGGTCGCCTGCTTATCTTTGCTGAGGGGAAGGCGCTTCATAATTGCATTCTGTCTAGAGTCTAGACGGTATTACCTTTGGAACATAGCCATGAGGGGCATACAGTGTATGAGTCTCACCCTCCTCTGCCACATCTTTCCAGAGCTCATTTTCTCTCTCTCTCTCTCTCTCTCTCTCTCTCTCTCTCTCTCTCTCTCTCTCTCTCTCTCTCTCTCTCTCTTTTCTCTTTCTCTCTCTCTCTCTCTCTCTCTCTCTGTCTCGGTCTGTCTCTCTCTCTCTCTCTCTCCTTTCTCTCCTCTCTCCCTCTCTCACACACGGGTTTTGAAATAGGTCAAGTTCAGCTAAATGAGTTGATGTTGACAAATGACTTGTGCCGTGTAATATCTTTTTGAAAGACCGCTTTTGGCAAAACGAGAAATGTACTTTTTGTCCGTTCTTGCTTCCCGTAGGAGGGGGATGTGTTGCTTAGAGACGATGGTGACTGTTTGTGCGCATCTGGTGCGCATAGATGGTAACGGAAGATGGAGAAGTATGAAAAAATCAAAGTTGTTGGAAGAGGCGCTTTTGGGTAAACCAAAAGTTTCACACTTTTCACTTAGGACATGATCTCTAAATATTATTGCACGGCAGTCACTGGATAGCCAATTGTGTTTGAATTTTGGATTGTCGTCACGAACGTAAACGTTTAGCCGCATCGACTAACTTTCCTCTAGAATAATTTGTTTGCAAGCTGGTTCATAGTTTGTTGTAGAAAGTAGCCTACCGTCCCTGATAGCTACAGAGCGCACCATTCTCAAGCTCGAGATTATTACAATTGCTCCAGTTGCGCATTCTACTCATACTTAAAAATTATGATGACCGATATTGCAGGCTCATGCGCAAGAGTAGGCCTACGGAATGTTGTAGTCAGCGCTAATAACTGTACTGAACTCTTGTTCCGTAAAGACTTGGTTAAAGTTCGATAAATCGGATTCTACACTGAGTACAGATGTGAAGAACACATTACAATATTACGTACTGCATGGCACGTCTCATTCATATATTAAAACATAAAAAATATACGAATTGTTTCACAAACTTTGTGTGGGATGGTGCTTACCTACTTCCACATACCCACCCAGTGGCAACATCAGACTGTCTCAACCTTCCCCGTCTTCTGTGACAGTATAGTGCACCTCTGTCGGCGGAGGAATGACGGGGCCTTTGTCATCCTGAAGGAGATCCCCGTGGAGCAGATGTCTCGTGATGAGCGCCTCGCGGCCCAGAATGAGTGCCAAGTGTTGAAGTTGCTCAACCATCCAAACATCATAGAGTACTATGAGAACTTCCTGGAAGACAAGGCACTCATGATTGCTATGGAGTATGCTCCAGGTATTCAGCTATCCTATTACATTGCATTATCCTATTGTTCATTATGCAACATGCTTTCTCATTGCTGCTTATATGCAGTGACATAGGGCTTCACTAGCTGTTGTATCTCATTCCAATCCCTCAGGGACACAAAACCTTTTGTTTGCTTGTGTTGGAAATTCCCAGTTGGAACTCACAGTGTTGCCGACTGTCACGCTATCCGGTGTGACAGTAGCGCTGCTGGTCTCGGTGTCAGGCTGAGATGATAGTAGTCATTGAGTTGAGTGCATGTATCTCCAGGCTAAATCTCATGCTAGCCATTGTGTCAAAGCATGATCTCCTAATATCTCTTTGTCTACCGAAAATCAGTTCCTATGGGAGAGCTTCAGAACCGGTGTGATAATGTGTGTGTGTGATACTGTATAAGGTATATACTGTGTAAGGTGTGACACTGTGTGTGATACTGAATAAGGTATGATGCTGTGTGTGTGATATAAGAACCCATCAATGTTTTTCTGTGGTGTTTCCGTTTCCATGGTGTAGGTGGAACGTTGGCGGACTACATTCAGAAGCGCTGCAACTCTCTCCTGGACGAGGACACCATCCTACACTTCTTTGTGCAGATTGTCCTGGCCCTCTACCACGTGCACAACAAGCTTATCCTGCACAGGGACCTGAAGACCCAAAACATACTGCTCGACAAGCACCAGATGATCGTTAAAATCGGAGACTTTGGAATATCTAAAATACTCGTCAGCAAGAGCAAAGCATACACTGTAAGGGCACAACCGAGTGGTCGAAAACGGACTCTCCGCTGGCCGCTAATACCGATACAAAATCATAAAGAAGCCTTTTGTCTGTTCTTTGTTCTGTCCAGGTGGTAGGGACTCCATGCTACATCTCCCCTGAGTTGTGCGAAGGGAAACCCTATAACCAGAAGAGCGACATCTGGGCGCTGGGTTGTGTGCTCTATGAGTTAGCCAGTCTCAAGAGAGCCTTCGAGGCCGCTGTACGTGAAAAACATTCCCTACTACAAAGAGAAATTAAGTCTTAATTTCATGGACGGTGTTTAATAGTGAATGGTTTTTACTTGAGCCTTTGAAGCTCTTATCTGTTTATCTCTGTGAAAAATGGATTCTTCGTTTTGGTAGATTAAGGGGAGGCTAACTGACCTCAAGCATAAAACCCATTTTAGAAATCACACGTTTTCCAAAGTTTACATCGACTCTTCTTTTGTCTTCCAGAACCTCCCGGCTTTAGTCCTGAAGATCATGAGCGGTACCTTTGCTCCGATCTCCGACCGCTATAGCCCAGAGCTGCGTCATCTCATCCTCAACATGCTCAATCTGGACCCGTCCAAACGGCCACAGCTCAACGAGATCATGGCCCTCCCAATATGCATACGACCACTGCTCAACCTCTACACAGACATTGGCAATGTCAAAATGCGCAGGTATACATTTTTATTTATTTAAGATACATCAATTCACAGTTGTTAATACTCATATCACTAAAACACAGGCATGTTATAGTTTTACTGAAGTCTTAACATTGTTTTTTGGTGTAGGATTGAGAAGCCTCTGTCCAGTGTGCACTCAGGTCCTCATGGTAGAGCAGGAGGGAGACTAACCAACACCAGATCCAGAGGTGAGTCTCAGTTTTCCATCCCTAAAGATGTGACATCATCGACCTTTAAAAACAGACGATTTCTGTATCCCATTCTATGTTGCGTTCTAGATGGACTGATGGGTTTGGGGAAGGTGCACTCCCTGCCATTGTCGTCTGTGTACACGTGGGGCAGTGGGATCTCAGCGCCTCTGCGGCTACCCATGCTGAACACAGAGGTCCTGCAGGTGTCCCTGGGGCGGACCCAGAAGATGGGGGTCACCAAGTCAGGCCGACTCATCACCTGGGAGGTCTGCGTCTTTACCTGTCTGTCTTTCTGACTGCCTGTCTGCTTGCCTGTCTGTCTTTCTGACTGCCTGTCTGTCTGTCTTTCTGACCGTCTTTCTAACTGCCTGCCTGTCTGTCTTTCTGACTGCCTGTCTGTATTTCTGACTGTCTGTCTGTCTTTCTGACTGCCTGTCTGTCTGTCTGTCTGCCTGTGTGTCTTCCTTTCTAAATATAGCTAGTTTTCTTGATTATATCTTCACAGAAAATCCTGCACCTTGTACAATTATTCTTTGTTCATTTGAAATGATTCCATGTAAGAAGGGGGTTTGGTTTGGGGTTTGGTTTGAATAATGGTAACATCTTGATCTTTCTCAGGAGGGGCTTTCCCGTCTTCGAGCCAGATGTTCTGATGTTCTGATCTGATGTTCTGTTGTTCTGATGTTCTGATCTGATGTTCTGTTGTTCTGTTGCTCTGTTGTTCTGTTGTTCTGATGTTCTGTTGCTCTGTTGTTCTGATGTTCTGTTGTTCTGATGTTCTGATGTTCTGTTGTTTTGATGTTCTGTTGTTCTGTTGTTCTGATGTTCTGTTGCCCTGATGCTCTGATGTTCTGTTGTTCTGATGTTCTGTTGCCCTGATGCTCTGATGTTCTGTTGTTCTGTTGTTCTGATGTTCTGTTGCTCTGTTGTTCTGTTGCTCTGTTGTTCTGTTGTTCTGTTGCCCTGATGCTCTGATGTTCTGTTGTTCTGATGTTCTGTTGCTCTGATGTTCTGTTGTTCTGATGTTCTGTTGCTCTGATGCTCTGTTGTTCTGTTGTTCTGATGTTCTGTGACTAGGCTCCATCAGTGGGGTCAGGGGAGTCCTGCCTGCCCGGTGCTGTGGAGCAGCTGCAGACCCAGTTCATCTCTCGTTTCCTGGAGGGTCAGTCTGGTGTCACCATCAAGTCTGTGTCCTGCGGAGATCTCTTCACCACATGTATGACAGGTAGGTGCCACCTCAGGGAGCTGTCGGAGACCCGGCGTTGCTGTAAGGTCAGCCTAATTATGGGGTTTCGATGGTTGTTTTTGACTCACCTACTGCTCTACACTGCCACCTATAAAACACCAGAACAGTATCTGTCTTTGTGGATGTAATGGCCTCCTCTCCTACACTAGTGTAACAAACCCATTAATCTGTGTTTGTCTTCCCTGTTAAACCTGTTTTCTGTGATGCTGGCAAGGCATTACTTAAGATGCTCAAACGATGAAGACACACCACAATGTCACCATGACGTAGCTGCCATTAGTCTGACACCACATGCAGATAGCACAGAAATAAAGGAGCTTCTCTTTAACATAGTGAGAAAGTCTGTCTACAACCCAGTCCAGCTCATATTTGTGCCATATTCATCGAATCTGTTAATTGTCTATTTGCAGATCGAGGCATTATTATGACGTTCGGAAGTGGAAGCAATGGATGTCTCGGCCATGGGAATTTTAATGATGTCACACAGGTGCATGTCTTTTTCATCTAAGGAGTTGGATCCCTCTTCATTGATAGGAGTGACTATTACTCACTTTGGCGACCAAAGCACTATTGAATATGTTATAATCCATTAATCCAAGGCTATTAATAGAGGAGATCAGTGTTGTGAAGCCTGGTGATGTTGTTGTGTTCAGCCCAAGATCGTGGAGGCCTTGCTGGGGTATGAGCTGATGCAGGTGTGGTGTGGGGCCTCCCATGTTCTGGCCGTGACCAATGAGAGAGAGGTATTCTCCTGGGGAAGAGGAGACAATGGTAAATGAACGACGAGTATTTTCTCTCTTCTCGGGTTCCTCACTGTTGTCATGATATGTGACAGCAATTCCGGAGAGACATTTCAGCCTCTCGGTTGGATGTCTGGTGGGCCATGGGGGGGTTCAGATGGATTAGTGGTTAGGGAATCGGGCTAGTAATTAGAAGGTTGCCGGTTCAATTCCCGGCTGTGCAAAATGACATTGTGTCCTTGGGCAAGGCACTTCACTCTACATGCCTCGCGGGGGGGAATGTCCCTGTACTTACTGTAAGTTGCTCTGGATAAGAGCGTCTGCTAAAATGACTAAATGTAAAATGGGTCCTCTGTGACAGGTCGCCTTGGGCTCGGCACCCAGGACTCCCACAACTCTCCCCAGCAAGTGTGTGTGCCTGCTGAGTTTGAGGCCCACAAGGTGCTTTGTGGGGTAGACTGTTCCATGATTATCAGCGCCCAACACGACATTCTGGCCTGTGGCAGCAACAGGTACCATTTATAAGTACATCCTTAAAACAACCTTATCTGGCATCGACAAAGTGTCTGTTTTGGACGTAGTCTACACTGGCAGTGAGTTTTACAATCTAAATGTATTTATGTTCTCTGCCTAAGCATTGACTTGTCTTTTCATCAGTTTAGAGGGTAATTAACACTCTTATTTACAGAAAGTGTGGTGAAACTGCACGTCTGTGCACCCTAAAGAGACAATAAATATTGCATGTGACAATCTACAGAGCTTAACTTGCACTCAGGTAAACAACACTACTCAACATCTCCTGTTCTAATATGCTGCCTAGCCTCGCTTTTCTCTGACATACTTAGTTGAGTCAGTGTTTGGATTTATGGAGGCGGTTAGCATTATCTTCCAGGCCCAGATCCAGTGAGGCAGCATTCTCTCACGATGACAAACTCTCTCTGTCGTTGTCAACCCATCACTCAGCGGTGCTGTGGGCAGGATACAAAGCTCTGTATCCTGGGCGGGGGGGGGGGGGGGGGGGGGAGGGTGAGAGAGGAATGAACACACGAAGGCTTAGAGCTGAGGGGAAACTTAAATACCTGTGGTCAGGACTTCTTCCTGTTGCCCCACACACTCTACAGCGTGTTTGCGGTATCTTGAACATTTCTTGCTCTCAGAACAACTCCCCTTGACTTGTTCGGGACTGTGGTTTACCACAACGTATCTATGAGGAATCAGCATTTCCCACATTGTCCTTTGACTTACCACTGTTACACTAGAAAAAGTGTTGTGATACAGTTGTTACATTGTTCATGAACAGTGTAGAAAATGAAATGCAGGCTGTTCCGATTCCAGTGGGCTACATTAAGTATGTTGTGTTTGTTGTTAGGTTCAATAAACTTGGATTGGACAAGATCACGGCCAGTGATGAGCCAGCTTCCTCTGACCAAGTAGAGGAGATCCACTCCTTCACCGCAGTCCAGTCAGCTCCCCTGAACGTGGAGAAGATCGCTTACATCGACATCGGAACCGCCCACTCTGTCGCTGTCACAGGTACATTTATTTTCCTAATCTCTCGTTTTGTGCCTGTCTGTCAGGCCACCGTTCACCGAGATTCCAATCATGGTTTCAGTTTCTAATAAGAGACTAATAATCTCTGTAAAATGATCTACCCTGTCTGTCAATTCTGACTGTTACACAATCGAGCACACACAGAACAATGCTCTTCATTCACTGGTTGGGCGTCATGGCGTCCTGTCCCGGTGTGTCCAGATAGGGGGCAGTGTTTCACCTTTGGCAGTAACCAACATGGTCAGCTGGGCTGTAGCTCTCGCCGTGCTAGCCGCGTGCCCTATCCCATACCAGGACTGCAGCGCATCGCCATGGCAGCCTGCGGCGATGCCTTCACGTTAGCCATCGGAACAGGTGAGAGAACGGCAACCAAAGTGTTAATTAAAACTCCAACAGATGGACATGAGAAAGAGATGTACGTGCAAAGGGATGACTGAGACAATGAAAAATGAGACAATAAAAGTCAAACGTGTCAAAGATCAGCTTAACCCCTGTTGGGAGATAGCAGGCAGCCACCTCTGTGGAGCTTCATTGTTTAGGGCTGGCTTTGTTCAGCTTGGTGGGGATGAAGCTAGTATGGCGCCTGGGTAGGACTAAGGCCATCAGTTTAAGAACTGTGTGGATTAATGACTCGTTGGTGCAGGGAGGTATTGGTAACTGTGTTGACCTGTGTTGACCTGTGTCCTTCTGGCAGAGGGGGAGGTGTACACCTGGGGAAAGGGGGCCCGCGGCCGTCTTGGAAGGAAAGAAGAGGATTCTGGGATACCGAAGCCGGTGCAGCTCGATGAGAGCCACCCTTTCACGGTGACATCGGTGGCCTGTTGTCATGGCAACACTCTGCTGGCGGTGAAACGTAATATTTTAGCCATTACCTTTTGTTAACAGCTGCTGTGAAATTGCTGTGTGTGCTGTATGTGTGGTGAAATATAACAGCAGTCACTAATCCATGAAGCGAAGTGTAAGATCCCCTTTGATGATGCTTACATAGATGTTTCCCTGTGTAGGATAAAGAGTCTGAAAGAGGGCATTTGTACAAAAAGGCAGATAATTAACCCTACAATGCAGATTTATTTGTAGCTTTCCCCTACCCAGTCAATTCAGAAGTGACCAAGTCTCAGCCTCATTGTATCTTTCATAGCCTGAGGGTTGTCTGCTAACAGCAGCTAATTAACTGGGGATGAGGCAATCTGTTGTTCTTGGCTCTCTCCAGGCAATGAAATGAACAAGAAAAGAGCCCCTTGTCTTCTTTTTTTCTTCTTTCGTTGCGTACCGGAGCGTTCTCTGTGAGCCTCTAACCAACAAACGTCTGACTCTCATGTCTCAGACGCACACACGCTCTTCATCTACCTTTCCCAGGTCGTAGTTGACTCTGACAGTCATCTTACTTGTTTGATATCAATCTGGGATTGCCTGAATGCCGTGCGTGGGTCAACATAGAGGCTCCTGAGCAGTGTTCTCCTAGTGTAACGAGAGGAGGCACATTTCAGACAGTGATTAAAGTATTTTTCTAAACGGCAGCGTTACTACTCTGCTTTACTACGATATCTATTGAACGGATGGTTGGATTAAAGCCCCGCCCTGCACCGCCCTACCGACCGCATCATTTGAAATAGATGCAGATTTAGTAAAGATTAAATTGCAAGACAATCTTATCAGTATGGGAGATATCTGTAATCCTTGGAAGGGACCCAGTTATGCCACTGTTTCAGAGTACTGATGACCTGCACCATGTGACCTGAGAAACATAATGTCTGCCTTCCTCCAGTGAGGTCATTTAATCTGTACTAGATGAAAGCTTTGGTTGAATATGATATTCCCTGGGATGAGTGCATTAGTCCTGACAGGCCTAATCTGTGAACGGTAAACCCCGTAGTCTGGACTCATTAAATACAGTTGTGGATTTGATGTAATCCATAAAATAGTGTAGATGGATATTGAATGTCAGCCACTTCCATGTCATTTTTATTCCGAGCTTGCTTTGGTGCTGCTGTAAGTGATATGTTGATACATAATCTGATTACCTGTCTCTCTCTTTTTCAGCCTTACTAGAGGAGCCTAGATGACAGTGTCCCTCTCCTCCCCCCCCCCGACCCCTTCATGGGTGTCACATGAGACGACACAGTGTTGCCAGGTGAAGGACAGCTTCCTCTGAACAACCTCTCTCAGTGGCTCATCTACACAGCAGTTGAAGGATTCCTCCTCAGTCCACAGCACATCCACCTGAATTCGAGTTACTCTATCATCTCCCCAAGCATGTTTCCAACGATTAAAGCAGTTATCTGGAAATGGAACAGAGGTACAAAGGAAATGTACAGAGGTCTTATTTGTTCAATGTCAGAACTCACAATTTCTTCAAGTTTTCAGAACTGCTGGATATTTCAAGTAATTCAACTGCAATCAGATTTGCAGGAATTCATTTGGAAGCTGTCATGTGCCAACACGTTGTCCTTTCTTACAAGCAAGGTTAGCATGGTAAAAGAAAAAAACATCTATAAGGAAGTAAGACTGGTTTGGTAGCTAGTGACCCAGCACTGAAGGAGACAAAACAATGTGTTGAAAACTAGTTTTTATGACTGACACGTTATGCAGAGTGCAAATTATACAATGACAATCGGGAGGGTCTCCAGGGTGTAAAGTAATATTTACAATTACAGGTAAGAACGATATATAAATGTATGGACCCTCGGGGGTAAAATCCCCCCAGCCCCCCCCCCCGCCCCAGCCCCCCCCCCCCCCAGCCCCCAGCCCAAGCCTCCCCCCTCCAGCCCCAGCCTCCCCCCTCCAGCCCCCCGTAATTGGATCCTTGACCCGAAAGCCTGGCCCTCAGAACCCTACGAAAATAATCTACAATAATAAAGAATATACTTATTCAATATTACAAATATTAATTATAAGTAGCAACATAAATGCCCATTGTAATTACTGCTTGTATTATATAATCATTCTACAGTCATTGCTATTTTTCTATGTGTTTTGTAGGATCATTTGAAACGGTATTGCTTGTGCTCATTTGTAAGTATTGCAAGTATCGTATTTCTTGTTCCCAAGCCTCGCTGCTTTTGTGTGATGATGTAATGTTGTGGCAATGAGTTAGCTGAGGATTCAGTGAATGTAGAGACTCGTTTTGGTTATCAGAGAGCACTTTTCTATCCAGGTCTCAACCCAACTGTCGAAGCCTCCTCATTTGCCGATAGATATATTTGTTTTGACTGTTAAATAGTCCAGTTTATTTGTAAATCTTTGCATGTCATCTGACTTCTTTGTTTGGTTCAAACCGTTGTCGCCACTAGAGGGCGCCTGCCTCTAATTGTAGATCATGTGTCCAAGATCCATGTAGTCAATTAATCTATGGATTTAATTGTAAAAAAAAAAAAAAAGATCAGGTATAAGATGTTTAATTACGTATAAAACCCCATTACAACCATGAATATTGTTTGTCAGAGTTTGGGATTTTTCCAGAGTTTATTTGCTTACGTCCTTGATTGTTTAAAATATCCCCTTGTCGCATGAAAGCTAAATAACAGACACCTAATAAATCAAAGAAAACATATATGCAGATGTATTTGTCGTGATATTGACCCAGGGCAGAAAGAGGCATACGGAAGAGTATGGTATTTCACATTTGACTCCTCCTGCAAGCAGTAGGCGGGGTTATAGATATACCTAAACAGATGGGATGAAAGCATTGTCTGCTGCCTGTCAGTCGTGCTAGTACTGAGCAGAGGGAACCAGAACTTAAGACAAAATATCACCGTATTTGGCTAGACCTAAGAAATAGGGGATTGTCGATCATTTCTGTCGTCTGTTAATATTTGTCACAACGGTTGGACAGTCGAAGCTTCCTTTTGTTTCCATGCACTCAGTCACCCGGACGAAGAGAAGAAGCTGAATACGGTCAAAACCCTAGTCTCGCCGATCGGTAGCAGAACGAACATGAAGAGCAGAGCGTCGCGCTGAGGGCGGCCATCAACATCCGTAGTAGTGCATTATCATACCCTACATTGAAAACACGGACATTGAGTAAAGACACATTTACCTGTATCTTACACCTGCGGATCAAGCAGCAATGCCGGGGTTTGATTACAAGTTTCTGGAGAAACCGAAGAGACGCTTTCAATGTCCCTTGTGCAGTAAAGCAATGCGCGAGCCTGTTCAAGTCTCTACCTGTGGCCACCGATTTTGTGACACATGTCTGCAAGAATTTTTAAGGTAAGACGATTGTTTGTGAAAAAAACAGATAAGCGGGGTGATTAAACATGCAGGTAAACGGACTCACTGATGAATGACAGAGAGGTAAAACAGCCGGTGGAGGATGACAGAAACTGCAATACATCCATGACCAGTTTCGGTTAGACAACAATAAATAGAGTATCTGTAGGTAGGTGTGCCCTTTACCCTTGCAGGTTAATCAACAGACAGGAAACACGAAAAATGCAGTTATGGTTTCATTATCACATATTTGAACTTAGCAAAATATAAGTTTAGTTTTTCTCCTTTGACTGATACTGTTATAGACTCCCTGGTTTAATCTAATATCAAATCAAGTTCATGAACCAGTCATCATAGGCACCTTTGTTATGTTCCTCATATGTAAATCCATATAGATTTTCCATAATTAAATTCAAATTGACCCAACGGGCAAACAAACATCTCTTAGTAGGCTATGGCACAGGAACTATCTTAAACAACCGTCTTTGATCTTGAGACTTCCTGTGTAAACATTGAAGGTCTAAGAAACCAAGATTAAACCGTTAATGTTTGTTAACTGTGATGAAATTCCTAACTTGTCCTGATCTGATCGTGTAGATCTAAAAAGTTCTCATCAGTCTGGTTGTGATAATTTGAAGTTTTAGTGCCTTGATTTTCCAGACATTAGCATCACATGCAAACAATTATCTCAATGTGCAGTCCAGGGTAGCCCAAGATGCAACAACTGTGTGTGCTTGCCTTTGTGCTTGTTCCCGTATATGAATATGCCCAGGGTATGTACTTACTGTACACATGTGTGTGCATGCATGCGTGTTAACGTGTGTGTGTTTTCACCCAGGCAGAGGGGACCCACTCCCCCTGCCCTGTCTGTGTTCTTGCCCTAAGGCTGTGTGCCTGGGTTTTGGGTCAAGGGGAGGGAGGGTAACAGAGGCATTGGGACTGCCTCGGAGGGGGGAATAAAGCAATCCCTCCGTTGGAATGAGGGCTCCAGGGTGCTGAAAGGAGAGGGGACCTTTCACTTAGAGGCTGTGTTCCTCAGACAGTCATATGTGAGGCTCTTCAGCCTCCCCCATCATCACTCCAGCCCCTGGTCTGCCCTGTTAACAATTCTCCCAAGGCTTATTAGACCTTGCTTGTGGTGTAGGAGGAGGTGTAAAGAAATCACTTAGATCGTCGTACCCTTTCGCCATAACCTGGGAAGAAAATGTATTTTGTGCATCCGCTTGACAAGACGATGGGCAGCCTGTTTGTTTAGTTTAAAGATGTTTCAGTTTGTCTTCACTTTCACTCACCAGAGATGACCAGAAGTGGACTCTGCCTTCACACATAGTTGTCTTATCTTCTCCTCCACACCGATTTAGGCAATGCAGGAAAGGCTCTTCCAGTTGCTCACTGTAAACCTGTCTGAAGTTGATGGTCTGGTCCAGGCAGATAAGTGCTCCTCTGACATACAGCCAGCTTTACATTATACAGAAAGAGAGTTTTTGCTTCGTTCAACCTTTTGGTTCCATATCCAAGAAAAGTTGATATGCACTCAAAGCAAACAAGTAATATTGTAGCCTAAATGCTTAATTAATTTAAGGCCCTAGATTAGACACTGTAATGAGCTCTGGAATGGTCAAAATTGACCCGAATGTTCTGAGCTTCCAAAGGAGTCAGTACGGGCAGTCTGAGACGAGGGGCGAATGAGGAAGACAATTTCTGATTGATGACTAGGCGGGAGTGTTTTGTCCAACTTACCTCAGAGCTTCCTGTCTGGGGTTTTATTTCCAGTGAAGAGTGAATGAGCCGCTGATCCTGAACATCCCACTCATGGCTTCTTCTTCTTTGTGATACTGAGTGTTCAATGAGAGTGCTCTCTGTTGGGGAGGAAAATAATATGCTTGGGTTTCGGAGAGGTCACGTCTAAGCTACAGTAACTTGGAACCAAAAAAACTGGTTTATGAGTCAGGTGGGTTTAAAAGACCTTTTTCAAAACCAGACAATGTTAAAGGCAGCAAATCTATTTTGGAGATATAGTATGGTTAATGTTCCTCTCTTTTACATTTGACTTTGGATTGTAATGCATTTGACAATTGTCTGTGTAGGATGTTATGGTTGATATACTATTAAACACTGTCTATAGACAACTATACACCTGTGCTGTATACCGGCAGTGTATTGGCAGATTATTTGGGCCATTTGGCATAATCCCCTCCATTAATTACACCCATAAGTGGAAAGTAGTTAATTGATCAACCCAGTAATAGCCTCTTTACTAGCAAAGTTCACTGAGTGCATTTCCATTGTCTTAATTAATGAATAATGCCAACAGAGGGTGTTGACATTGAAGTCTGCCTAAATGAGCATGGATGATTCTGAGCAGTGTGTGTCAAAGCTAAAGGAGTTTAATTGAGACTTGTAGACATTGTGTAACAGTGTAGTTCCTTTACCACGACAGGTTGTGTTAGTGCCAGCCCAGACTTGCCATCCTCTTCTTCCTCTGACAGCTTCAACAGGGTCTTCAGGACCTAACTGCACTTACCACAATCTGCCTCCTGGCTCAAAATCTAACCACATTTCAGAAGTATGAATCTGCTAATGTATGTGGGTTTTTCTTATGAACTGTTTCTGTGTGCATTTTCCCAACTGTGGAACAAACAACGTTTCAGTTGACAGTTGGACTTCAGTGATTTGCAGAGTCATGCAATTGTTATGAAAAGGACCGGAGAAGCAGCCAGTCTGTTTGCATGTTAGCATGTGATGCTAATGGGCTGCGTTTCCGCATCGGGGGGGGGGGGAGGAATGTATACAACAGTAGGCCCGGAGGCTCACCCAGAGTCATGGGACACAGAGACCTACCCAGCAGCTTATCTCTCCTGCTATCTACTCTGACTCACATTCCTCAGCAAGGCAAGCTGCTTGGGCAAACCTCGGGCAATTCATTCCTGGCCTTGTCAGCAAAAAGAGAACAAAATGATTATTGAGAAGTGTGATTCAGGGCTGGAGATGACTGAAGCCATGGCTGTGCGCTCCACATGCTAGACTTCATACAGTGATCCATCCAGGCTTAGTGTCTGTGAGCCAAAGCCGTGTCACACATGCTAGTGTGTCGTCTCCGTGGGAATCCAGGGCTGTTGCCTGGTCTTGACATGGCTGTAATTGGTTGGTTCTGCTCCCTAACTTCTTCCTGGGTCTCAACACTGAGCCACTTTAACTTCTGTCTTACTCGGGTGTCTTGCAGAGCTTAGATTCTAATACGGGAATCAGCCATGGGTTGATTATTATTATTCCTCCCCGTAGGCCGGGAAATGGAGAGATATGTGTTGGAGTGTTTTGGGAGGGATGATGATTAATTTGACGTTGACACACTTTCTATGAGTTTTGCTGATGCAGGTCTGTGGAAGGCTCCCACACACAGAAAGAGGAGAACACTGAGGGCCCTCTAAACCTCCATCACAGGCATCCTCACAGCCCTCCTTCCACCTCCTCCTCTCCCTTTTTTCCACTGTTTGGAAAAGAGAGTGGTTCTTCAACGAGTCCACAAAGACCTTATTGCGAAGCGGGGATGAGTTCGGAGGAAAGAGAAAAAAAAGGGAATGATTGATGTGGTTTCCCGACGACAGAGAGATAGAGAGAGGTTGTCTCAGGAAACTGGGTTAGTGACATTTCTCTTCATTAAAGGCAGATGAATAGACTTTGTCCTCTGTGTGTTTAATTGATTATGGGATGCAGAATGGAGGCTTTTTGACTGGTCAGCTAGCGAGTGTCTCTTTAAGGAGTGAATGAGATCCGGTAGTACTGGTGCCCAGTGCTGTGTGTCAGCCAGGCACACTCTGGCAGCTGGGCCTTTGTGCGTGTGTGTGTGCGTGTGTGTGTGTGCGTGTACGTGTAGGTCCTCAGTGCCAAGGGTTGTAGATGAATAGCTGTCTGTACATCCGCTCTCCCATCCCCTTGGTTCCACACAGAGCCCTCACAGTCCCCAACAGGTGTCCTGAGGCATTCATGCTGCACCTGATCCTGGGAGGAGGAAGAAAACCAGGAAGGATGTTTCCCCCTCCATCCTTTCCCCCCCCCATGACTGACTTCAAGGAACGTCAGGAGGGTGTGTGCGTGTGGGAGGGCGGAGGGGGGGGGGGGGGGGGGGGGGTGCAGGTCAGTCAGCGTAGTGAAAGCCCCAGGCCCCTGGCCTTCGCCTTGGGTGGTGGAGGGCCTCACAGACTTGGGCTACGAGGCTAAAGTGAACTACTGGGACAGAGCTGGAAACAGCCTAGAATCACTGAGGCGGAAACGGAGAGGAGAGGCAATTTAGAGAGACGGTTACAACAAAAAGGAACTGAGGCCCTGTTGAATTTGCTCAGAACCAGTCCTACTAATAATACCTATAGTGTTTCTCCAAGTACCATATTAACAGCATATATCTTTGTGTATAGGCCTGGATTTTCAACCCCAAAGAGCCTTAGTAGACAACACTGATAATTGTGTTCCAGGTGAACATTGACCTTTCCTCACACGTGCGCAGACTTTGAACCAGGCCCCATTGTGTGTCAGTTCACTGCTCCCTGAGCTCTGTCGTCAGCCGTTAAACCTGACCTGCCAAAACACAGCACCTGGCCAAGTACAAATAACCCTCTTCAAACAGAACTACAGGTGCAGAATGACAACTGTGTCCAGCTTATCCGTCTATTCAACGGACAGAGTGGCTTTTATGACATCTAGAGGGGATATTAAAGACCCTTGTCTATACACTGGGACACTTTTTAGATCTTCACATCGTTAAATTGTTTTTCCAAAAGATAAACAGCTTTTTTTTTTATGCAACAAACTGCAGTTGAATACACAGAGTTGTTTTTTTGACAGCCTACCAGAAACTAGACAACCTCTATGGAATTTCTATTGCCTCGATAACAGGTTTCTGTTTTGTCCATCAAACACAGTTTACAATGGTGTATTTGAGCCTTGTCAGCATTTCTGTAAGTACCTGTGTGCATATGTGGGTTCAGGGTTGGCGTGTCTAAACCTTCCGGAGATTATAAATGTTTAGGTTTCACAAGACATGATAAATGTGCTGAAACCAGAGAAGACACACATCAGTTCAACTTATATTGCACACTTATTCATGTTCAGGATGAAGACAATCTCTTGTTTGTTAAGCAATCCCCCAAAAGAACCCACATCCTACAGACGGGGGGGAGGATGAGAGCCAGGTCTGCAGGATGATGTCATTGCAAGGGCCCCTCAGGAGGAAGCTAAGGGCCTCCAGAGGTCCAGCTGTGTGAGATGACATCTCTGAGAGAAAGTCTTCTGACAGTTTTAGACAGCTGCAGAGCTCCCACATTAGGATGGGTCAGCCATGTAGAAATATTGTGAAGCTGTGCGTGTGTGTGTGTGTGTGTGTGTGTGTGTGTGTGTGAGATTTGAGCATGGTTCATTAAGTCTTAAGTGTTCCGGATAAAGAATGATCCGAATATCTTGAGCTTTAAGGTATTTGTGCTAATTGCAAGCATTTCAAGACGATGTGCGTGAAAGTGCCTACATACTGTGGTGAAATTCACACTTCTTAAAAAAGCAGAGCACTTAAAATTCCTCGCTAGATTTTCTCCCCCATTGAAAAGTCTAGCCTCGTCTAATGCCCAGGTCACATTCCAGCGCTGATGCCCTCTCCCTCTCCATATCAGTTCAGAACGCCATTGTATCTGTCGCACAAAAGGAGAGTTTGCAAACAAAAAGTGCACGAAGCAGCCTAGACCATGTTTGAGACATGTCCCGGCTTGTCCACGACTATAGGAGGTCCTATTGAACCGGGTCTCCCAGCCTGACGAGCCAAACAAGAGCAGGGGAAGCATTCCAGCTCTGCAGTGGAGCACCTTGCCATTCACATGGGCAGCAGGCGAGGGCCGGGCTGCCTAAGCCTAACCCTATCGCTGGAGCCCTGCCAGTTGGCCCAAAGCCTCCTGCATGGCTGGCCAGTGCGTACATGCACATGGGTATGCATGTTATGTGGAAGAACTTCAGATAACACCGTGTTCAAGTCCTCTCGGCCTAGTCTGTTGCCTCAACAACAGGTATAATCTGCAGCCACCCCTCCATAGCAGACTCTGTGTCTTCATTCAGTAAGAATATATTATTATATAGCTAATCGCATGTCTTCCTGGTGTCTGACTCACTCCTTAACTGCCATTAGCGGGACAGTCATCATCTCCGAGGCCGGACATTTTACGGTTGCGCGTTTAATTGAGTGTTAACAAACAATGTAGGGTTGAGGAAGGAGATTTAAGGATTGTGAGAAGCGAGGGAAGCTGCCAGAGAGGGTGTGGAGGGTGGGGCAGATTACAGTAACGGCTGATTCAAGGTCCTGGTGCGGACATGGTGGGTATAGAGGGCCAGGGTACGCACTGAGCTCAGCTGTTTGAGACCGTCGCTCTCCTCAGCTCGCCCGCATCTGTGCCCTGCTCCCTGTCGTGCCAATCGACTTCCCCCAATCTGTCTCTGCACAGGTCACTGCACTGAGCACAAACATGCTTCGTGCATGCACACACACACGCATGCACACACACACGTATGCACACACACGCATGCACACACATATGTTCAGGCTCCCACAGATATTAATCATGTGAATTATTCACATTCCCAAATATTCATGCTCATTCATTTTAATACGGTTTCTCTTATCTAAAGATGGAATAACATAAATATTCCATGGTTTAGAGACGTGCATGGGGTTAATGGCGGGCAGGGTGGGCCACTAAGTGACCAGTGCCTCGTTACTGGGCCGTGGAGCAGGCATGTGAGGAATCTGTGTCTGGGTATTGAATAGAGAGCAGCTGGGCCGAGATGGACAGAGTGGGAGAGGGAAAGCAGGAAGTCAGAGATTGTGTGTGTGTGTGTGTGTGTGTGTGTGTGTTGAGGGTGGAGGGGGAGGGGGTGTCTTGGTCCAGTGAGGCACCTGTCCCAATGAAAGGCTTCTCTATGGATGAGAACAGGTGTTAGCAGAGCAGTTAAGCTCCTCGCTAAAAGTATACACACATACTGCAAATTAAAGTCATTTATTGTTGCGGGGGCCCCCGTCAATGGTAAGATCATTGGCTATTCACTCCGGGTCCTTCCGCTTCACCAAGCTGCTCCGTTTAGAAAAGGACCGGGGGGGGGGGGGCCTCCTTCCTGGCCTCTCCAACCCTCCTCTGCCCCTGGCCTCTAATGCCATCAGGCAGGGTTGTGGTGGTTCAGGCCTTTAACCAACAGCCCAACGACTCTCACCTCCACCGGTTGCACCGTGTGTGTGTGTGTGTGGCATCCTTGCATCTCCCTGGCAGATCAGTTTCAAATGTCCACTGGCCACAAAGCCCCCCCCCCCCCCCCCCCCACACACACACACACACACACACACACACACACACACACACACACACACACACACCTCCTCCTCCCCCTGCACAGACGGTGTATTGATCTGGTGAAAGAGCCAAGTGGAGGAAGTGACACGGCCAAGTGGAGGAAGTGACACGGTTCATGTGTGACCAGCTGCATCGTTCGCTGGGCTCCTTCAGGAGGGGAGAACATTCCAGCAGCACGCCCTGTCCTTTTCACCTTACCATTCATTTCCTATTTCATCCCCTCTCAGTTTGACTTAGACTTATACATATGAATTATACTCTAGCGATTGTTATTCTTTTACTAGATTACTTATGGTGTGGTGATTCGACACTGCCCATCATGGCCAGGATTGTCCTGACCTGAATAAGAGATTTTATATTTCAATGAGCCCATCCTGGTGGTAAAAAAAGTACCTTTCATCAGGACCCTTTTAAATCCACTGATTATCAAGGTTAACCTGATGAAGTGTGACCAGCGACAGACCCAGAGAGACACAGACTGTCCTCGGACTGCAAAGCCCAAGTGGACCTCAGAGGCGTGTATTTGTTGTCAATCCACACGGCTAGCTGTTCTCTTGGTTTCTCCCTCGTCGCTCTCTTTTCTCCTGCTCGTTGTAAACGCCTGTCACATTCATTTCAGTGTCCGTCCGGGCTTCAAAATGCCTGCAACAGGAGGCCTGCTGACCAGGCGTGAGGACACAAAGGAGACCGGATGACGTCAGCGCCTTGCCTGACTTTACAAAGAAAAAGCATCCTCTAACGGAGGAGGTTTAGCTGCGGCTGAGCGCTGGGGGGGGCCAGACGCCTGCGTGCATGGCTGGATGGGGAGGGGGACAAGGAGCAGGGAAGCAGGGAGGAGGAGAACAGGATTGGATTTCCTCATTGGATTTCTTTTCACTTCTCTCTGAAATGCACATGGGCCCCAGACGCGTTGATAAGGAGAACGGGAGCCACAGCATGTCTGGAAACAAGCTCCAGACCTTATCGAGTGTGTGTGTGTGTGTGTGCCAGTGGCTAGACTACAAACCCTTGTCTGTTAACTGCCCTGTATCTTTCACACAAAGAACCACACCTTACCATTACTGTGTTGAAGGGTGGAACGTGGGCTGGAGGGATGTGAAGATCATGGCACACTGATCAGAGTAGACCTGAGCAGCAGTGTAGTGAGCAGCAGGCAAACATAAAGGTTCCAGATTATTTACAGTTATAACTTCTTTTGGGTGAATCTTGGGGTGGAAATCATTGAATGGGGAATCTGTGTGAGGAAGCGATGTAGAAAACAAAAGAAAAAGATTACTTCACACAAACTAACATAGGAAGAAAGTGCCATTAACTAACTGAATATGGGTGAATTTATCGGATACCTGAAGGATATATAGGATTAAACAAGCAACAAGGTGCCAAACTCCTATAAATATAATCACCATATATAGTTTCACTTGGCACTTACTTTCATTTACGCACATATGCACCATGCATCCCCGTGTTCCCAAAACCATGTTCTCTACGTACATCTACAAGAAAAGAAAATGCAGTCTTAACCGGTGCATGAGTGGGATACTTGGTGATTGAGAGAGGAAGTAGGTGTGCACTGGGGTGTGAGAGGAGTGAGTCAGGTGGCTGAGCGGGTAGAGCATCGGGCTAGTAATCTGAAGGTTGCCAGTTCAATTCCCGGTCGGTGCACATGACGTTGTGTCCTTGGGCAAGGCACTTCTTGGGCAAGGCACATCTACTTGCCTCGGGGAGAATGTCCCTGTACATACTGTAAGTCGCTCTGGATAAGAGCGTCTGCTAAATGTAAAATGTAAATGTAGGAGTGAAGGAGTGGGTACCGCACATTGTACCAGTTACCATGGACACAAAAGGCCGGGCCTCTCCAAATTAGTTTCCGTCGGTAAGGTACTCAGCTTAGCCACACTGCAACACATCAGCTTACTGACAAATCAGGAGGGAAGAACTTCTCTCCTGTCATATCAAATGAAATGCAGGTGAGGCATAAATAGTAGATTACGTAATGCTGTTTTGTGCATTACATAATGTCACCGAGGATAGTTCTAGATGAAGGCAACCTTTTTGAAAGCCTTTTGATGGCAAGTCGTGTCGATGAAGCAATCTTAAGTTTTTGCTAAAAAGGCGAGGCGGAAAGTTTGGCCAGTTTTCAGGCAGAGAGGAAGCCGGTGAGTCACGGAGGACGCGTGGTCGTGCACGCGCTCCCTGCCTTCCACTAACGACAGTGACTCATGTGGAGGCAGGTCACACTGTTAGGGATCGGAGAATCTGCAGGGAATCAAATCATTAACTTCACCTCTTAGTGTCCTCTCAGTTCATCACGCCCCTACATGTTCTTCACAGCTCACTGTGTGCAAGATGAAGGGAGCAGATAAACAAGCAGTTTGACTTGCTCGCTAACCGCATCAACCTGACTCATGCCTTGTAAGCTATTTGCTAGCATTAGCATTGTCCCCGTCTTCGTGTCTTGTCTGTAAGATTGAGACATCTTGCTCAAACAGCTCTCTAATTAATAGACAATGCAGCGCATGGGGTGTGATTGTTTTTTTCCACAGATGTTCCCATCGGGAATGAGTGAAATGAAGCCTCCCAAACAACTGCACACATGAAAATAGCATGCACACACTCTGTATCACATGCACGCCAGTGGCGAAAATCTGCTATCAACTTTGGGGGGGACAATTATATGACTTTTTCTCAAGAGCAATTCCTGAGGGGGACACCAAAATTACTGCTTTAACACAACACATTAAAAAAAAAAGCGCCATTGTGTCCATAATCAGCAAAGCGCTTTCATTGCGTATTAGTAATATTATTGAAATTACATAGTTATGTTTACAGGGAACAAATCATGTATTTCCCAGGATGTGGGGGTTATGTCTCCCCTGTCCCCCCCGGGATATCCGCCTATGATGCACTCACTTCCAGCCAGTCAGCTCTGCGCTCCAGGGGCAGGCAGGACTCTCTATGGGCCTCACTGTAGTTAAATCATCAAGGTAGGGCAGCCACACTGCAGTATATTAGCTGTATATCCAAGGTTAAAAGAAAAAAAGACTCTTCTACTCTTTTTAATTCAATAGAACGTTTAAGGTTTGCCGCTTCTCCATTCAGAAGTACCCAGGCAGACTATTGTGTAGCCGGAGAACTGTTGAAGGGGCATGAGTGAAAACGTTTCTAGTGCCCATTGTTGTACCCGGAGCTGACGCAAATACAACCCCACAATAGGCCCTCGTAGACGCGTGAAAGCTTTTGATGGTGATCACGAGTATTCAACATGAAGCCGAAGGCCTGCCGTAGTGAATCAGTCTGTAAAAGCCGAATCACTCAGTAAAAAACATGGCCCTGCCCAACATGGCCGGGTGTGTAGAATGGAAAGCCGACTAAGAATAGCTGATGGCACAGTTTGTAATTTCTCAGCCATGTGCCTTTAGTCAGACTGGAAGCATTATAACTTGTGTGTTTTTCCCTTCCAGACATGATGTGTGGTTGTCAGACGAAGCAAGACGTTAACTAGGACCTGCATGGTTGTGTTAAAGATGTTGACTCTCAGAATTACATAAGGCTGATAGGGTTGCCCTTTAAATCCCTCAAGGCTGGCTTGGTTAACATCAGCAACCTGCCAGCACATAGCACTGTCTGTAAAGGAGGAACAGATGAAGGCTAATCAAAATAGCAGTTGTCCATGAGACGTTATTGGTTGCTGGGATTATCTGGCCAGCCCACCTGCTGCCCTGGAGAGAGGGGAGAGGGAGCGTGGTGCTGGCAAGGTAATCCGTCTTTAGTCACTCGCTCTCTGGATTAGCAATGCTAATGTGGGCCTGGGAGCCTGGCTGCTTGGCATTGTTGTCCACATAATTCTTGACCGCTTCTGTTGTGAGTTGCCTTGCTTTTAAATGACCAGACCCACCACCAGAGAAGTGCGTTAGATTGTGGAAGAAGGATACGTGAATTTTGGCATTTCACCCTAGTTCTTCTTCCTGTTTCTGTGGAAAACACTTGCTTATGATTCATGGCATCCCTGCCAGTTAACCTTAGGAATGAGAGTCACTGTGATGAGTATCAGAGATGTGTGATGAGTGTAGCCCTATCCCATGGGGGATGCTCATCCAAACAGCTGAGCACATCTCTTCCTGTGCGTCAGCAAGATCAAAAATAATGGACTCGCTAAAGAGTGTACTGAACCAACAGAAAGAGTAAATGACTGTAAAATGTGGTCTGTGGTGTCAGTTCACAGGTAAATCAGGACAGGGATCCATGACACATTTTACTTTGGTTTGTGGCTAAATGATCTCGCTCACGTGTTTCATAGGTACTGTAGATCCTTCCAGAAAACCCCAGTGCAAAGACTGGACTAAGTGGCTGGTGATTGATGCTCTGCTGTGATTTCCAGATCTTGTTCTTCAAAGAGAAGCTCCTCTTTTGGCTTCTGGGGAGAGTCGTACGTAGGGATTTTAAAACTCGCACAAAAAAATGGGAGCCAAGAGGAAGATTATGTTCAGGGAATATGTGTGGATGGAGTCGAATCCTTGGCCTGGGGCATATTTATCACTCTCCCTCTCCCCTGTGTGTTATCAATGGGCTTGGTTTATAGCTGTTGACTTAAGGCTTGGTTGAGATTGTATTTCACCAAACACTCATCATGTCATCAAGTAAGGAATGCGCTGCTTTTCTGGGCTCTTTTGCGAGGTGAAGATGTCTTGGTGAAATGCATCTCGTCAGTGGTTACCTCACTTTTGATGACTTGCGACGGCGTAACTAAGCAACTCAACTCTAAAAATAACGATATCGAATCATATATTTGTTCTTTAAGTCTTTCCTAGCTACTGTAGTCTCTCCAAAACCTAGAGCAGCACTTGAACTTTTCAGTGTGCAAGAAGCTGATTGTTCCGGCAGCAGACACTTTAAGCACTAAGGCTTTATCCTCCAGGCAGGGAATTGTATTCATATGTTTCTCTCGGCTCAGGATTAAAATGATCAACCTACACTCATCCATCCGTCAGATATTCTGTCACCGAGTACCTGAGATTAGCCAAGAGCTGGTTAGAGGCTTTCACATACCTCCAGTAAGACTTGAGATTCAGGAGACAACTTTTCTTTTTGAGACTGTGGCGTGCCTGTTAAAGGACAGCAGCAGTGGTTCAAGGAGGGACATGACTGTCTCTCTCGTGCTTTTGGTCGTTTTTTTAATGTTGTCCTGAGCGGTCAACATTGTGGCACTCTCCAGCCCTCTCTGCTCCATGGTGGGGTTCTCCAGGATTAGTGCAGCAGCACTGTATCTCTTCAGAGACAGACGCCAGGGCAGACCCCCTCCCCTTCATTCCCCCTAAAAGCTAAGCTAAAATTAGATCCACCATCTGTAATTAAAACAGCTTTAATTTATGTGTGGGGTAAATGCATTTAGTGCAGACCCTAATTTGAGGCAACTGAAGATCACACATGCTCCCCCCCCCCCCCTCATGTCCAGTGCTTCAGTTAGCCTCCGTGTGTGTGTGTGTGGCAGGGCAGGGTAGTAAAGCAGAGAGGGGGGTGATTTACACATCCAATACCTTGACATCAGCTTTTAGCACCGCAGCGGAGACTGCATGTGTGTCGTCGTAAACCTCCGGATTTTCACCAACCCTGAGTTGGAACCCAAACCCCTTTCCAGATGAAACGGAACCCTATCATCCATTTCATGCCCTCCCCGAGCCCTCATGGGTTCCTCATGAGTTCATGTCAAGTGCTCCGAGGAGCGACGAAGGCTCGGGGGGCTTTTCGTTAGCCCGTCGTCGTTGCTTCTTCTCTGCTGCCGTGGGTGTGAGAGCGGTTGCAGCAGTCATGCATGCAGAGCTCAGCTCCGTGCAGGATTGATGGCCCCGTTCTCTCCACCTCCCCCCTCCCCACCCTAGGTCCAGATCAGCAGGAGTTAATGAAATTGAATTGATTTTTCCTGTACCTCCCAGCATACAGGGTTTAATCCCAGGGATGAAATCGGCTGGACAAATGATCCGAGCATGCATTGCATTTCAATCCATTTGTTTATTTGAGATCCTCTCAAGGCTTGTATGTACAGTGATGCGATGCAGTCTGTGAAAGGATAATAGGATTACTCCACATCCACGTCGTCTTCCACGGGATAGATATTCCTTCAACTCAGTGAAGCAAGTGCATAAACCTGCCTGCTAAACTGTAGATCACCATTCAAGGTCAGGGCGTACAAGGAAGCCATGAAATGACTCGGGGAGCACCAGTTCTCAGTCATTTGTATCCAGTTGACCATTTTAAGAGTACAACAAGGGGCCTTTCATATTTTGTGCAGGGTATGCAGTTTGTGGAGGATTCGCAGTTCCTCCTCCTGACGAAGCATGCTTGCCCAGGCGTTGATGAAGGGAGACATGCCAGAGGGATTGTGGGGAAGAGCAAGCTGCCCCCCCCCCCCCCCCCCCCCCCCCCTCCTCACACACTTAAGGATGGATTATGACGTCTCAGAGGCTTGGACCAAATCTGCAGATGGTCTTCCCCTCTCCTCTCTGCTCCACATCTCCCTCTGTGTTCAGTATTTCAGCAGGTGGCTCGACTGTTTGGGGAGACGTTGTTTGTTATGAGGGCAGAGAACAGACTTAACTGGAATCAGAGAAGTGCCAGTGGCTTTTTGATGAGTCATCGTCTGTACGCCGTCTACCTTATATCACTTTTTGTGGTGCAGCCGTGGACCAAGGCCTATTTGTTCTGTATTGTTATAGAAACTGCCTTTGGCACAGAGAAACATGCTGTACTACCGAATCCTCAAAGTCAAAGCACCGGCTAGATATCAGCAGACAGGCGTTTGGTGTTTGTATTTATTCTAACTTCCCGTCAGGTTTCCGCAGATAAATGACAGTTCACTGTAGCGTCCATGAGAGCTGATGGTAATGCATCCCTCATGCCCTGAGAACATATACTTTAACGCTTTATTACTCTTTAATAATGGCCAGTGTCAGTGCTGAGAAACAAAGTTGACATTTGGAAAATGAATTGATATTTTGCTAACCTTTTGATCGTGGCAAGACTGTGTGAATTAGCTCACAGATGGCTTGTGCACACAAATGTCAACGCAGCGAGAGCTGGGAGAACTGCAAAGGAGTGAATGTAATTATGTAGTCATGAACTACTGTCGTGAAACATGACTTGTAGTCTCCATACTAGCAATTTCTTATCATCACATATTGCTCAGTATACAGATGCCATTTCTAGAATATATGATAGATTATTATTGTAAATTACACTTTGGGTTTAGAGCAATTGCGATTTGAATCCTGTTTCTATTGCATATGCTGTTAAAAATAGTGCATTACCCAATGAGGTTTTATGTCAGTCAAACATTTCATTATGGGATCGAGATTTAGTTTGAGGATAGGCAGAGCAGAGCGCTAGGAGGAAGCAGCCAGATATCCGCCCACACACTTGCAGTCCTCACAGTGGTGGTGCTTCTTGTGCTTGCTTCATTTCTACCCGTTTCGGGCACAGGAAAAAAAGACTTCGACTGCTTTCATGGCCGGCTGACAATCATCATGGCTGCCTGACAGTCAGGCATATTTTCCCGCTCTCCTGTTGATGCCTGTGACCTTCAGATAGTCACCCGTGGTCGTGTCACATTAGGCTGTCAGTAGTCACTGGCAAGTCCTGTTGATGGTGGTCGGATAGGATTTTACAGGTGGCATTTAGTGGAACATGGCCAGGAGGCATGACATAGTCACACACAACAACACTGTTTCAGGACCAACACATATTTAACCCTATTCTACTCAGTTCAGACATTAGAATGATATTTTCATTCACAAAAAGAAACTTACTCCCTAATGCACACGCAATCCATTTTTAAGGGGGGGTGGTGGGGGATTATTTCAGGGACCTTGCCTTAAGATTATGACAAGGCATATCATTTGAAAAGCCACACGGCTTTCTACACGACATAATCTTCCTTAACCGTGCACAACTAATCTTGTGTTGGATCTGACACGAGGCGTTGCCATGGCCCCATTCACATTAGACAGGAGATCCCTGACACTCTACCAGGGAAGAGGACTGCCTGGACCTCCCTGGGTGTCAGTGTGATAGTCGGAGAAAGTAGAGGAAGAAGTTAGCTAACCCCTCTTTAGACAAATGAGAGGCCTGAGGTGAGAAGCTTTTGTTCGAGGTGCAACTCGAAGCAACTGCCCGTCCAGGGGACGCCTGTGTGGCAGCTCAGGGGTGCTTCCTCACCCGCTGGCCACCTCCGGTCTCCTGTCGCCGGCTCTGCCCTGAAGACCTTTTCCACTGGAGTGGAGATGGAGAGTACTTAGGTCTGCTCTAATCTCCTTTGCCTGAAGAGAAAAGAAAAAAGTCATTTAGTCAAGTGTGATGGTGACTCTCTTTTCTTTGACAGGAGTGCCAGGATTTAAGAGGGTTTTAGCACTAAGCACCAACATAAGTACATCATTTATAACACCCCCCCTCCCCCAGTATGTTGGATACACATTGTTAAAATGGACATTCAGTTGTATTTGAAGCTTTGTCACTGTAGAAGCTGACATTATCTAATGTTATAAAATGTGTACAGTAGACAGAGGCATTTTATGGTAATAGTCTGTCGATTTTACAGTTAAAATTATATAATCGTTACTGTCAGAAATGAGAGGTTTTACAATTACACAGAGATTTCAACAAACACACACACACACGCGCGCCCACACACACACTGACAAAAAAACATGTCGGATTTACGGGATTACGGAAACCCCTGCTGTGATGAAACGAGATTCGTTTTTTCCTCTAAACATCCTGGGAATGAAAGGCATGGCATGCGGATCAGCTGGAAGACAGGAAGGCAGGCAGGCTGAACGCAGGGGACTGATGACATTTAAAGGTTCTGTTTGTGTATAGGAGTTAATCCACTTCTTTACTTGAAAAGAAAGGGGATTTTGCATGAGGATGAACATAAAACCTTGTGGTAAGCTCCTGGAGAAGATAGGCAAGGCCACCAGACTACCCAGCCTTGGTTTCTGATGGTATCTCAGAGGTTGAGAAAATTCCTCCTCTCACCGGAATGGCTGAAGTCTTGTTTGGAGTGTTAATGTGTCACAGACACTCATCATGGTCCTCTCATGCTAACATGCTGATTTAGCTTTCATACTCCACAGTCCTTCCCTTAACAAAGGAGAACACTGAGGGCCTGGATGGAGGTCTTAGTCATGAAAACAAAAGTATTTGTTCTGCGGCTTGAGTTTGACGAAGCAGTTCTTCAAAACGCTACACACACTCAACATGCAACACACACTCAACACAGCCCCAACCTGGCGGGGGGGGGGTTTGGCTTCACCGTCTGCCTGTCAGGGGGTCGTGGGGGAGGGGGGGGGTGACGGAGCATTGTTGTGACGGCTGTCCTCATCGTTATCGCCGGGTGAATGGATGGTTATTAAATCAATTTAATCTACTCTTGGCCTATAAGAAGATTTGAGGGAAAGAGATGGGGCAATTACAGGGTAGATGGGATAGGCTTGGAGGTATGAGAAAGTCCTCTAACTAGTGCTTATGGGACCTGCGTGGATGGACCCCCTGTCACACGCTCACTCTGACAATGTGATGGTAGCCTCTGTCTCCTGTGTGACAGCTGGGGGGGGGGATTTGAACATGTAATTAGCTGTGGGCCATTCTCCTCCGGTCTTCTGCTGTTTCTGGTCCGCGGGCCTGGATCTCACGCTGGCCCCCTGACAGCTGTCTAGCCTGCTCACATGGCAGGGAGAGACAGAGGAAGCCATTGAAATTTTAATGGAGCGATTTAATTAAACAGTTTGGTTAGTTAGCTTGACTGTAGCCTTGTCCAGGCACTAGCAATGGGAATTACCAGCCTCTCTCCTCATGGATAATCACAGACTGGGCCGAAAGCTTCATTGCCCCTCTCCTTACGTTTATAAGCGCACATTTTTTCTCAAGTGAAACTGTTCTGAGGCTGTGTGTCAATGCTGGCGCTGTTTCAGAGTCAAGTGGCTGGGGTAAAAGATCCATCATCAAGGCTGTACTGCACTACTGGAGATCTCTCTTTTCAGCCTCACGACGACTGTTATTAACCTCTCACAATCGCACAGAGCTTTACAGAACAATTCAAAGTGGGCCCAAGTCAAGGGTATTTGTTGAACAACAATTTGTGCGAGTTGACTTTTAACTACAAGGGTGCCTTCGAGTATTAATCAAAAGACTCAAAAGTGTGGAGAGTTTCCGGAAAGAATTGTATGGAAGCTTTTAAAATGATAGTGCCCCCACTTCTCTGTGCTAATGTGCTGTCACAAAATAGCAATGAGCTCTCCTAGCCAACAGGCAGGGCAGTCAGGTAGGTTTGTCCACAGTGAGGTGAGCACAGGAGTGTGCGCCTGCAGCTCTTGGTGTGCGACCAGGGAAGGAATCTTCCTGACAGACTGTAACGGGGCGCTTTTCGCTTGTCGACCTCATTGTGTGTCTGAGAGGAGGTGGATCCGGGGTGGGACACAACACAGGCCACTCAGGTGAGCCTTTCTGGATCCTCTCCGTGCAAACGTGTGAGAAAGAGAGAGGCAGAGAGAGAGAGAGAGGGGGAGGGGGGGGGGGGGGGAAAGAGGGAGAGAGTGAGAAAGGGAGAGAGGGAGGGAGTTCAATCCATTGTCACTAGCCCCACCGCACCATACCCATGTCTTGTAACCAGTCCTGATTCTCATCATCATCATAGAATACATGCTTGTGTAACGATGGCAACCGTTCTGCTGACCAGGCTCTTTCTCTCTCCGCTTTATCGATTTGATTTTTAGTCCCCTTCCTTTTTCGTTTCTTTGACCAGCCTATTGTCGCTATTAATTGCTCCCCAGCTCCATGCTGACACAGTGACCTTAATGGTCTGGCATTGCTGCCGTCTCGTCATGCATTAACCCCTGGCCCCGTCCCCACCAGTTCTCCCTGCAGCAGATTTCTCAACAGGAGGGTGGGGGGATGGGATGCAGGGACCTCTTGGGTCGCAGTCACATGGCCCTGAGGGTCGCCCGGGGCTACTGTCAGGTGACAGTGCACAACCAGATTAAAGCACTATTGAACCTCGTCTGGTCAATAGGGATATTGTTGGGCCTCCCTAAGCACTGACCGCTGGCCTCTCTCGCTCTCTCTCTCTCTCGCTCTCTTGCTCTCTCGCTCTCTCTCTCTCCCTCCATCCCTCCCTCTTTTCCCCCGCCAGCCACTTTGTTTTCCATTAGCCTGTTTCAGTGCTCTGGGGAGGGAAGAGGGAGGGTCGGCAGTAGCCCGTTCATTAAGAGTTGGCAGAGTTTGCTGTCCACTGCAGGACAGATACAGCTTCAGGGCTTCGGCCCCCGAAACGCGTCACCGCTATTTTAGTGTCCAGCTCTGGTCAGCTCTGGAGAATACAGGATTTCTCTGCTCTTGTTCTCTTCAATGAGGCCATTGTTACAATGAGAGACCACGTCCTTCAGAATGATCATATGAAACGTGTGTGTCTATGTAGGTTGCTTCCCATGTCGATGGCCCTGGCCTTGGCCTTGGACCCAGACCAGACCAGTACAGTGTCTGTGTGTTTTGGTGGAGGGGGGGGGGGGTCATCATGATCACAGCAGACACCTCATTAATACATGTGTCGGGTTGAGCCACTCATGGCCTTTTAAATGACCTGTTTGTGTTTCTGGCTGGCTGCTGCTCAGCGCTGAGTCGTAGACCTGACAGCGCACGCTCCCCTGTTGTCTGCCTCCTCCAGTCAGCTCCATTATTTACCAGTGTGAATATTTAATGAGGACATCAGGGCCCGTGACGGGCTGTGTTGCTAGGGGGCCTCCCCTAACGACCCGTACCACCCAGCTCATCTGGCAGCCTCAGACCACGGCCATGGAGGCCCTCCTTTCTGTGTGGCTGTGGGGGTAAATAAAGATCCCAGATCTTAATAAGGGCTTTAGTGATGAGTTTATGAGTGTGAAGACTGGGCTTAGGGTTCTGCCGTCTGGCTCTGCAGACAGAGGGGACCTGGAACCCCCCCCCACCTCCACCTCACTCCCTCCACCTCCAGACACCCAGGCTGTCATCTGGCCTTCAAGAAAGGCCTCCGCCAAAATGAACTCACAAGGCGTGAGAGGGAGAGAGAGAAAGGGAGAAAGAGAAGGGCTCAAAAAGGAGAGGGAAGAGAAAGTGGGTCCTTAATGTATTATAGATAGAGAGATCAGGCTCCAACTTGCTCTTTTCCTCTCCGGTAATAAAACTCTGAATTTGTGGAAATAAATCCTTCGAGGATGGAAGATGAAAGGGCAGCTACATAAAAGCCACTGGTTTAGAGAAAGTCATCTGGTTTTATTGTGCTGCGCTGTTGGGCCAGGGTAGTGTGAGCTGGGCTTGGGGCTGGTGTGTGTGTCTGTGTGTGTGTGTCTGTTTGTGTGTGTGGGACCAGTGTGGGATGAGTCACAGAGTGGCTCTGATGTAGAACATGTTTGAAGATGGCAGGAGAGGCAAGGGCAATGCAGACCTCTACTAAGCACAGCAGTGACCGTCAGTTCAGTTATGCAGACAGATCGTCAAAATAAAGTTAATGTGTATATATATATATATTGATGTGCAGTTCTGTTATTAACGTCGGTTTCCTCTCTTGTGTCTTACAGTGAAGGGGTCTTCAAATGCCCAGAGGACCAACTGCCCTTAGACTATGCCAAGGTACAGTACCGTCAAAACTACACTCATACCAACCCAGATGTTCTACTTACAGGAGCTATCAAAACTACACTCATACATAACATTTACATTTAGTCAATAAGCTGACGCTCTTATCCAGAGCGACTTACAGTAAGTACAGGGACATTCCCCCCCCCCCCCCCCGAGGCAAGTAGGTTGAAGTGCCTTGCCCAAGGACACAACGTCATTTGGTGTGGGCGGGAATCGAACTGCGGACCCTCAGATTACTAGCCCGATTCCCTAACCGCTCAGCCATCTGACTCATACCAACCCAGTTGTTCTACTTACAGTAGCTATCAAAACCCTACTATATAAATACTAGCTTGCGTTGTTTATTAATGTCAATCTCATCTGTCAAACTCGCTCTGGCAGTTGGTCATACCCTTTTAAAAAGGTATGTCTGAGTCAGAGGATAAGGCCTCCTGGCCAACTGTCCACATATATGCTCACTGGGGTTCTGAACGTGGCTGTTGTTGTAATGGGTTGGGTTGTCCCATCGTGTCCTGGTCAAGGGAGTTACTGGATGCCAGGGCCACATTTAGCTGCAGATCTGAAAAGCACGTGCGTCACCACGGCACCCCTAGCCTCTGGCCTTCCATGAGAGCGACTGAGCAAGCCAGCCAGAGAGGGAGAGAGAGAGAAAGGGGAGATCGAGAGACAGAGTTCAGATAGTTGGCTTTCCCAGTGGAAGTTCATTAATTGCCTTAACGAAGGACCACAGGCCATTCATCTGCCCTGGAATGTCATAGTTGATGGAGATCCAGTTTTGGATGTGGATAGAAAAGTCAGGACAGGGTTCACAGTGACAGCACTGTAGCATAGGGGATTTACTGTTTAATGTGGAATACAGGTTTAAGTTAACAGAATGTGGATAATGGTGAAAAGGAATTTCCTTTGTGTCCCAAAGTCAAAGGTTGTCTTCTACAGTATTTTAAATGTTGTCGCTGTGGAAGAAAGCAGGACATGAGATTTTTCTGACAGAAAAAGGGAAAAATAATCTGGTAAAACACTCGGAACAGAAGCTTTCCTAAATCTCTTCCCTACTCCAGAGTAAAAATACTGCACCCAAATCTCTTTAATTGTACTCTTGGCTTATTTTGTTTATTTTTTATTTTTAAGAACTTAATCAGTTAGTATTAGGGGAAAAAGATGGTGGGTGATTCGATCCAAAATGGAAGATAAATAAAAAATAAATAAAAAAAGATATAATTTTTTCCCTTCTACTATATATATATATACATACAGCTCAGGATTTTTTGGGGCCACTGCAAATTTTAACCTTCTGTTCTTCACTCAAAATTGTCCTTTTTTAAAAATGAAAGAAAAAGGTGGTGGTTTCTCCATTTCTTCCAGAGCTGTATATATTATTCAGATTTCCCTGTAAGAAAGGTATTCAAACGGCGATAACTAATAACCTAGCTACAGTGTGTAGTTTCACTGGCTACAGTAGATTTGAAAGTGTACCAAGGTCCCCTGTCTTTGTGTGGAAAAAACTACTCTGTGGTGATAACATACAAGGGTCCATTATGCTTGTTTGAGAGGCTGTTCTCCAGTGAGTGGAGCTAGCGAGGGGGGTGGGTCAGTGAGGTACGGCTGGTTAGCCCTTCCCGCCCTGCTGTGATAGGAGCCCTGGGGAGGGACGAAACACAGAGAGGACGTGCACAAACACACCTGTCAGATGATGTTATTTAACCAGGCCCCTTCACTGCCTCCCAGTCGCCTGGGAATTACCCCCTGCTAGTGTGCAGATCTCTGGGCTTCACTCGTTACACTCCAGCCTCCACCTCCAATCAACTGGCTCAGCTCAAACCATGTTCGCCTGTCACCTCTTTCATAAGATGGATTTCCACCCATGTCTGCTGGGACTGGGAGAGAGGAGCGAGACTGCTGTAGTTAGAAGGATGCACTGTGGACTTGGCTGCAGCTGAGTTTGGCCAAACACAGACAGAGCAAAACCCAACTTTGAGCTCCAAAGAGCTTACTCCCTTGATCCGCCAGAGACTGTTATTAAAAGGTCATTATTACGGTCCCCTGCCGACTTCAAGTCTGGAACAATGAGTGTTACAGTTTACTTAGTCCTTTTTTTTTCAGCTTCTTGTCTTAGCACATGATTACAGTTGGAAATTGATTCAGTGCCCTTCCGATATGTGAATGGATCACTTTGTGCGGCACTGTTGGTAGCTTGGTAGCTTCATTCTTTGTTGAAGTTCCTCTTCTAGTCAAGGCTTTGCTCATAGAAGCTTGATAGATGTGATTCATAATTAATTATCATCCCCAGTTAAAATTGCAAAGGTCTGTTTTATTCATTTTGACATGTCTGCTTAAGATACCAATTAAGTACAATTAAGTACAAAGTTTAGCTTGAAAGCTCAAGAGTAGACTCTTGTCTAATGTAATATTTACTATACTGGCATTTACCTTTGGCTTGTCGTAAGGATCTTTCATTTGGTTTACAAAATATACTATGTCCTGTCTGTTGTTAAACACATTATTGTTTTGGTGTACACGACTTTCAAACTGAGAAAAGGGCTGGTGTCTACAGTTTAGGTGGGGGGGGGCTGGTATTTTGATGAAATTACTTTTCTTGTTTGTTCAGTGCTCTCATGTGACACAGGCAGCCGGTTCACAATGGGGGTCTGAGATCCACGCTGAGCTGCCTTGCATGTGTTGACTTACTGTATGTGTGTGTGAGTGAGTGTGTATAAATCTGTAAATCCAGAAGATACAGTTCTGTAGGGAGAGGATTTGCCTTGATTGGATCGGAAAACACCTTGTCCCACTTGATCAGGGAAAGTGGGAATTGAAATGTCTGCACCTCTTCCACTGGTCACTGTAACCTCCTCCCTATTCAATTTATTTTATATGAGATTCATTAAAAAGTTATTTCCTTATTTTATGAGCACGACACTGGTAAAAACGCTCTTCCATGACCATCCATTATAGCATTATGATATAATACTGTAGTTCAGCCTGTGGTTTGGGCACTGCTGTCACCATAGTTACCACCACCACCACCACCAGCAGCCCCTGAGGTCCTTGATCTTCCTGCATGCACA